>NC_090928.1:930111578-930414608 GCF_040938575.1 Ambystoma mexicanum | reverse complement strand
CGCGAATTGAGAGCGATTTTTGAAGTCTGCTTCAGGATGTAGGACCAGTCTTCCTCTGATATTGTACTATGCAGGGACCTTTCCCATCTGGTCTTTGCTTGGTGGAGTCTCGGAGACGTATCAGAAATAATAGCTTTATAGATTTGTGACACCAACTTGCCTTCCCCTTGTGCTTGAATGACGTTGTGTAACAGTTGCCAGGTCTGAGGCTGACGTGGGAAGTCCGGCAGGAGCGCTTGAAACGTGTATCGGGTCCTGAAATAGAGGAATATATCCAATGCGGAGTTGCCGCCCTTCGATTTTGCTTGTTGCGGGGTTATAAAGCCGTCTTCAGTGAAGAGATCTCCCAAGGTCTCAATTTTCAGTTTATCGGCCCATTGGTGGAATACTTTTTCCGACGTTAGTGGTACTCCTGGGATGAATTTCACCGGCAACAGGGGAGAGTATCTCGTTTTTACCCCGTATCTATGGGCTAATCTGAGCCAGGCTCTGTATGTTGACAGCATTGCGTTCATGTTGGCGTTGGGGATGGGAATTTGACTGATGATGACTGCGGTTAGCAGATTTGGTGTTGCTAGCGCTCGTTCCACCTGAACGTGAGGCCTGATTGTGTGGGTAGCATACCAGTGACTGAGAAATTGCGCTTGTGCTGCCCAAAAGTATTTCTTCAGGTCTGGGAATGCGAGGCCACCGCTCGCCACTGGAAGTGTTAGTGTTGTGTATGCTACTCTGGCTGGTTTGTCTGCCCATAGTAGTTCGAGGACCATGCTTTTTATTCTTTTTAGATAAGTTTGGGGAAGGAATATTGGAATGTTGGTAAACAGGTAGAGTAGTTTTGGTAGAATCACCATCTTGACTAGAGAAACTCTTCCCCAGAGCGTTAGTGGTAGGGTCTTCCATCTTGTCACTTTTTCCTGGAGGGACTTAGTCACCACTTCGTAGTTGTCGCGGAATACCTCGTGGTAGCTTAGGGACACATGAATTCCCAGGTATCGGACGTCGGATGTTTTCCATGTGAGTTGAAAGTCATCTTCGAAGGGTTTGGTGGCTGGGGTCAGCGGGAATATTATGGACTTTGATTGATTGATTTTCAGGCCGGAGGCTGTTCCGAATTTGATGACCTCCCTCATGACTGGGTTCAGGTTCTCTTCGGGATCGCGGACGAACAGGACCACGTCGTCCGCATAGAGAGATATGATAAGCTTGTGCGGTCCAATGACGATACCTCTCTGTTGTCGATGTTCTCTTAGGATGGAGGCCAGTGGTTCCATCACCAGGGCGAAGATCAAAGCAGAGAGTGGACAGCCTTGTCTGGTGCCCCGTTGGATTACCACTGGAGCCGATTTTGCCGTACCTACGATGATGTTGGAGCGTGGTTCGTTGTACAGTAGCGATACCAGTTTGATGAAGCGGGCGCCCAGGCCCATTCTGGTGAGTATGGCAAACATAAATGGCCATCCCACCGAATCGAATGCCTTTTCGGCGTCGAGGAGGACCGCTATTGCTTGAGTTGAGGGGTCTAGTGCCTCAATGACACTGAAAAGCCTCCTGACGCAGAAGGTCGTGTTGCGGCCTGGGACGAAGCCTGCCTGGTCCGCCAGGACGAGGGTGGGCATCAATGGTAGTAGCCTTTTGGCCAGCACCTTTGCAAGTATCTTGTTGTCGAGATTGAGGAGGGAGATGGGCCTGTACGATGCGCAGTCCTCTGGAGGCTTGCCCGGCTTGTGCAGGAGAATGACGTTGGCTTCGCGGGAGGAGTCGGGAAGAGTCGCTTTTTCTAGTGCATCGGTGTATACTGTCGCTAGAAGGGGAGCGAGGGTGGTGGCGAAGGCTTTATAAAATTCTCCTGTTAGGCCGTCTGGACCTGGAGCTTTTGAGCTAGGGAGGGTTTTGATAGCTTCTATGATCTCCTCTTGTGTGATGAGGTCGTTCAGTGGTTCCCGCAGGGAGTGCTCAACCCAGTATAACTCTGCATTTTCGAGGTACTCCAACGAGACTTGTGGGTCACTGTCGTGACTGTTGCTGTATAGGTCCTGATAGAAAAGCCTGAATTCCTCCGCTATGTCTTCATCGGAGTGGACGAATTGCCCCTGCCTGGTCCGAATCCTTTCTATAGGTGAAAGTTTGTTGTGTGCTTTGATCAGGTTTGCTAGGAGGGCTCCCGGTTTTTGTCCTTCGCCATATTGTCTGACTAGACTGTTGCGATTTAGAAATTTCACTTCTCGATCCGCTGCGTTGTTGAATTTTTGTAGCTCTACCTTCAGAGCGACTGGAATGTTTGGGTTGGTTGTGCTGGTGCGCTGGAGTTCAAGTTGTTTTAGCTTCACTTCACAGGAAGTCAGCTCCCGCCGAATGAGTTTCAGTATGCCATTCTCTTTGGCGTGGCAGACCCCTCTGATGAAACACTTTAAAGTTTCCCACAGTGTACTTGGCGAGGTCACAGATCCTGTATTGACTTCGAGGAACAGCGCGATCTCTTCTCTTAGTTCGGCAGCGAAAACCTCATCCCGCATTGAGCCGGTTTTGAAACGCCATCGTTGTAGGGGGGGCTTGGGGTGAGTCGAGTTTAGAACGAGGGTTACAGGGGAGTGGTCTGAGAGAGTTCTTGGAAGGATATCGCATGGGCCGTTGGTCCACGGGCCGTTCACCGAGGTAAAAAGATAGTCGATCCGGGAGCTTGAGTTGTGTACAGCGGAATAGAAGGTGTATTCCCGCAGCTCTCCTTTAGAAGTTCTCCATGCATCCCTCAGATTGAATGCCTTGCAGATTTCTTTTATTTGAAGGCAGGCCTTGGATGGAGGTTGTGTGGATGTTCTGGACCTGTCTCTCACCGGGTCCATTACTGTATTCATGTCTCCGCCCCAGATTATGGTCGCAGGTTCTTGGTGTGATAGATGGGATATTACCCAGCTGAAGTTGTCTGGACCGTCTATATTTGGTGCGTAAGAGTTAACAAAGGTGATTTTCTGGCCTGCTAAGATGCCGCTGACGAGGAGAGTCCTTCCTTCGTTGTCTTTTGCAGTGTGGACAAGCCGGAAGCTGATCTTCTTATGTATTAAGATCGCGACTCCTCTGGAGTAGGATGAGTATGAGGAGAAGTATCTGTGACAGCCCCAGCTTTTAGCCCACTGATGATCCTTCCCCGGGAGTAAGTGAGTTTCTTGAAGCATAGCAACGTCAACTTCATGCCTTCTAAGATACTGGAGTATTTTCCTAGTTTTTGACGGGATGTTACCTCCTCTTATGTTCCAGGTTATGACTCTGAATAGCACGGGTCAAGGTCTATATTGAGTCGTTTTTTGTTCCCTCTGATCTTGCCCGGAAGCTCGGTGGCTGGGCGGTGAACCAGCAGTGGTGGCGAGCGAAGGGGACGTGGGACTGGAGGACGGCGTGGAACTGGTGGCGCAAAACTTGGACGCTCCTCGTGTCTAAACAAAGGTGAGGATGCGCACCTCAACTGGAGGTAGTGTGGTAACTGTGACTTCCCTCCCGCGCGCGGGTAACCCCCAACTGACCCGCGAGGTTCCCTCATCATAACTAAACTATAAGGGATGCTGTGCTTGGGGCGCTTGTGCCTCCTGAGAGGGGAGGGTGGCTCTCCGACGTACTAGGAGTGAGTCTCTGCGGTCTTAGGTTTTGTGCATTGGTGTCATGGGTATGAAACCTGTCCCTTCGAGCGCCTGGGACGACCGTTATGGCGGATCTCTGCGTCTTCTGTTTTCACGCTGCTGCAAGGGGTTATTAGGGGCGGTTCTGCAGCCAGCCCGATCAAGGTAATCGCTGGCTTCCTCAGGTGTGTGGAAGAAGAGTGCTTTCCCATCATGTTGAATGCGAAGTTTTGCTGGATAAAGCATTGAGTAGAGTATCTGGTTGTCTTTCAGCCTCCTCTTAACTGTCGTGAAGGAGCGCCTCAGTGTTTGAACGGTAGGGGAGAAATCTGGGAAGAACTGGATTGAGTCTCCGTCATATTGAAGGTTCCCCTTTTCTCTGGCTGCATTGAGTATCGCATCTCTATCTTTATAGTTTAATAGTTTTGCAATAATTGGCCGTGGATTTGCGCCTGGGACTGGTCTGGTGTTCGGAATTCTGTGAGCTCGTTCAACTACAAACAGTTTGGAGAGCTGCTCTTTCCCGAAGAGGTCAATGCAGATCTGTTCGACATGGTCTTCCATTTTCGTCAGGAGTCGTTGTTCTCTGATGCCGATGATTCTGATGTTGTTCCTCCTTGAGCGTCCCTCTAAGTCTTCGTTTTTAGCGCAGACTGCTTTCATCTGGGATTCGAGGGTGGTGACTCGAGTGGCAAGGCTCGCTGCGCCATCATCCAGGTCGGATACCCGTTGCTCTACTGTATCTAACCTATCGGCGTGCTTGTCGAGGCGATGTTGCAGCTGGTCGACTTTGGACGACAGGTTGTCGAGTTTGCTGCCCAAGTCGCCAATTCCAGCTTTAAGGTCCATCAAAATTTCTCTGATATCGAAGCTTGGCAAGGGCTCTTCAGGCAGGGACCTAGTGGGTGTTGGTGATGCCGCTCTGCTAGCTTCGGGATGTGGTTTGCTGGTGGATCCCGTCTCAAAAGTCAGTTTCTTTTGGGCTTTGTCAACTTTCCCCATTTCGAGCTACCGTCTGCTTCCGCACAATCGGGAGTGGAACAGGCGGATCGACCTCTGAGGTACTCAGGTGGGTTCGCTGTGCTCCTCTGGCTACCGGTATTCTGGTTGTAAGCTGCCGAACTTTCCCTGGGCCTCGATGCGAGGGGTAGTGTCGTCGCTCGGTGGGGCCTTTCTGGGTAGGTGTCGTAGCCCAACCTCTAGGGGTGAGGTTGTTAGTCGGAGTCTCCACTGCCTACCGTTATGCTGTGAGTTAAGGGTTATTGAGGATCTTCGATCTGGGCTCTTTATCTTGGCGGTTGTGGGGATCGACAGTGCTAGCCCTGGCCCAATGGGCTGATCGCTGCGACTTGTGTTGTGGCTGTGGGGGAATGGTGGTGGTATCCCTCGGTCGCTTCGCTTCTGAGGGGGGGGTGGCCCCCGATAATTTCGCACTTCTAGGAAGCCAGGTGTGGGTCGGATGTGGCCCTCACATCGAGGGGAGGCAGTTGGCTGGGCGCCAGGGACGGTTGCTGGCGAGGCGTATCTTGCTGTGCCTCCCGTATTCACAATGGATCCCGACGGCAGTTTCGGGCTTCAGCCGTCAAGCTATCAAGCGGATCGGGGAGGCAGCCGGCGCTGGGCGGGGGGGGGATCTCCTACCTGGGTGCACGGTGAGGATGTTGTTGCCCGCCGCCCCTCCTCTTGAGCCTCGACCGGGCCGCAGCAGGGACGGAGACTGTATGTCTCTTGGCGCTGCTGGCGCACACGTCTACCCGCTACTTGAAGCGGCCCGGTCCGACGCCCCGACGGGTCTCGGCAGGCTCCGGTTGTCAGGTGTTGCTTCTCGCACTTTAATGGGAAGCTCCTGCCCCCCACACCCGATTTCTTCTTCCGTCCCTGGCGTTCCGCTGGCGTGTACCGCAGGCCTTGCTGGTCGGGCCGGAACACGGCTGTCGCTCTGCCGCCGGAGACGATTTTCGTATCAAAATGTTCGTCTGCGTTTCCTAAATGCACCCGGCTGTGTTTGTGGGTGAAACGGACACCGTAGAGAAGAGGATGTCGCAGGATTAATGGAGAGCCACACGGAGCTCTCTAGGAGGCAGCCATCTTGGATGGCTCTCTAGCGCCCTCTATTCTGTCATCTTTAAAACTGAAAACTGACATCTGTCATTCTGAGCTTTAGAATTTCAAATCCGAAAAACTACTTTCACAAAATCGTCCGTATCTCCGGAACCGTTTGTGCTAGGAGCGAGTTTTAACTGTCATCTTAAAGCTAAGATTCTAAGCCTAGAACCGACTTCCTAATCGTGCCTCCGTAATTACGCTCGACGCACGCAACTAAATTTGCCGCGATTTGACATTTTGCTTAATTTCAGCCACGTGTAAAAATATTTGTCCTTGTTTTTCTTGCTGAAATTTGTGTGCAACCTGACAATCATTCATAGAACATTGCTAAAAAGATCCTGAACTGATTCAAAGTATCTATCAACTACCCTGAACCCCCTATAGGGAATTAAAAGCCTCCTTAGCATATTTCTCACTTAATTGCAACCACATCAAAGTATCTTGCCTGTGCTTAAAACTCATACCTGTTTTCTTCTAATCTTGCTACGGGGGAACTGAATTATATTTGATTGCATTCCTGAGAACTGTGTGCTTTCCTCCTATCTCTTTACCTTGCATAGAGGTGGGGGGGGAGTGAATTGTCCACGAAAAGTGATTACATTGTCTTTTGTTGAAGTCATATCAAGTTTATTTTCTGTACTGCATTTTCATTCATCATTGCATTGTCTTTGAAGCCATAAAAGCATTCTCAGCTACTTCATCCTCTCTATATCACTTCTAATCCATCAAAAAGAGTGTACCACTGTACCATTATCCATTGTTGATCACTTTCATCTTCACAAGTGTGCTATCAAACATTAATTTATTATAAAAGTTTGATATGTCTATTTATTGTTTAATTTTCAAACAAACCTTTTAATTTGCAAAACAAACCTACTTCTTGGCTCAGCGGGGTCGGGGGGATTCTGAGAGAGGGGTGTTATCCAGAGTAAATGAACTGGACATAAAAATACATCAATAAGGGCTTCCATCAGCATCCCAGACTAGGCATTGACTTTGCTGTAGTGTTGAATTGAAGTCGCTTACAGTTGTAGCAGCACTCTCCCTTCCTCCTAGTGCCGTCCCCATTATATAGCAGCAATGACATCTCCAATTTTACAATCTTGAAGAAGTACCCTGCCAAAGTTCTTGTAACTAGGATTGGACAGTTCCCCTCCTCTCTCCTCCCAGCCCATCTCAACGGATTGGTTAGTCTGGAACAGACATATGGCAGCACCATTTGCAATCCCCATTTGTTTGCCTGTCAAACTTTTGACTAAAGCTAGTTATGTAGCAAAACATCATCATTTCACTAGCAACTGCCATAACATATATATTTGCCTTTTCAGTTAATCATGAGGAATTAAATAAGATGACAGCCAGGTCTGCACCTTGTTGCATGGCCATGTGGCAATTTCACCAGTTTGCCAACTCTTAGATTCTGAATATTTCCAGGTCAGCCAGGAACCTAGTATAACTGGCCATTACAGTTCCCTAACTCCTAGGTGCATTAATTTTACATCCAAAATCGCCTGGAAATTACCTAAGAAATGGTACATAAATGAAGACAATCCGCCTTATGGTTTCTGGGAAAAGGCCCTAAATTATAACAGTCCTTTTAAATTAATTAGTGTGTATGTCCAGCAAATGGGAGATTTGCTTCATCCAGCCATCTGTCTCCCTGGGCCAGCCTATGAGTTTTTTATGAGTCTCTTTGAAGTTGGTTGTTTGCTCTTTCAAGGTGCAGGCCCCAATTTCACAAATTGTGGTCATGCTCCAGCCAAGGGGGACTGTCCTGCTGTCACTGACTTCAGAGCCAGCAAGTCTGGTGAACACTGAGTTGTCCACACCTTCAGCAGGACACACTTTATTGCAGTTACAATTAAATGGTGGATTTAACTTGCAGTGGGGGATTTCTTTGTGTAGTTTGCCCACCCACATGCCAAAATGGTTTGCCTTGGGCTGACAGAAAACTTTTCATGGAAACAAAGTGTGCTTTTCTTTTTAAATGTTAGCAGTGGTATATTTTTCACATTTAAACTGCAAGTGCACATGTCAGACCATTTTTGTGGGGGTCAGTGTTTAAAAATCCTGCTAGGCAAAACAGTTTTTGTGTCAGTCCTGAGCAAAACCTGCTTTTCATGTGAAAAGTACTTCAGTTAAGGGCCTTTGCATGCACCCCACACACCCCCCATTCATCCATGATTCTTTAGGGGGAAGAGCAGGGCAGAGTGGGGTTTCCTTAGGCATCCCCTTTTATTGTATATTCCTCTTTCTTTTGGAGCCCATGCAGATCAATTTTCTTCATTAGGGAGAGGGAACTTTAGTCTACCTTTCCATCTTTGGGTTGGGGGTGTAGCATGGCACCCCCTTTCTTCCTTCATTAGGGAGTGAGCACTCCAGCCTCCTCCTTTGCAATGGCGGGTGTGGCACGGAACCCCCTTTGATTCCTTCTTCCCAGGGTCTCTGGGGTTCTCACCGGAGTCCCCTCTTACCTCCAGGCTGGTATTTAAGGAGGTTAGTTCTCTAATAATAGAAAGAAAAAGAGGTTCAGTACTTTTTACGCACATATTTTCCTGGAAGATTTACATAGAATTGACGACAATAACAGCATACAGATATAGAAAGATATTTCCACCATTTCACAAAACATATTTTATCAATTTCTTTCTTTTCACAGTGAGCACCAAGTAAATTACTCCCTGTTATTACACGGCCACGGTAGTGGGCGTGTAGTTATGGTTAATTTGCTGTTTCCATAGGAAGAGCACTTTTTGGGCGGCTTATAACTCTGCTCCCCTTCGACGAATCCTCACCAAACTTTGCAAAAATAAAGTATATGATCCACTCTGAATTTATTTGCAAAGTTTGGTGAGGTTTGGGCCAGGGGGGAAACTTATAGGGGGTTCCCAAAATGTCTTTTTTACCTATAGAGTGAATGGGGGAAAAACTTTTCACATGGCTACAGGCCAAACCGCTGGACGGATTTTCACCAAATTAGTGGCTGTGGCAGGGGCTTGATCCCAAAAGCGTGCTTTTGTAAATTTGGTGACAATCCGTCCAGTAGTTTCCTTTAAAATGACCAAAGAATATGTCTACAAAAATTAGTGATATCTATGTCCGCTCCACGGTCACACTTCCCTGTTCGCTCCACGGACAAGATACTGATTGGCATGGGGGGTGTAGTGTGATGACCGCAGACACGCAACGTCTTCGCTGATTGGCTACAGCGGTCCGTGATGTACGTCTGAATGTGTGGATGCGCCCGACATCTTGTATCCGAAGACAGAACGGTCGCCACCAGAGGCGAAATGCTGTTTTAGAAAGTGTTTTGCTCTGCTACAGTGAGTGGGGAGGATTGCAGAGTAAGAGATGGGTTAAATACTGTACCTGTTTGGATGGTTTTTGTTAATGATGTATTGGCCATGCGAAATGGCGTTTGGGAAAATATTGTGATCTTCTATAGTGATTGGGGAGGTTTAGAGAGCAAGAGATGGATGAAATACTGTTCCTGTTTGGGTGGCAACTGGTAGTGATGTATTCTCCTTTGGCGCCTTCCAGAAAGTGATGGGTGTAATAAGCGTAGTATTTCAGTACGTACTGTGTGCAGGCACCTTGAAAATGATCGAAGGACACAAGTGGTGTTAGTGACCATTGACATTGCGTTCCTGTCGTTATTACATTACATTTTCCTATGGGTCGCTTATTGATTAGTACGACACCATGGTTGTGACACACGGCCACACTAGTGGCCGTGCAGTTATGGTTAAGTTGCTGTTTCCATAGGAAGAGCACTTTTTGAGCGGCTTATAACTCCGCTCCCCCTGGACGAATCCTCACCAAACTTTGCAAAAAAAGTATATGGTCCACTCTGAATGTATTTGCAAAGTTTGGTGAGGTTTGGTCCAGGGTGGGAAAATGTATCGGGGGGGGTCCCAAAACGTCTTTTTTTCCCATAGAGTGAATGGGGTAAAAACTTTGCGCACGGTTACAGGTGTTAGTGACCATTGACATTACGTTCATGTTGTTATTACATTACATTTTCCTATGGGTCTCTTATTGATTAGTACGGTACCATGGTTGTGACATGCTGCGGTGGTTGTGGGCAGGGCCTAGAGTCTTGGATGCATGGCCGTAGGCCGTATGCCGAAGGCCATACTTCCAAAACTGTAGGCCCTGGCCACAACCACCGCAGCATGTCACAACCATAGATACACCTGTAGTATTGATTATGGATGATATGGGTGTGGGGAATGTGAGCTGTGTTGGGTGCTTGGCTGAAGGCCATGCTCCCAAAAACAAAGTTATAAGGGCTGGAGGTATAAGCCAGTGCACACCAAACATTGCAATATCTATGGACATACAGCTAGGCATGCAGTCTGTGGCGAGATGAGGTGAAGCATACCACTCCTATCAATACACTCCTACCACTGTACATCACTGAGGTGGTTGTGGGCAGGATGTAGAGTTTTGGCTGCATGGCTGCAGGCTGTAGGCAATATACAATACTTCTAAAACCCAAGGCCCTGTCCACAACCACCACATCATATTACAGCAATGCATACACCCGTAGTATAGGCTAGCATGTTAGATGGTTCTGGGGAGGGTGTACAGTGTCGGATGCATGGCCGAAGGCCAAGCACCCAGAAACGACCTTATCAGCAGTGCAGTTATAAGGCAATGTACACGTATACATTCAAATGTTTGTGCGCACATATCCAAATGTGTAAGTCCAGCCCACAACCACTGCAGCATATTAGACAAGCACTTTAGTGGCTGTGCTGTTATGGTGCAGTTGCTGTTTCCATAGGAAGAACACTTTTTGGCAGCCTTATACCTGTGGTACCCTTGGACGGATTGTTACGAAAGTTTCCACCAAAAAAATAATCTAACACTCTGAGTTTCTTTGGAACATTTGTTGATGTTTCGTGCACGGGGGATGAAAGTTATAAGGGGCAGGGGTTCTCAAAACATCTTTTTTCACCTTAAAGTGATTGGGGGAAAAAGTTTGTGACCGTAAACACGTGGCTCTTTCTCTGATTACTTGTAGAACAGCGTGAAATACGTCAGCTTTCTTCTGTGGCCCCCCTATCTTTTATTCATGTTTTAGTGTACGCGCATATCGCCAGAAACTCATGTAAAAGAAGACAGCATTGGAATTGTCACATTGATGTAATAGTATTTCAGAAGGACACGTTTGAGGGGGCCACAATGGGATGTGGAAGCATAAACTGAAAAAGTGCAATTTTGTTGTCGCCAAAGTGATACGTTTAAATTCAAGCTTCTGCTCACTGTACCATGACCAATTATGGCGTGTGAGTTACAATGTTTTTGAAATTAAATAGCGGTCAGACTGGCGTAGTTAGTGTACAAAACTAAGGCCACCATCTGCAGTGTTTGCAGGAAACAGTGCTTCTGGAGGTGTATGGGAGTAGCAGTGAAGGCCAGATGAGTTGCTTTTTCGGTTGACCGCTCAATACGCCCGTGCATCCGAGTGAATGTATAAGGGGCAATTGTTTTTTGACCTTGACTGATAAGGTTATGTTTTAAAAAGTTTGTAGGGGACTTGCAATATCAGTATACGAAGACTCTTTGCTGCCAACACATTGGTATGTAACTTGCACAAACAGAATGGAGGCAGTAAATATTATATACGTTTATTTTTGCACACTGTACAGCGAACTGCGCTTTATTGTACCATTACTGTACATCTAATTGTGCTAATGTACCTGCCGTATTACCTTTATGCATTGTTACATTTTTCCTGTAATGTTGCAGAGGGCCCTGGTTGCACGTTTGTAGCTCATGAGTGCACTCATTCATTTTTAGCATTATTATTTTTTATTTGAAACGGTAACTTTGTCCACATAGCTTTGGGTGTAACTTTGCATGTTTTTTTGGTATTCTTTGAAATCAGGAGACGTAATATTTTTTTAATTGTCCTTTAGATTTAATTTCATAAACCATTTATCATCTTCCTGTGTACTTGCTATTTTTTTTACTCTTATGGCTAGGATGGCCAACTGTCCTGGATTTCGGGGGATTGTCCCGCAATTAGGTGCTCCGTCTTGCGCTTTGCAGAGTGGCTGTGCAGGACGCAGGTTGTGCTGACTTGCGTCGGACCAACCTGCCTCCAGCACTGCCACTCTGCAAACTGAAGGGGCCACGTACACAGCACGGCGCCGCGCCTGCTGCTTTTTTTGTCCGCCGGCTCTGCAGTCTTGGCTCCTTTTGAGCCTATAGTTGGAACTGCAATGCTCTGACACCTTGCTTAATTGAAATGGTAATGATTTGTTCCTGGGTCGTGATGGGCATGTTTGCCTTTAAAAAACATGATCATTACCTCCCAAGGACAAACCATTTGCATTTCAATTAAGCCTTGACGTCATGACCGCCTTGTCGGCAAGTGTCCCGTGACAGACTATCAAAGAGTTGGCGACTCTACTTACGTACTTACGGCGCATGCACAATGTGGCCGTTTGTAGCCTGATAGGTTCTCTGGTAAATTAGTCAAATTTTATTAACATATAATGTTTGAACACGTAAGTTTGTGTTGTACTTTGCACATTTTCTGTCTTTTAAAAAAAATGTTGGTATAGGTTTGTTATTGACACTTACTTTCTTTACATTTTCCCCCATAGGTATATCATGCCGTACTGTGTCTGCCATGGTTTTCAAATGCTGAGTGAGGGCTTCTTCGGACAGCAAATGCAACTGCTGGTGAGCGGTTGCCTGTCCATAATAATTATGTAGAATGAGTCTGTAAACCTGATTTGTCCATACGCTGAACTCGCTATTCGGAGCAACGTCACTTCATTTATGGTGGTGTAAGCTCCAGGTCATGACGACTTCTGGGAAATAACTGTGGAAACAAAGTGACTGCTTCAACGAAGAGTTAAATAATTTTGTATGCCAGAAAAATAACGTGTTCCTATTCTTCACCATTTCCTATGCCGCCCTTACAAGCAGTGTTGTGAACGTACTGAAAATGGGCTTACTCCGAAAGACTCTGATAGTTTGTTGTTAAATAAACCTACTTTGCAAATTCTATAATGTTCACGTTTTCTTTTATCTTCCACTGTATATTTTCAAAATATAAGTTATTAGGTTGTAAATCGCTGTATGTTTATTTACAAGTGTTGTGTCACGTCGCGTGCTTTGTGCAGCCTACCATGGAAAGGGAAGAGGGCCTATGTATGCAATAACCGCCTTACTTTTCTATGGCAGACATATTGAAAGAGGATTTTGATTGTAATCTAAATTGGCAAAGCATACTTTTTAGTAGCACACGCTACTGGTTTGCTATTTTAGACTTTTACTGGCAAAGATTATTTAGCCTATGTACTTTTCTGAGAGATATGCAGTACTTTGAGTGTATGCAAAATTGTTTTTTTTTCCCCTTACAATGTGAAAGGCCGTTATTAACGCATTATTTCCTTACTTTATGGGCACCTTTCTTTTTTGGCACGGCAGGTAATAAGAAATTTGCGAACGGCAATGAGCAAAAAGGCAACAAACGGTACTATGGGTTGGTGGATGTCCGGCGACAACTTTTATCCGTTTGTTATGTGCAAGGTAGCGCCACTGTTTCTTATGCTTTCACATCACACCACTGCGGCTGTTTCTTAGGGAGGAAGGACGCCTTCAGCTGATGTGTTCTTCAGATAAGTACAACTTTTGCTACCGATATATAATGTGTGGTGCATTGCTAATCGCTGCATACCAATACATGTTGGCATTGTGTACGGCAAATGTTGGAGGTGGATATTCCTACATGATTATAAAATGTATTTCCACACTGCCCACCAGGTATAGATCGTACAGTTAAGTGTGTACTGATTCTGGGACATGTCACGGTGCAGTATGACAGCATACCTTCATGTGGAATTTTCCACAAGGTGTATACTGTTTACCAAACGACCCTTGGTAAAGGGACGTTATGGTTACGTTGGTCTCCTGAAAATCTTTGACATGCAGTACACCATTTTTTTCTTAACAAGATCTTATACTTACAGTGTCCTACTAAAAACTCGTACAATTCACTAAAAAAAAACCTTTGTTAAGGGGACGTTATGGTTAAGTTGCACTACTAAAAACCTGTGAAATTCACTAAAAAAATGTTATAAACGTGACATAATACAAACGTCACATTATAGTTCCAAGTAAAACCGAAAAACCTCTGAAATTCGCCAGTTATGGTAGCCTAGGCAACCATAACTGCCCTCACCACTGTGCACTGCTAACACTAACACCCAGGACATCAAAGATGACATCACAAATGTGATTGATGACATCACTAATGACATCACATGTGTAGCCCCTACGTTTCTCTTCACTGCCATATCTAGGCAAGGTGGTTTTATTTACTGACGGGCAGAAACTTAACTTTCAAAAGGTATACTTTTATAGATATTGCTGTTCCCACATGTTCTTACAGTACTTTCCTTACATTTCAATCCCATTTTATGATGTACATATATAGGGGAAGAAGCAGGCCTGCAACACAGCTATCATTTTTGTGCGTGCATACAATCGTGTAGATTATGCACAGTTGCTAATGACACTGCCTCCTGTTTGCTTACTTTTCTCTCCACATATAAGCCTCATATTTGCATGCATTGTACTCCATTTATCTTTTGGGGCTATTACTAGAAATATGTAGTATGTGTTGAATTATTACCAAATTAGTATATTTTACAGACAGAAAAGTCTCATACTGAAGCCTTCACCGTTTTATTATACAACTTTGGAAAATACAAACATAGCACCTTTCTGGTGTATGCTGAAGTCTATACCTACATTTCTGTATGAGTAGGTTCCTGTACTAGAAAGAACACTGTAATGGAATTTTGATTAGAACACTACATTGCGTGATGAAGTATACAGTTTATTACACATGTCCCGATAACCCCTGATACTTTTTTGCCAAACTTTCATTCACAACCCCTTGTCTGTAAGGTAAACACACATGTGATGTCATCATTGATGTCACCAATGACATTTGTGATGTCATCTTTGATGTCCTGGGTGTTAGTGATAGCAGTGCACAGTGGTGCGGGCAGTTATGGTTGCCTAGGCTACCATAACTGGCGAATTTCAGGGGGTTTTCGGTTTTACTTGGAACTATAATGTGACGTTTGTATTATATCACGTTTATAAAAGAAAATTGTGAATTTCACAGGTTTTTAGTAGCGCAATTTAACAACTTTTTTTTAGTGAATATATATATAGTTGTCTTAGTTTCAATCCAATTTGTCATCATTCCTATTCATCCTTCAGATGGATACTCTGCTCGACTTTCATTTGGCTCCTCAATCAGTCGAAAAGCATGTCTGGGATGTCAGCTTTTTAACGCATTGATGTGGGCCCATTTTTCTTCTGTCTGTTCTCCTTTTGGGATATGGATCTTATAGGCAACAAGAGATATTGTACCTACAATTTCAAAGGAACCATGCGAATGAGAGTCTACTCAACCACAACAGCAGCCTCCCCCAACCCAGTAACCTGTGGTGTCCCACAAGGGTCATGCGTATCACCAACACTATATAAATGCATTTACAAAGCTCCTTTTTGAACAAACTAGACAACATGGGTATCACATATACCAATTATGCGGACAATACGCAAATTCTAATCCCAATAACAGGATTTCACGACACTGACACCCACAACCTGAACAAAATTTACCTCGCCATCCAGGCTTGGATGGCCCAAAACGAATTATGCCTGAGCGACGACAAAACGGAACTCATCCTAATTGGTAATAAATCCAAACTCGATAACTTGCCAAAACAATACGAATCCTTCAATATCGATGTAAATAAGATACAGGTCAACAAAGAAATAAAAACCGTGGGGGTCTACATCGACTCATCTCTTTCCCTCACAAGAAAGGTCTACGCCGTTGTCTTGTCTGCAGCCTACACTTCCAAACTTATCAGATCTGGCAGACCTTTTCTCTGATCTGACAATAGGATCACACTAGGAAGAGCCTTGATCTTCTCTAGGATAGACTATTGCAACTCACTATTCGCAGACACCAGTATGAGGAATATCAAAAAATTCCAAGTTGTGGAAAATAACGCAATCAGAGAAGCTTTAAACATACCGAAAAATGAGCATATCTCCTCTACCAGACGTCTCATACACTGGCTACCTGTCCATGACCGGATCAAATTCAAAATTCTTACCCTTAGCCACAAATGCCTGGCAAACAAGGCTCCAACATATTGCAGTAACAAAGTCACCAGAACCCAATCCATTAGATCCACCCGATCCTCCTATTCCAACCGTATCACCATCCCAAGATTTAAGAGGGTAAAAGGAGGGGGTTCCAGCTTCCCGGTAGTCGCGGCTAATCTATGGAAATCCTTACCACTACAATTAAGAAACGACCCATCATTGTGGTCACTCCAAAAAAATCTCAAAACTAAACTATTTAGTCTAGATCCACAACTATGACATTCCTGGGACAGATGATAGGTGACACACCGATTACGCTCTCCATGAGGACTTATATTAAAACAAAGTGTTAGTGTTATCATGTCTGCTCTCTTTCTGCACCTGGCCTATGAATGTAAATATAAACTGTAACAAGTAACAAATACGTACCGTTCTTATGAATGTAACTGCAATCTGTAACTTGCAACATGTAAGATGTAACAAAACTCCACTGTAAAACGAGAGAAGATGTGATTGATTCCTCTTTTTGATTCCCTTTTTTGTAGGGGAGCTCTGTGTGTGAGTTATCTGGGTTGAAGTTGAACACACACAAGACACCCCTTTAGGTAGCCGTTGAGGTCCTAGCCCATGTGTGGCCAGTAGACAACCTTGCACAAGATTTCTAATGTTGTGTGAAACCCCCTATGACCGGCAGTGGCTGTATCATGGGCAGTGTTCCCTCTAAGCTGTGCGCATGTGCGCTTGCCCAGCATCCTTCTTGGTGCCGCTCAGAAGAATTTCAGGAGCGCACAGAGACAATTCCCACCTATTCAAAAAGATGTAATAAGGAACAAGCCACAGCAGCTACCTAATACTTGTTTTCACTCAAAATGTAAATAAATTATAATAACTATTCTTAATATTCTTGTCTGAACTTTATGCATTGCCCTACTATGCAAGCTTGACCTTAAAAACCTAAAACCCCTAAAAACAGAATACATCGACGATAAGTTAAAAAACAAATATTAAAAAGTGGTTCCATGAACAGAAAGTATAACTAAGATATGCCTGCACACATTAACCAAATTATCGTCCCTCCCTACTGACGACTCCTATACTTGATTCTACCACATGACTCTAACTCCGCCCAAGGCCACATTCAGATATTACTAAACAACCTTGACTCTGCCTACCTTAGCTCTGCAAAAGGTTACCAGACTTAGATACTTAGATACTATTCTGGTTTTATTTTTGTTACAATATGAATGACGTTTAGCACAAGCATTACCCACACTATGCAACCCAAGTTTCAGCTCAAATATTG
The DNA here is from genome assembly GCF_040938575.1 of Ambystoma mexicanum. Classification (NCBI taxonomy): domain Eukaryota; kingdom Metazoa; phylum Chordata; class Amphibia; order Caudata; family Ambystomatidae; genus Ambystoma; species Ambystoma mexicanum. Next base: position 930,397,430 of record NC_090928.1, on the reverse strand, counting down.
GATACTGACTAAGTAAGCAGGCTACTAGGATGTGTAACCTCATCCCATTCTTCCTATTCTTTGCACATATGTCACACAAGCACTTTGAAAGCCCCCCTTGCAGGTTAACGCATTATAAAACTAAAATATGTATTTGCCCTGTAAGTATTTTGATTGGGCAAATGTCATTCTCAGTGTCTCCTACTTTAGCATTGCTGACATTACCCTATAAGCAGAGAGCAACATTTCAATATCATTTACTTGGCCTGCGAGGGATAATTGGTATGGACTCTGCCTGGCATTATTCGTATATAAAATTAGTGCAACAATATTCAGATAACTAGAATGTTTTTCAGCAATCTGCAACCTTTCAAAATGTTCAGAGTTCCATGGAGCATAGACCTTAACAAATGATATTTTAACTCGCTGCTATACAAGAATGGTTTCACTGAGCACTTGTATAATCCTACCCAACAATTGAAAGGTGAGGTATGTTGCAAACAATCTTGCATGTACTTCATAGTAATTGTGCACATGCAGACTTATGACAGATTTTTCTTAAACTCCATATAATATCATTGTGAGATTTTAAATTGGATTTGCTTGCATTGTATTGTAGGTATGCAAATATCCCAGTGTTTTACTGCTACAATCCCTCACTTTTTACTGAGTCGTCTCATCTAATATTGGAGGCTAATACAGAAGCTGGGGAGGGGAACGGGTGGAAGGGAACAGGAGAACATTCCCTTGGGGTGAAGAACAAATCAGCAACTTTCAACAACCAAATCAGATGTTTTGGCAGTACAGTACAGTGAAGGAAATGTTTGCTAAAGAATAGGGAAGTATATAAATAGTCTAGGAAACTGCACCTTCTCTTTCTGTCTACGCTCAGCTGCTAAGGGCTTTTCAATATAATCATGGTTTTGCATTCATTGCCTCTAGCATCCCCGTGCATCATGTTCAACTGTTGAATTTCAGAGGACGAGTCCCTATTTAAAGAAGATGGTACTCAATTTGTTGTACCTATGAGCATTGATACTGTTGACTTTAAGGGCAAATATATGTAATGTTCTTCAACGGGGCACCAGAAGAAACCTCAGTAAGGCTCTTGTTGATTTTTGTCTAGGCTGTGGTGAGGAAGGGTGGGCAAAACTATAATCTGTATTATGTGCCCTGTAATTTCACTTCCTATGTCAGGGTTACAAGTAGGGTTTGTATACGATTTTACTCCATAATTGGAATCAAAAGATTTTTCAGGGAGTAAGAAAGTAATTGGCTTTTCCAGTAGGGATATTTCATGCTTACTAATATATGTTGTTTCCCCTTAAAATTCCACTTGAGATCGGGCAGTAGTATTATTAGAGTTTCCACCAATTCCACTGCTCTGCTGGTCATTGATTCGAAAACATATCAGTGTAACTGTGTGGGTAGAAGCAGGGGTAGATTACTACATGTTCATGGCTTCCCTTTTTTGTTGGGCATATTGCCCTGTTTTAGGGAGTAAAATGGATGGTGTATATGCCTCCTTGCCATAGGGCCAGTTTTGAGTAAATGTTGTCACAACTCACAGACCAACATAATGTAGATAGTGAGCAGGAATTCTGATCATCATATTCTGTGGTGCAGTTAGTCTGATACAATTGTCCTTACACAAATTATGAGGCATTTTCTCCTGGGTCTTGAATTACTCCATTAAAGTGGCACATGAACTCTTAGTAGCATATTTTCTGACACATTCCCTTCATTTACAATTATTCAATTTGCAAAAAATTGCATAATGTCAGAATTTTTGACAGCCGCATCAGTGATTAGCGATACCTGTTTTTGTCATAAACAGGAGTTGTTTCCCAATGGCATTAACCACTTTCTGTATTGTCTCTGAGCAGTGCTGACAATTGAATAGCCCTGACTAAACCTATTGTTTATCCTGAGCAAGGCAAACTTTTTTTGTGCATACATGTTTTTCTCTCTGCACAGGAGTACTTTTGTTAGGTACTATGGCATATGTGGAAGTCTTGACTGGTTGATAAGCTCCTTGTAATCGCATATGAAATAATTTTTATTTAGCCTATATTTCAGAAAAAGAGTTATAAGGTGCTCCTTTTACACTGATTTGTAAAGAATTGAGGTGATTGGGAAGGGGAAATTGACTTCCAAACTCTTCCGAGATGGTATCTCATGAACTACGCATGCTCAAAAAGTGGCTTACATCGTTAACATGGAAAATAATGTGCGCACAAAGAAAAATAATTTCCGCACTTAGAGAAAAATAATTAGAGGGAACATTGATCATGGGTGTCATTTAATATCAGACTACCACCCACTGGTCACAGCCATGTAGGGCTCTCCTTACCAACAAACCGTTTTGCATCCGGAACACCTTGGAAAACTTCATCAACACCCAGAGATCCAGTTTACCAGTATTTTCCAACTTTGTTAAAGGAAAGCTCATGGTGTCTTTGATGTTTCTATAAAGTTTCCCAATGAGTGGGTCCTCTTTCTGTGCAGTGATCAAATCTGCATTTGGGGTAACTTTATGCCTCTGGGCAGTTGAGAGTTCACTGTTCGCATTAGTCTGTGACCTGGTGACAGCAGCACATTTGGATTTCCCTCAGCAGGGATTCTGTTTCTATGAAATCCCCCTGCAGAGCTTTGATTTTAGCCAGCTGGTCAGCCAGGTAATTCCCAGTCTTATCTGGCCCCTCTATCTTGGAATGACCTCTTATCTTCTTCCAATAGATGGTCATCTCATTGGCGGTCACCAGATTGTCAATTGACTGGATCAATTTGGCATGCTTTAGGGGTTTGTTGTTGGCACAAAGCATGCCTCAACTCTTCCAGTTAATCAGGTGCTCCACAAACCCATTCCTGACATAATCAGAACTAGTAAATCATTATAACCAGTTCATTGAGTTGGTGATGCACTGTAGTGAGGATGGCTTGATAAACGGCCATCGACTCTGCAACCTGACTACTTCAGGGTCCTATTTTATAACCAGCAGAGGGCTCCAGGGTGTCATTTACCAAGGCATTCCCAGTTATTTTTCTCTGTTGCTATCAACATGGTAGGAGCACCCATGCACATAAGCTGTGGGTATCCCCTGACACGTGTCTTCTTCATAGACCTTGTGTGGGGAAGTTAAGTAAACCTCAATTTTTTTTGGGTCATTAGACTTTGGTCCGTGAGACTCTTCTTGTTTTGGCCTTATCTGACCTCCAAAGTAAAGTCTTGCATGGATAGAATCCAGGAAGTAAATCTGGAATTACTAACGTCCCCGACCTGGATTATGTCACTTTGGAGATATTGCAAGGGTTGGTGAGGAGTCTCGACAATGATGTACTCCCCCTGGATGAATGAGTGGTAATTTATCAATGCCCCTACCATTTCCCAGAGTACCTTCTAGAAGTCATTGATTTTTTCCTACACAAAGGTCAAAGTCTTGCTTGCGTATGACATGACTTTGTTGACCTTGTCGTGCTTCTTGTATGATACCGCTGTTAGGCAAGTATCTGAGAACCCTGTCTTCAAGAAGAACTCCTTGCTCTTTATGGGGTAAGCCAAACAAGGAGCCTGGGAAAGGATTCTTTTCAGTTGTTTAACTGCCTCGGATTGCTCTGGACCCCACTCCCACTTGACTCCAGCCTTTAATAAATGGACCAATGGTCGCGTGACCTCTGCATAGTCTTCTATGAACTTCCGACTATAATTAGAGAGTCCAAGAAGGCTTATTAATTCTTGCAGAGTGGTAAGGTTTTTTAATTTCAATATGGCTTCCACCTTCTTCGCGTGGGGATTCAGACCCTCAGGGGTGATCTTTTGCCCTAAGTAGTTCACTCGGGTCTTGAAAAGAACAGTTTTGTTCCGGCTTTCTGCAACTGGGTTAGAACATAGTGGATTTCTGCTATATGTTCCTCCACAGTAGAGCTCTTGATCAAAACATCATTCACATAGGCCAGGTTTCCCCTTTCGCCCAAATCGGGCATGGCCTTATGTATGAAGATGTTGAACTCATTGTCAGAGTTTATGTATCCAAAGGTGGTTCATGTCCACGTTTACTGCTGCCCCCAAAGGTAAAAGCAAGCTTGCACTGGCCTTCCCTACTCACGGGTACTGCCCAGTAACCGTTGGTCAGGTCAATGGTGGTGCACACCCTTAACCCTTGGATCTGGCCAGTCCCTGATCGATGTATGGAAGGGGCCATCTTGTCATGTGGACCTATTTGTTCAACTCCTTCAGGTCTGCACATAATCTCTATTGGCCTGGGTTGTTGAAGGGTACTGTGGAACGGACAAATCCTCCCATTAAAAATTAAATATTCGTAATAAAATCTTGGAGTGACTACATGGATGCAAGAGGTAACCAATATTGTTTCACAAATTCTGAAGCCATCTCAAGGTACGTGGGAATTGTGGTTGAATAAATGGATGTCAGTCCACAGTCATATGAGTCCACTGAAAAGATATCTTGGAATTCCAGGAAGACCTGTTTCAGCTTTTGTCTTTGCTCCTCAGTCTCACAGGCATCAGCAAGATTGATCATTTCCACAACCATCTGCTTGAAACCTGGGGAGACCTGGGCTTGGCAATTTCAGCAGTGAGAGATTGCTTTTGATGGTGTTGATGTAACGCTCACCTGGCTCCCACGGAGGCGCTGGTCTGGTCTGAGTTGCTGTGGCCTCTTCAAGCGTGAAGCGCAGAATTCGGACCACCGATTGAACAGGACCCCCGAATCTTGCTTGTCTGGCCCGTAGGAATATCCTTCTGCAGATGAGAAAGGGGATTAACTGTCTGCTGAATAGTGTGCTTGCTCCCCCCTTTCCCCCTTCGTTCTTCTCTGTCTTCCTCCAAAACCCCCGGTTTAAGCTCACCTTATGGTTTGGAAGGATGAACTCTCCATCTGGTGCAGGGGCGCGCGTTCGTCCAGTTACTTCACTGGTTTTCAGAATGGCGCTGGCAAATCCACTTGACTTTTTTGAGCGATACGCCGTAAGTATGAAGATGCAAAAGTTCAAGTGTGTTAAGACAGATTTCTGAACTCTGTCCTGGTGGCGCAGAAGTTCAGAAGGCCAACCTAATTACTTGGAACAGGGTAACCTCTGGACAAGCCAGACCAATCAAGGTAGCGATCGCGGCGGTCAAGACTAGGTCTCAAGAGGGGTGAGGGTGACTGAAAGCCCGCAATGAGCACACAAAGCAAGAGCGCTTACAAACTACTCCAAACAGTTGTTATATCAAAAATAGATACACATTTATTTTAAGGCCTTTAAAATAATGACCGTAGCGAGAAAATCACAATATCACAATATTAAACCAACACATACCATATCAACACGATATATATACAAATACACAGTCGCAAGCGTTTAAAGCACGAAATATGTAGTCCACCTGCCAGGGAAGGAAAACAGGCAGTGCGATAATGCTTTCGACTCAGTTCGCCTTCATAGGCACCTAACTAGATGGAAGTCCGAGCCCTGCGAAGAGTGGAGCCTTGTGCTCAAAGTACCTGCCACGCCGGTGCCGACGGGCACAAGGGGAAGCTCTTCGGAGGAAGTCAGGCGGTTCACGTTAGTGCACAGCAGAAGAAGAACAGGTTCCGCAACTCAAGCGCAGCCTCCACAGCGGGCAGAAGCAGAGCGCGAGCGCGGCAAAAGGGTGCTGTTTTTACACAGCAGGGAAAAGCAATGGGATACTGCAGGAGGGCGACCAGATCCTAGATATACTACTCACCGGTCCCCGAAGCAAGCAGACCCAGGCTTCTCCACGATAGTTTCAGCAGCTGGCAGGTTCAGAAGAGCAGGGAACGCTTTGTAGTCGTGTAGAGCAAAAAGACGTCCCAATCGACGAAACCGGCACTCCCTTCAGACCTGGGGACGCCAAGCGTACGAAGCGTGGGAGAGGGACAAGGACTCGCAATACAACACAACCTGGCGGCGGTTGCAGAGCCAAACTCCTTGGTAAGCTGGTCAGTCAACTGGATGGCCCAGAGACGCTTCCGAAGGCTTACTTGGCAGGAGATGGTTGAAGATGCCGGGAATAGCTGTTCCTGCTATTCCAAAGGTCGAAGCACCAGTACAGGCCTTCTGGTTCGATCAAAGGAGGACAGGGGCTCTCCGGACGACAGCAGTGCAAAGGAGGATTCCTTCAGCGGGTCACCAGCGATTCCTCGGTCCAGCCTCGTAGTTGCAGGATACTTGGCTCCTGTATTCCTTCGTTCGTGAGAACTCAGGAGATCGACATGGTAGTGGTGTTTCCAGCCCCCTCTTATCCACGGTTCCCTTTGCGCCAAAACGGAGGGGAGCCAATGGGAGATCCGCTCATCAAAACACATACCATACGTGGACCAATCACGGACCACGGTGGTCCCAGGCATTCACACCACCCTAGACTCTCTGGCACCCAGGATGTGTATTGGGACCAGACATCCCAGCCCACACCCTGGAGGCACACAAACGACATGTAGAAGCCCGCGAAAGCAACCACGTTTCGCGGGAAAGTACATGCCCAAATAAGGAAGGCCCCAGGTCGCCGGACCTGGGGAAGGTGAAGGGAGCAAGACGGACAGTGGACAGGACAAAGGAGCCTCGCGGCCTGGCCATTTTGGGAGCCAGGCCACCATTTTGGGTTCAGTGCAAAAACGTGCTCAGAACGCCAAAAGGAGCTCAAAATAAACAATACGATCGCTGCCACCATTCCAGTCCCTGAATGACTTGCACCGATCAAATACATTCCTAAAAGAGTATCTAGGGCCTGTAGAAGGCTAGAGACCCAAGAGAGCTGTAACTTAGCTTACAGTGCCCTCTTGTGTCGTGTTGCACTAAAGCTGCGACACGATAAAAGAAACTACGGGAAACCACGTTCCCCGGTACTGACTGTCTTAAGGGCATGTCAGTTTCCCCGTAAGAAAGGAGCGAAAGCCCAGAGAAGTGCGGCAGAAGGCTGTACTTCTCTGGCAAAGTCAAGAACAAGGTTAAAAACAATAGCAAAAAGTTTAGGGGTTGCCACATGGAAGGAAAATTCCCTACAATTACGAAATCTTTCCAAACAAAGTGTGAGCCTCCTTTTATGTTGTTTTTCCTAACCTGTGATCTGTCCTTTATTTCAGGTGCAGAACAAAGGCGATGCTTGAGGAGTTAAATTGCCGGTGGTAAAATCAGGTGAGTTAGTGATGAGGGCGACCCCTCTAAATGTCTTTATAATTCCCCAGTAATGTCTTTTGTCCTTTCCCCATAGGGGCCGGGGTGCGGTACCTGCCAAAGATGCGGCGCCGACCCGAGATGTGGAATGGTTCACCAAGAAAAGCCGGTAAGTAATATGGCTGAAAATTCGGCTTTCCTCTTGTGTTCCCTTGCTCACCTTTTGTCTCTTCTTCTCTCCCCTAGGTGCAGAGATGTGACGACCGGTGCTGAGAGCCGCGATGGAGCCGGGCGGCGTCTCGGGAACAGGTGAGTGAAGCGTGGCGCTGCAGCGAGCAACGCGGTGCTTTTAAATGGAAGTCTTCCTTCAGGAATGCTGGCGTGAAGATTCCGGATGCAGGTAAGAAGGTTGAATAAGTTCTTGGTTTTCACCTTTCTCTTCTCTTCTTTCCTTACAGGTGTTCCAGGTTCGAGGCGGGAGTGGCTGGAGTCCAGGTACAGGAGCAGACACGGTGAGCGTTCAGCTGCTGGGATGCAGAACAACGCGAAGCACGTGTGGCTGTCCGGGCGTGGCTTAGCCTTGGAAGAAGTTCCAGGTGAGTATTCTTCCACAGCCCCACCCAAGTAACAAAATAATTCCTTTAGAAAAATAGTCCCTCCTAAGCCTCATTTGGCTTGGTTCTTCATGCAGCATGGTCTGCATCAGGTGAGTGTGCAGCATGGTCTGCTTCAGGTAAGTGCACCAAACACTTCCTCTTATGAGCCTGGCGCCTATGGCGCCAGGACTGATGTCCAACATGAGCCTGGCGCCAACGGCGCCAGGACAGAGTCCAAAGAGCCCCTATAAAGGGCCGCTGGGCTTCTACCCGGGGGCGTGATGCCTGCTCCCGGGGGTGCTGGGCCTGGCCTGGTGCTCCGGGGGTAGGCATCATGTCAGTTGACCTGGACAGGGGATTCGAGGAAGTGATCCTTGACTCTGAACACTACCTCCTCTCTCCTAATGTCACAGGGCGCCACTTCCACACCATAGGGGCAGGAAGAGTACACCAGGAAATTCCCCCCATGCCTAGTAAATATATTTGCTGGAGGAATACAGTCGCTGATGTTGAAACCGTCGTTTGGAATTGGTCCTATGATTTCATTACCTAAATCAATAGAATAATTTTGGACATCAACTGCCATTCCAATAAAGGTATCTGTACCCAAAGTGATAGTTTGAGGGTCGCTGTTATCCACCAATATTCGAATGGTGTCGTGTTTGAGGTCTACTAGAGGTGTTGGATTTAAATACAAACCATGTGTTGGAGATGGGAATTTAGACTTATTTATGCATCCTGATGTTTGAGGTTCTGCCCTTGGTTAATTTAGAGTAAACTGTCCCATGAGGATAGCTCAGCGGCAGCGTGCTCGACTTGGAAACAAGACGACACAGAGCAACACAGGTTTGATCACTGGGTCCGCGCTTAGAAACCTCTGGGTATTAAGCGCGTTATAAATAACCTATCATATCATATCACCTGCCCTGGGATGGTAACCTCTTCTCACACTTGAACTTCAATGGCATAAGGCAGCAATTGAGCTGACCGGAATGCTTTTTCAGGATTGTCAAAGCCCATGGGGTTACCCCAAGTCGGGACTAGGATTTATTATGAATTATATGTATCCCAAGAGCAGATAAGAACTGGTGATTCCCTGATGTAAGTTCTGTTTTGGTTGATTTTCGGTTTCATATATGGGATTGAAGGTTTTGACTGTATCCATTATTTGTCTCTCTACACTCAATGAATTGCACTTCTGTCTCAGTGATTACTTTTTGTATCTGTGTTCTGATTTTCCCAATGGGCTTTATTTGGTTTTATTAACATTATGAGTATATATATTCTTTTCACCGTTGTATTACAGCACAGCCCTTGAAAAAGAGCAGAGCTCGAAAAACATGTCGGCTTGTCAAAATAAAATTTACCATGTACTGTAGTACTGACTAGCTACAAGTTTATTGAATTTGTTTTATCAGTATCAAACCAACTTTCAGGATATATGCGCAGTGTGACTGTGTCATCCAGTTGGTTTTATTATTAATTAGGATCAAATTCATTGCAAACCGATTCAGAATGTCACTGCCCAAATAAAGGAGGGAAGGGACATCTCTCACTACCCAACTATTATGCTCTATGCTTTTGTCGCCAATGGACAGTTTTAGCATACACCTGCTAGGCAGGAGATGTTTGGAATTTGGGGTTTCCAGACCTACTTTACATTTGTCAATCAATTCAAATGTGGGAATGGTCTAATCTTTTGGGAGTTTCTTCAATAATTCTTCGCTGATGAAGCTCCATCCATTATTCAGGCATGCTCTGGGGAGCACCGGCTCCTACCCAACATTTAACGGAATGGGGAAAAACAACTGCATGCTAATTTTCTGAATGTCCTTCACACTTTGAGAGGGTTCTTCCTTATCTGGTTTCACGGGACTCAATGTTTGTTTTGATTTTGGACTGGTGTAAAATTTTAGGGGGTTCCTTTCCAGTGTGGATTGCCACTTAAAAGTGGGATCATGGTTGATTTTCAAGAATGGAGAATGGTTCCCATCTACCGTTTGTTCTCCTACAGAGATGACAGTGATGTCTGCGATCTGGTTAATTCTGAAAATGGAATTCTACATCCTCAGAACGTTGATTAATTAAATGACAGGTATCGTTCCTGCTCACATAATTGGCACTCATTTTTAATTTTAGAGGCCGGTTTGTCCAGAGGACCTTGTTTACACAGTCAATCAGAGGTGATAGCCTCCTCAGGAGATTGTGCCCCTGTAAACAAGGTGTGCCATCTCGAGTGACAACTATCACCGGATGTTTCGGAAGATGACGTCCAATTTCTATTTCCAGATCCCCAGTCCCTTCGACGGAAATATCATTCTTGTTGAAATTTTGGACTTGTACAGCAAGTGGTGTGAGGGGAATTTCGTGGCAATCCCCCATCCTGAAATTAGTTGGTCAAAGGCCATTTTGGACAGGAGGGTGGATTGGGATCCAGTATTCACCATTGCTGATAATTCACACTGACCCTGCACCTTGACCAGTGCATACATTTGTCCTGCTTTGTCCTCCAGGGTGCAAAGAAAGTGTGAGTTATTTGACAGTCCAGAGGTCATTTTCTTAATCTTGAAATCCAACACACTGTGATCTTGGAAAGTTTTCTGTGTTGGAGTTCACAATTCTGTAAATAACATTTTGCAACTCGCAATGGGAGTTGTTGGGGGATCCTTTTCCCCGGCTCCTTTGCGGTCCACCTTTAATCGGTGCCAGTTCTCAGAACCTGTTTGGAGAAAGGACACCCGCTCCATTTCAATTATGTCTGGCTCACATGTTTGAGGTTGAATAGTTTCTGGTTCTGATCGGTCTCCATACTTACCCTGTCCCACTCAGGGTCTTTTGGGACCCATCTTTCTTTAATAGGGATCCCCCAATTTTGAAATAGAAGGTTGCTTACCTGAATCCTCCAGGGATTCTTCTCTTTCAAAGGGGATAATCCGGAGTTCTTCCACAAAGTGGGTTCTTCTTGGCCTCTCCTACTTACCCTTTGCTCTTTGGATTCTAACATGTTGGGGGTAGAAGAGACACTTTCAGGCTGAGAGGAATTTAGGGGTTCTGTTTGGGTGAGAAAGTGTGCTTCATCTAGGACTTGGCATCTCCCCTCCACCCAGGCCCCCTCCTCAGAAACCTGTGGGTTGTCGGAGGTTTCCTCCCGTCATTTCCCCCCTGGGGCATCTGACCTGCGGGTTGGGGAATTCTGGGAAGTAGGGTTGGGTTAAGAGTTAGACTGAGCCCTCAGCATGTACCACATGTCATTGGTCAGTTGCTGGACCTGTCACTCCAGCTGCGAGACCTTGTCTGGGAGGTAGGGAAGTCTCGAGTCAGACCTCTACTGCTCCTGAAAAGGGTAACTGCCCCTTCTCCGGGAGTAGTTCGGGTACTGGAAATTCCCCCCATAATTTTCTGTTCTGAATCTCCCTTCTCCTGGGTTCAGGGATCTATTGTCCTAGAACTGGGGAGAGAGAGGAGGACCATTTTGGAAGTTCTGGTTTGAGGGATATCTGGGGGAAAAGTTCAAATTGGGAGGTGGAGTGATACTTCTCTCCAGAGGGAATTTTGCAGCTAAGTTTTCCGAGGCAGTACTTACCCTTTTGGTTCCCCCTTTGGGACGGGTTAGTGTATGAATACCCCAAGATTGGTTTGGTTCACTTGTACCTAGGGTTTATATAGGTGGCAGGGTCAGAGGGTCATTGTTCTGGGCCCCTGACAACCATTCAATTGGGCTGGGTTGAGGGGTACCTTCTGCCTTCCATTTTCCTTGTTGGCAGAAGGGTTACTTTTAGACCCCCCATCTCCAGATCCAATGGAGGGGTCATTTTTAACTCTGCCACCTTCCCAGCAGCAAGGATGCTAGATGAGTTGGGCATTATGGCAATATTTTTACTCTCAGCAGGTTTTTGGACATAATAGATACTGGTGGCCTGTTGAATCTCCCAATGCAGGGTCCTATGCTCGTGAAAATCATGCACAACTGAGTCAGGATGTATTTGGGGAGTGCATGGAAATATGTAGTTATGAACTCCCTACTATTCGTGTACCAACTGACAGGAAGTCTGAGCAAATGTGCACTTTAGCTCATGCACAAACTCCCTAGGTGCCTGATCCTCCCCACACTTTAAGTTATATGCAGCCATACGGGCCTCTTGTGGGTTCCTATGTGTGGAAATGTTTTTCAAAATGGCTGTCTTACAGGTGGGCCATTTATAATGATCCTGGTCCTCCAGTACTCATGTCAATTTTTCAAATGCTATACAATTCACATAATTCCTGATCTGGAATGATGCCATCATCTGCTCAAGTTCCAGGTGCTCCCATATTGAATACTCATCATTCTTGTGGTTTGGGGTCAAGAAGCTCTTTATGGCCTTGTTCTGTCTGATTGGGTCTTTGACAAAAACCCTTTTTTCTGTTTCTGTGTCTTTTTCTTCTTCTGTACCAGAGTCCATTCACCTTCTCACTCCGAACTGCTTCTGGTGCTCCCATCCCTGTCTTCCAGAGACTCCCTGTCTCAATGAGACTGGGAATATCGCCCAGAACCACAGGGTGTGGACTCCTCCCACCTGGACCAAAGGGAACTCTCAGGGTCACTCCCCCTGGAGTTCCTTTTAGGTCCAAATGGAACCCAGTTTCTTCATCCCTCCTACCAGTGAGCTTGGAGAATTCCCCCTTCCCCTAAATATACAGAGGTTTTTAGAATGCCCTTCCTAAACTGAGGGTCTGGCTTTTCTCCTTCAGCGAAGCAAGCAAAGTGGTCTTTTTGTAGTCGCATCTTCAGCCAATCTAACTCCCTGACATTCTAATTATAAGAGTTTTTATGGTCTGAAGTACTTACAGTATTATGCCTTACTTTCTAAGACACACTGGTCCGGCTACTTTCCCTTCTGTGTGGAGTCTCATCCGTACCAGACAAGGGTTGGCCTTCTGGATCAATTGGGCTTAACCTGGGTAAGTCCAACTGCCTCATGTTCCCCTGTTCTTTGTCAGTGGCATACATGAGGTCAGTTCCCATTTGTACCTGGCGGGTGGAAAATGATGGGCCCGAAGCCCCTGATGGGAAGGGTGCCTCACCTTGATCTGTGGGCATTGTTCCATATCCTGTTTGGTTAGGGTGCCTCAGGGCCTGTTTATGATTTTTAATTTCTATGGTGAGGCTCTCCCAACTGATTCTCTCTGTCCTTATTTCCTGTTGGTATTCAGAGAGCAGTTTTTTTTAATTCTGACACTAAGGCCTGATCTCATATAACCTGCTCTGAGCTACCAACCAATCTTTTGTTTTCTGCACCTCATGCTGAAGTGATACATTCTCCCTCTGCGAGCCTTGTATGCTGTGTTCATATTCAAGGTGCCTTTCCTTCAGGACACTAAACTCCTTCTCTTGCTCATCACTACAATTCGCTGCCTCTGATAGTTCAGCTTCTATTGTCTCATGCACCTTCCAAGCGCATTCCCTTCTCCTCTAATTCTGGTCAGTTCCTGAGAACCTGACTATTCCTTATCTACCTCTATTTGCAACTGATTTATCCTCTGTAATAGGACATGGTTATCCTGATTCAAGGTCTTTTAATTGAATCAGCTGCATCCTCTGTTGTTTCAGAGTACGTATACCTTGATGCATTTCATCAAACTCCTTTTGTGAGTCCCTTTCTGTAATGATAAACTGACAAATTCCCCTTTATAAGGTCTTAATGTGTTGCTTGAGGGCCACAATGCCATCTAACAAACCTCTAGTATGACCAATTTGGTCATTCAATTGGCCTTGAAGGCTGCTTACCGTATCTGCACCCTCAGTGCATGCATTACTCAGTGCAGCGAACACTATCTCTCTCTCTGCACTGGCTTGCTGTTGTGTTTTCAGCTCCTGTTTGAGTTGTTGAACAAGATCATGGGCCTTTGACAGGTCTCCAGTCTGATTCATTCTACTAGGCTCAATATCTTGCCAATGCTCTTCCACTAAAAGCAAATTAAAATATAACTGAGCAGTTAGCTGAGCTATTTATATCTGTTCTTCACGAGCATTCTGGGTCATGTAAAATGCCTTGTGCTTTGTGCAATATTCCACCTTCAAGTCAAATATCATTGCTTAATGAGGTAACCTCCTGCACAAGTCTGGTTTACGAGTTTCCAGCCTCGCCCTCAACTCATTCTCCTTTAAGAAATAATTTAGCTATGAGATGCTCCCTGGCTTGACCACTTTGTACAGTAGTCATTTTAAAATGGCTTTTTGCAACTTTTGTTGAGCTTTCTCTATACAGGGGCAACAATCACCCTGTTCCTGCTTGATTTCCTCAGACAAATCAATTCTTCCACAATCTTAATTTTTCACCTGTACACCTCCCTGGAACTCAGGGGACAAGTCTGTCCCAATGCACCTTGTCATGAGTTGGAAATACCTAGCGAAATCCCGGCCACGACCCCCCAAATTGTATGAATGTGCTCAGGTTAATTTAATTAAAAAGCAGAACACTTTCTAACACCTACAGCCATGAGTGCGGGTCACAGGCCAGAAATGTACCCACCAGACCACTATGCTGTAGAAGGCAATCTTGTATTAAATGTCGCATTTTGGTATATTACAAAACATTGAATATTTCATAAAATACGATTTTTCTAGGATTAAAAGTAACAGACCTTCGGTTAGAGCAAAATTCACTCTTGTATTTTGTGGGTGTTGGTAATACATTTTATGTAATGCAAATACTCTTCTTCAATTGCAAAAGGCCAATTCAATGAAATGTGCTTACTTTCCTTGAAGAAAAGGTAACCCTCTGTGAAGTCACTTTTTATTTCATGTGCTAATGATCTCGCAGACTTTTATTTTTAAGGATATGTGCCCTCCTCTGCTGCTCTCCCTATACCTACGGAAATGATGCACCTTTAAGGGTTTATTGAGAGGCCACCCTCAACACGGGGAGTCCCTTCCCTCCCCACTCAAGGTTTCATACAACAACCTGTTTAACAGATTATTGTATTCGGCCCTACTTCAGATGCATGTCATGCCCCTTGCACCCCTCCCCCTGAGCTACCAATGAGCCAAGAAACAGGTCTGTTTATAGGAAATATATTTAGGTTTATTTTGATTAATGTTATGAAACTCTCACTGAAATGCCAAACACAACTTTATCTGTGGCACAACACAATACACTCTTCCCAACATAAATAAATCACGAAAGTGAGTTAAAAACAAAACAAATCACAATAGACTTTAAAAAAAATGTAATTGAGCAATAACCAAAACAATTATAAATGTAGTGCTTCGCAATTTTGATTTTCCTGCAGGCTTAAAAGGCTAGCTGCAGGGTTTTAAGATTGGTACAAATACATTTGGCATTTATAATTTCACCCACACCTTTGGTTTAAAATAAACACAGGGTGATTTAGCGGTTTGTTTTTCAGACGCCCCCCCACCCCCGACTTTGTTCTGTGTTGGGGAAGTCGAACAGAAAAAGTGGATAGGATTTGGGGAATTTTGAATTTCAGAGCCCCCTCCACCAAAAGGCCTCTTTTGGGGAAGCTGCATGGGAAAGATTGGGATGATTTGAGAATTTAGGATTTTCAGACCCGTCCACTTTAAAGGCCAGTGTTAGGGGAAAGTTGGAGAAAAGATTGGACTGATTTAAGAACAAAGACACCTCTCTTCCTTAAAGAAGTCGGGGTCCACAGGACAACAAGGATTACCCAATTGAATTATAGGCTATCGTTTTTCAGCGCACACTGGGAAGTGAGCTTTGTTCATTTTTAATTTTTAGTTCCACCAAATGGAGAAGTAATACATTTATCTTTTTAGTTAAATAGGCTAAGGATCTACACAGTTTTGCCCTTCCCCCACACTATAAAGGGAAAGGATTTAGGGGAAGCAGACTGCCCCACCTTTTTTTCCCAGGGCTCATTTCTACTTATATCGAAAGCCTCCGTTTAAAGTTCAGAATAGTCAGCTACATGTCAGGACTCGCTGGAAAGATAGTGCAGGAGTCTGGTCACTCCACTCTCAAGGATGGCCCCCCGCTGTCCACCATAGGACACAGTCAGCATTTAGGCCTTCCTAGCAATAGATAGCTCCACCCAGATGCACTCTCAGCAATCTCCTCTGGTGTTCCCTTGCAACTGTCATAATTTAGGTTGCAGCAGCACTCTTTAGATGGCAAATTTCAGCAGCTCTGTCCCTTCCTCCTAGTGCAGTCCCCCTTATATAGCAGCGATGACAACATCAATTTTACAATCTTCGGAAATCCTCATTTGTTTGGTAAAAACGAGTTATGTAGCAAAACGTCATATTCATACTTTTACCAGCAACTGCCATTATATATATATATATATATATATATATATATATATATATATATATATATATATATATATATATATATATATATTTTCCTTTCCAATTAATCATGAGGAATTAAATGAGAAGACAGCCAGGTCTGCACCATTTTACACGGCCTGTGTGGCAATATTCCGTCATTTTCACAGAAAGAATAACAGTTGTGAACATGTAATTTCCTACCCATATTCCTAATTTACCCTTCACCAGTTCACCAACTTTTACATTTGGGACATTTCCAGATCAGCTAGGAACCCAGATTAACTGGCAATTACAGTTTCCTAACTCATAGGTGCATGAATTTTAAATCTCCAAAATTGCCTGGAAATTGCCTAAAGCATGGTAAATAAATTAAGACAAGGTTGCTGGGAAAATGTCCTACGTTATAATAGTCCTTTTAAATTAATTGTAAATGTGTATGTCCAGCAAATGGGAGATCTACTTCATCCATCCATCTTTCCCCCTGTGCCAGCCTGTGACCAGATTTTTTATGAGTCTCTATGAAGTTGGTTGTTTGCTCTTTGAAGTTGTAGGTCCCATTTTCACACATTTTGGTCATGCTCCAGCCAAGAAGAACTGTCCTGCTATCACTGCCTTCAGAGACAGAAAGTCTGGGGAACACTGAGTTTTCCATACCTTGAGCAGGAAACACTTCATTGCAGCTGCAATTAGATGGTGGATGTAACATCCATAATTGCAGTGAGGGATTTCTTTGTGAAGTTAGGGTTTTCCTTTGGCCGACAGAAACTTTTTCATGGAAATAAAGTGGCCTTTTCTTTTGAAAAGTTAGCAGGGGTACATTGTTCACATTTAAACTGCAAATACACATGACAAGCCATTTTTTGGCATCAATGTTTCAAATTCCTGCTGTTCATGTGAAGGGGACCTTCCCTTTTCACTTGCAGCCATAGGCAAAGCCGTTTTTGTGTCAGTACTGAACAGAACCTGCTTTTCATGTGAAACGGACGTCTGTTTGGGTCCTTTGAATGAACCCGCTCATCAACGTTCCTGTGGTTTCCTCTCCTCTCACATCCTCCTGGCTGTGCCGTTTGGTAGACTGACCTCTGTGTGCACACTGACAGACAAACCCAATATGCCATGCACTTCCCAGCAGCTTTCACCCAACTCGGCCTTCACACCGCTTGTACATCAGTGGTTACCAACCTCATCATTGCCAGACTATGATCCTGGATGCTGTAGCAGATGCAACTTTCCATCAGAGGTTTTGCCATTGAAATGGGACCCTCTTTGATAGCTCTCACCTCTTTCCTCTCCTCTTGTCATGTTCCTGCTCTGGCCATTGGAATGCAGGTGTATGCTCTACTGCTATTCACAAACTACCAGAGGGCATTACATTTGCAAGTTAACAGGGAGATGCCCTAACTAACAGTAATATAACACAGAACACGGGGAAAAAGACATCTGTGTGACAAACTAGGTTACAGCACAGAGATATATACAATCACCTATGTAGTCAGGGGGAGGCAAGGCTGTGAAGGAACACCGAAGGATTGAGCGATTTTCTTTCTATACCTGCCTATTGTAAATCTAAGGCTAGATAGCGCTGATGTGCCACTTATCCCTGTGTTCTGTATGCTCTACTGCTGCAGACTATTTGGAGTAGTTGCTGAGCATCTGTGTTTATATGTTTCAGAGTAATCAGTGACTGTAGTGAAATCCATATCACCAAACTCAACTGGGTCATGCCGCTCTTCGACCATGAGCATCAGCAGTCTACACTTGTGTGCATTTGTGAACCCTTTTTATCTTGCAATCCATCTGTCTTGTATGAGCTGTTGTCTGCCGCCTTTGTTTACTGGCATGATTCCTGCTGTGGCGTCTTTCAATCATCTGTTGCTTTCCCAGCTAGCCCATCTGCTGGTAAGTGCCTTTTGCTGCTAGTTCCAGATTACTTGTGAGGTGCAACCTAATCATGTTCTCTTGCAAAATCTTCATTTTGGTTGTATTCATATCTTCATAGTTGATGTGAACAATATGTTAATGAACCCCCTTGAGGTCATATCACAATGTCATACTGTGAAAACAGAAAAAGAATATCGAGGCTGAGTAACCCAAAAGGAAATACACAGAACACGGGTTACAAAGGAACGTACAAAGTACTTTATTTTATACTGAATCCAGTTACAAAAAACAGAGCAAAATCAGATAGCTATCGGCCCTCAGTACAACACAACGAACTCCAGCCTGGTTCAGTGTGTTCAGTGAGAGACACTGTACATTAGAATGCATTCGCTTTTTATACATTTAGTGGGCGCGATGTCCGGCCCCACTTCGGGTTAATATTCCTTTTAATACATCATCGATCTAGGGTTCGTGCCAAGTCTCAAATAACGGCATATAACTGGTTTGCCTTTAATACATGTATCAACAAGCGTATGCAATAACTGTGTATTCTAAAGTTTTCCATGCAGGCTTTCTTAAACATTAATACAATGTAGTTAAACAGATGTTCTTCGTTCAGTATTTGAATACATTGTCTCAACATGTGCTCGTGGATTAGTTTCATTGCACGAGTAATCCTTCTACACATAGGTCAATGAAGGACAAGGTCTCAGTTCATGACCTCAACAAGTGGCCTGCAGGTAAATTAGACATTAGCTATGTACAGAGGTCAAGACGGCCATGTTGTATTCTGGAATGACATCGTCCACCTTTTTAGCTCACAGGGTGACTTTTACACAACGAATCCTAAAATTGCGGTTTGACCTAAAATGGCAGCTTACATGGATTTAAGGTCAGGACCTTGCAACACAGATTTCTTTCGCAAGCGACTTTCGAGCAGCTTGGCGTAGGCCAATATTAATATATTTATTAGGCACGATATACTTTCTATTTCGACAAACCCTCCTTTTGGCCTATGCCAAGTGCTAAAAACTACTTTGGATCTCCTTGCAAATACCTCCATGCTTCATTGTCCATGCAGCCTAAATCACTATCAGAAATATCTATTGCCATTAGGTCTTTTGCTAAAATATCCTTCAATAAGTATTCTTTGGAAGTCTTATCTGGGGCATACACTTTATGTCCTATCCAACCTATCGCTTGTGCGCAACATCCTCCTAGCATCGAACACATACCAGGAAGACACTGAATACAGCAACAAAGAAACAACAGTATTCCCAAAATAATCAATAAGACCGAAAGCACCTTCCAACCCCAAGATCTCAAGAAGTCCCAGAACCAAGCGCTCAGATCCAAGTTTCCCTCGGGAACATGCACTTCGGAACTAAGGACGTGCAGATTCTGTATTGCCTTGAAGATAGTTGGGGAGGAATCTGGTATGAAAACACAGCAAGCGGACCCCACTAATTTGCATACTCCACCACGCTCAGCTAGAATGACATCTAATGCCTTCGATTTTGAAGTGCTACTAATCTTATCGCCTTTTGTTTTAACGTCATATTATAGAGTATGTCCGTGGTACGGTTGATGGTTCTCTCCAGTACTCTCGCTAGTTTTCTAATATCTTCTGAATTCGCTATCTGCCCCCAAAATGGCACAACTGATTTAGCTATATCTCCCAAAACTTGTGCTGGGGTGACACTATTCCCATCCCGCCGTGGACGAGCCTTCGAAACTTCTTTTGTACTAGCTATAAACACCCCAGGTAACAGGATCCCTAAATAACAGGTTCCCTGCCAATCCCTGGGCAACCACAGGAATGCTACATTACCGCAGACAAAGTAGATGGGTTCGCCTACATACAAAGGTCTGTTCTCCCCAGTCAAATTTGCAACGTTGGCACAACCTAAAAAGTTTCCCATTGACTGAGTTCCATTCCTCTGTATGCAAAAAGAAACTGAATCGGGGCTATGCTTAACAGTGTAAGAAGGAGGCATGGCATCCTTATTGCCTATCGGAGCCATTTTAAAGGAAATCAAAGATTGGAAAGGACGAGACAGTTTGTCAGAAGGCCTAATAGAAGCAACATTCGATTTACTCCTATTTGCAAAAAAAGCGAGCATCCCAGGGGAGTCAAAACACGTTTCTCAAAACTATTCAAATTGGTGCCATCAAAGTCCCTGAGATGCTATCATTCCATCGGCCAAAGAACAGTGCTCTAAGAGAAGCATAGCAGGCATTTGTCAACGGTAAAGGATGAATATACCAACCTAGCCCCTTATCCCCGTGTTGCGGTAAATGTGAGCAGACCCAGCAGTTGTATTTATTAAAAATGGCATGTGAAGCATTCATGATAAGTAGTAGAGTGTTATTGTGGTACCTTTGTCTGTGCTGGGAATCCCGAGGGGATAAAGTATGCAAATGTACAAAGGGAGTAGGAACAATCGGTGCACTTTCAGTAGGCAACAAAAGGTCTAAAGAGTGAGTTTCCCCGAGATACCACAATCCTAAGGCAGCGACTATTAAAAAACCAAATATCATTATAAGAATACAGCAATACGTTTTCGGGGCCCAGGCATTTTGTCCATTGTCCCGGTTGGTCACCCCCTTATTTACAAGTCCCATATGAGCGGTAGCGGTGGCGGGCATCGTAGTCTTCAAACGAAAACTCCAAAGTTTGTTGCTGGCGACCTCCTGGTTGAGCGACTTCTTAGTCCTTCCACCACGCCAGCCAACAGAATCCCCTTTCTCAAATTTGGGCAAAAAGCAAACCCTCGATGACTCTTTTCCTTCTCCGAATGCACAGCCGAACCGTGCCGTAAGTCTATCAGATGCACAGCAAAACCGTGCCGTAAGTCTATCTTCGTGGTCGCAGGTTATATCGGACTTTTCCTGGTACTGATTGATCCGGAAACAATATGTTGTCACTTCCTGCTGGAAGCAACGTGTCAGAGGCAAGTGAATGGGCTGAATTTGAAACAGCCGTTTCCAGGTACAAAATTTGTGGAGAGTGTGGAGACAAAATGGCAGCTTCCCCAAGCCTCCTGGGCTCAGAGATATTTTCTGACACACTCTCAGTGCTGCTTACTGCTTTGGGATCATTGGTTGCAGTATCAGCGAGGGGTTTTGTTTCTTCTGTAGCGTGTGGCACAGGGTGAGGAAGTTTCTTGATGTGCGACGTGTGGATCCAGTTCTTTCGTCCAGCTACCCGCACTGCTGTCTGGGTGACCAACAGGACTTGGAATGGCCCACGCAAGCGAGGCGCGAGGCAGGAGGTGCGCTCAAATGATTTGACGAGCACCCAACTCCCAGGCCGTATTCCATGGCCCGGGTCCTCGTATCGCACAGGTAAAGCTTCTCGTGCCTGGTGATGAATCAAATACAGGTTTTTAGTCAATTGGCTAAACTAATCTGAAAGTAGTACATTTTCAACATTCTTTAAAGTTCGACATTTTGGAAGGTTCCAGATATTGGCAGGTCTCTCCATTACCACCTCAAATGGAGAGAGCCCAGTCTTAGTTTGAGGGGTTGTACGCATGGCTAGTAACACGATCGGTAAGGCGTCCGGCCATTTTAGTTTGGTGCCGGCACACGTCTTAGCGAGCTTGTTCTTGATGATACCGTTGTGTCTTTCTACTAGCATGGCGCTCTGAGCATGTCTGGCCGAATGGAACCGTTTGTCAATTCGTAATGCTGTACATATCTGTAGAATTACAGCGGCAACAAAATGTGGACCATTGTCCGACCAGATAACTCTTGGCAAACCGAACCGGGGGAAGTATTCCTTTAACATGGTTTTCGCAGTGGTCATGGCTGTAGCATCTTCAACAGGGAAAGCCTCAACCAATTTACTAAAGGCACAAATGACTACGAGGACATACTTTAGATTGTTGCATCGTTCCATTTCAATGAAATCAAAGTGAATAACTTCGAAGGGGACAGAAGGTGGGCCAAAACTTCCCCTTGGAGTTGATGTCCCCTTTCCCACATTGTGTTGTAGGCAAATCATGCAGTTCTGGACATAGCGCTGAGCAATTTTCGAAATCTTGTCATTTGCCCAAACTTTTTCTAACATTTACGTAACCTGCTGGGCACAAACATGTGTAGGGCCATGTGCCATGACAACCATCATCATGACATAGGCGTCAGGTAACAGCCATTTCCCTTCGACCATGTCCACCCAACACCCATCATCATCAAGTTTCCCCAAGCCTTCAGCCCACCTTTTAGACTCTTCCATTGTGGCATCAGCTTGGATATCCCGTACAGACCCAACACCCTCATCCATTACACAGGCATCTACAGTCTCCCTTGAAACATACATCTCCGTGAAGAGATCTGTGGCAGTTTGTCTATCTATCTGATCAGCGAAAGCATTCTCTTTTCCAATATCATCTTCAATCTTTCGATGTGCTGCACATTTCATAAATGCTAACTGAGTAGGGAGGCCAAGCGCCGAGAGTAGTTGTACTATTAGGGAGCCATGTTGAATCTTGGTGCCATGCGAAGTTAGGAACCCTCTTTCTGACCAAAGTCTCCCAAAGTTGTGAACCACCCCAAAGGCATACTGACTATCAGTATATATATTTACTGCAAGCCCATCGGAAAGTTCACAAGCTCGGGTCAATGCTACAATCTCTGCGGCCTGCGCAGAATTATGCATAATTCTCTTAGTTTCCACAACCGTGCTCAATGTAGTGATTCCATAAGCGGCTGTGGATGTACCATCCGGAAGTTTAAAGAAGGAGCCGTCACAAAACAGCTCTCCTTGCGGATTATCCAAAGGAGTATCTTTCAAATCAATTCTACCCTTTGTTTCTTGTTCGGTCATATACAAACAATCATGTGACTCTTCATCGCCGCAAGTAGTATCTTGCAGAAAAGGTAGGAGTTTAGCCGGATTAAGGACACAACACCTCTTAATTTGAATGTGAGCAGCAAACAAGATCAATTCATATCTTGTCAACCGTGCAGTGAGGTGTTGCGTTTGAGTTCGGTTCAATAGAACATCTACAGAGTGAGGCACCATCAGGGTTAGATCATGGTCTAGGACCATTCCCTCACTCTGTTTTACTGACACGGCAGCAGCAGCGACAGCGCACAAACGTCTTGGCAAAGCGCATGCTACAGGATCAAGGGCGGAAGAATAGTAACCGCACGGCCTATTCTTCCCTCCATGTTCCTGCATTAATACAGCCAAAGCACATCCATCACATTCATGCACGAACAACACAAAGGCCTTTTCATAGTTTGGTGTGCCCAAAACTGGTGCAGAGCATAATGCAGTCTTAAGCAAGTCAAATGACTGCTGGTGTACCGCGTTCTATGGCAATGGTGAAGAAATGCCCTTCTTCGTCAAAGCCACCATCGGTTTGATCACTAGCGAGAAATTCGGGATCCACAACCTACAGTAAGAAGCCATACCTATCAAGGCCCTAACTTCCTTCTGTGTATTTGGGACAGACATGCCAGAAATGTGTTTTATTCTTTCAGGTGTCAATCTTCTTCCCTCCTTTGACAGGAGATAGCCTAAATAGGCGACCTCCTGACAACAATATTGAAATTATTTAAGCAAAGCTTTGTGACCATGCTTAGCTACATGAATAAGTAACAACACAGTGCCCTCCTTACAGGCACTCTCAGAGTCAGCAGCTAGAAGCAAATTGTCAACGTACTGAAGCAAAGTACAGGTAGAGGGCAATTCAAGGGTATCAAGTTGTTCTTTCAAAGCCCTACTATAAATACTAGGACTCTCTGTGTACCCTTGAGGTGCACGAGTAAATGTAAACGAGCGTCCCCCTAAGGTGAACGCGAACAAATATCTACTATCCTTGTGTATAGGAATACTAAAGAACGCATTCTTTAAGTCCACAACACTAAAGTAAGCAGCTGTAGCTGGAATCATGGTTAGGATTGTCGTTACATCAGGCACAATTGGAAATTGTGGTGCCACAACTTTATTAATGGCACGTAAATCAATTATAAAACGGAATGGAATTACATTATCGCCTTTCTTGTACGTGGGTAAAATCGGACTATTACACAAACTTCCTGAAATTTCTTCAATCACCCCGCGATGCACAAAATTGGAAACAATGCATTTCAAAGCTTGCTCGCCCTCAACCGAAATCTTATACTGGGGAATGCGTGGCAGCTCATTCCATGTTTCAAAACTATTTTGACAGGCTCAATCTGTAAAACACCGACATCATTGTCGTCGACAGCCCACAAGCTGTCTGGTACATCAATGAATTCTGGAGGCAAAGGTCTTGTCAAAAATTGCGAGACAAAAAATTGCTGTGGTGAAATCGTCAAGCGCACTCCATCAGAAGAACAATAAATCACTGCATTTAATTCTTTTAACAAATTTAACCGGAGCAAGTTCTCTCCGCAATCCGAAGTCAACAGAAATGAACACTGGTCCGTAAAGGGACCCAAAGAAATAGGTACTGGCATAGAAACCGGACAAACAACTGGTGTACCGGAAAACCCTACAGAAACATGGGTTTGCCCTGACAGTGGAATGTTTGGAACCCGCGAATGATCAATGGAACACTTCTGTGCTCCAGTGTCTATCAAAAACTGATGTTTCCTATTTCCCACCACCATTTCAACGTAGGGACCTTTCTGATTGACGGGAATAGGTGTAGGTTCCAAACCCTGCTTCGGGCAATCCTAACGAAACAGAATATCATCAAAAGGAAGCTCTTCAGATAAATATGCAGCAAAAGGATGATCGAATATATTCCTGGTGTCCACACTCGGAGTCTGATTGTCCTATGAAAAAGGTTGCTGAGGGTCCTGTGTAAACTGACCTCTACCAGGGCCCGCTATGCCCGGACGACCTCTGGATTGCCTACCCATATTACCAAATGTATTATTCGACCTTTGTTGAACGACGGGGCATTGTGCTCGCCAATGACCTTCTCGACGACAATAAGCACACTGGTTAATATTCACAGGACCCAAGGGCACATTCCCCTGCGGGACATACTGACCTCTAACGTGAGAACTACGTCCTCTGGGGCCCCTAACAATTTGCTGCAATAGCACTTTAGTTTTTCAATCCTATCTTTTTCATTATTGACACGGTTCTCATAGTACTGAGCCATGTGCAGTACTTCTGATTGTGATTTCACCTGCCAAGCGCTCTCAGAAGACATCATTTGTGATTGGATGTCAGGCAGCAATCCACGTACAAATTTGTCCACAAATAATCTTTTCCCAGACTCTGTGCCACTGAAATCTGAGAATACCTGTTTGAACAAATTAAAGAACTAGGTAGCACCTTCAGACTTTCCTTGGACACAGGCCGTAAGCTTGTCCCAAATAATTCTCTTTTCGGGAATTATGGTTTTTAATTTAGCAATGATTCTATCAGGCAGCCTGTTGCGGTCTTTCACCAGCTGGCCTTTCCCCATCGAGTCTGGTTATTTTTGCCCATGTATCTCCCAACCCGGGTACATCGTCAATAGTTCTAACTTGTTTCCATAAATCTACGGGCAGGAGTACAGGAAACAACAAATCAATGTCACCTAAGGTGAACACTGAGGACTGCAAAACGGATTCTATCTCTTTATAGAACCCTGTCGGATTGTTCCTAATATCGGGAATAGATTGCCTAATAGTATTCACTTCCGGTTTTGAGAACGGGACGTGAACGAACTGTGATACATAATGTGCAGGAATGTTCACAGCGACTATATTATTTACAGCATCGGCCAACCTTCGGGACAAATGTCGGAGGAACCTCTCTCATAGGCAACTGAGAAATTGGTGACTCCGAACGCTTACTAAGCAACAGAGTCAAGTCGAGCGCTAAAGCAGTCGAAGAAGTGTCAAGTGAAAAAGCTCTCTTATAAATGCTCAATAACTATGTGGGACAACTAATCTTCCTTTTTACACATTCATCCTGCAGGTATTCTACCATTACCTGTATCACTTTCCTCTGCATTTCTAACGTATATTGACTATATGTGTCATATACCTCAACTGGCGTTATCGATGTGTCTGAAATCCATTTAATCGCTTCTTTCTTACAAATTCGCATTTCCTCCGATATCGGTTTACGACACGGAAGGAACTGTTTCTGTACATACATATTTTCCTCTTCATCATCCTCATTCTGTAACTTTTCTAACTCCTTTCTATACCCAAATAACCTCTCGACATGCTCATTTACCTTCTCCACAGTGTCTCTAGAAAGCGCTAGAGTATTTAGATCCCTTAACCCTTGCGGAACATCCGCATTATTTAATCTTCGCCACATTATACATAACTGAATCCCTAAACCTTCAATAAAAACATTTTTCTCAGGAAAATTATCTGTATTACAAAGTGTGGCAAAATCCCTAGCTTGATCATCCTTCTCCATACAATGCTTAGCCCATGCAATTAACTCATGTTTCTTCTCCGGCGGGACAGTATTGCAAGTGACAACTTTTGTTCCTGTACCTCGATCGATTGCAAGCGGCTTAGGACCACTTGGAAGAGATGGAGCAGGCAAATTTGATGGAGGTATTATAACTGGTGCGATAAAAAGAGGCGGAGGAGCAGGTGGAGGGACAGAAACCGGAGGAATAGGAACAACAGGTTGAGCAGGAAGAGCAGGAATAACAGCAGGAAGAGGTACAGCAGTGGGAAGAGGAACATACGGAGGTGGCGCAGAGGCACCAGGCCTTCATGCATTTAATGTTTTGTCAATAAACATCAGAAATGTGAAGATCTTTAGAAGGATAGATTTTCTGAATTCCAAGTGAGAAAGCCCTATACATAATTTTAGTCACCTCAGACTGTTTGTTTTGGTCATATAACAATGCTTTTTCAGCGTTCGTTTTATGACGACGTGCATGTTTCTCTCTACCTTTAAGTTATTGCAACACTTCTTTTTTCCAATTCTACAAAACATCAAATGCTGCAGGTCTAGCCTTTTTCTTTAACAAGACTGACTCCAAATATTCAATACGAGGGATCTCAAAACTACCATTGATTGGCCACTGAAGTTCGGAGGCATGTCTGGTTTGTCTGTGCCAAATATCATTAAATACTATACTTCCAATGCCATACTTACAGTTCATAGTACATGCCGGCGACACCTCCTGTGGTGCGGGACAGCTAAATTCCAAAGATTGTCTATCACTGCGGAATCATGCCCTAAAGCAGGTAGACAATTTCCCAGGCATATCTCAAATTCTTGATGTTACCTGGTCAATAAATGTGTCTGCAGATACAATGCGCCAAAATTCAAATTGTCAGGGTTAAATTAAGAATCGAGTCACGACTCACCTGACCAAACCTAAGGAGGACCGATCGGTACTTCTAAGAATCTTACCTAACTAATCTTACCTCGTGTATGGTGATTTCGGCAAATCTGCCTGCCTCGATAAGTGGACCCTCGTCAAGACGCTGTCTCGGACCACACGCTTATCGTCCAAGGATCGGGTCGTGCAGTGCTGTTGAGGTGTCGCGTCTCGTTCAGGGGGCCCCTTATGTCACACGGGCGCCAACTCTGATAACAGAAAAAGAATATCGAGGCTGAGTACCCCAAAAGGAAATACTCCAAACACGGGTTACAAAGGAACATACAAAGTACCTTATTTTATACTGAATCCAGTTACAAAAAACAGAGCAAAATCAGATAGCTATCGCCCCTCAGTACAACACAACGAACTCCAGCATGGTTCAGTGTGTTCAGTGAGAGACGCTGTACATTAAAATGCATTTGCTTTTTATACATTTAGTGGGCGCGATGTCTGGCCCCACTTCAGGTTAATATTCCTTTTAATACATCACCGATCTAGGGTTCGTGCCAAGTCTCAAATAACCGCATATAACTGGTTTGCCTTTAATAAATGTATCAACAAGCGTATGCAATTACTGTGTATTCTAAAGTTTTCCATGCAGGCCTTCTTAAACATTAATACAATGTAGTTAAACAGATGTTCTTCGTTCAGTATTTGAATACATCGTCTCAACATATGTTTATCGCGTTGCCTAGCAACACTTACTTTTGGCCCAGAAGGCCACCGGCAGGCGGAAGCCGGCCCACTCGAGGAAGGCCCTGGAGAGTAAGGCCCCTTCCTGTTTGCCCCTGTCCCCCATTCCATCCAGACGCCTGAGAGGGCAGGAGCCCTTCACTGTGCACCTGATGCACCTCTACAGTCCTGCCGACCTACATCAACACGGTCTGCTGGAGCAGCCGTGCATCATCTGTAGCCGACCTACATCAACACGGTCTGCTGGAGCAGCCGTGCATCATCTGTAGCCCTCCTTCTGCCCACTGCAGGTGAGCCTGAAGCCCACCGGCGGTGCGCTTCACCCCGCGCATCTGCCTAGCAGGCACCCGGAACCAACTCGGAGCGCATCCTAAGATGGCCGCCGCCATCATTGTTTATCGCGTTGCCTAGCAACACTTACTTTTGGCCCAGAAGGCCACCGGCAGGCGGAAGCCGGCCCACTCGAGGAAGGCCCTGGAGAGTAAGGCCCCTTCCTGTTGTTGCTCATGTGCATGGTGCTACTGCTACTGCTCTTATGCGCCATATCGCGCTGCGCCTCACTGATGCCACTGCAGCTGTGTTGTGCCCTGTAGTCGCTCATGGACCACAGTAATTGTGTTGTGCCCTATGGTCGCTTATAGACTACAGTAAGTGTGTTGTGCCCTATGGTCGCTTATAGACTACAGTAAGTGTGTTGTGCCCTATGGTCGCTTATAGACTACAGTAAGTGTGTTGCGCCCATGGCCATATATACACCATACTGCCATTTGCTTGCGCCCTATGGTCACTGCAACTCAACACTGTGTGCTTGACCTCACTCACTAGATAATAACACAGCAGACTTAGCAGCTACTCTGCCTGCGCACTACCCAGAAACTAGAACTCTAGCTATTCATCTAGATACAGGACTCTCACACATTATATTATGTTCCTTATACTATCCTATCTAGTATACCTGACCACCTCACTCGCCCTACTGGAAAGACTCACCATGTCGCCCCTTATAGCAACCACAATACAACAATCCACTACACAATGCAACGTAGCTGACAGAAACCTAAGACTACGAGCAAGACTACCCAGAATCTTTGATCCTCTCACCAAATACGAAAAAAACACCATTCGAGCCAAAAAGGAACCTACTCCCAAACCTTTCACCCATAATTACATTATGCACAACAATTACCAAACAAACAAAGAAACAAGTGCCACTCCTAATGCAGCAATAAATACTGCTACACACCCAAACCGCACACCTAAACTCAAAGGAGCCTTAATAAACGCTAGATCCTTAGTCGCCCATGCCATAGAAATATCTGAAGTCATCTCGACTGAAGACTACGACTTCCTAGCCATTACAGAAACTTGGCTGCATGAGGCATCAGGCCCAGCACTATCCCTAGCTGTGCCCAACAATTATACTATCCTCAGAACGGATAGGTGCGAAGCTCGAGGTGGCGGACTAGCCATCATCGTCAAAACTAAACTTGGGATGAGACTCACCCCTTCACCAACCATTGAATCCTGTGAGATAATGTCTACCAAGACCTCAACAGCTAACTCTCAAACTCTTAACCTTTACTTGATATACAGACCTCCAGGTCCTATCAAGAATTTCATAGAAGACTTAACTACCATCCTATCAGAAAACCTCAAAGATACTACTCAATCAATACTACTAGGTGACCTCAATATTGGCTTCAATGATATCAACGACGTACAAGCCACATCAGCATCCAACACCCTAACAGAACTGGGATACACCCAAAGAGTGTTTGAGCCCACCCATATCAAAGGGAGAACCCTTGATTGGATTGCTGACCACAACTGCAATATATCCACTCTCACCATCTCACCCCAAATCTGGTCAGATCACCATCTAATCTCATTCTCCTTGGACACTGTCACCCCTAAACTGCAACAACCGTGTGCACCACCTGCACTTACCAGAAACAAAAAAAAACATGACACTAGACAAACTACTTCCCGGAATCATGCCCACTTTGGACGCTTTACCTGACAACCTTAACCCTAACAGCCTGTTGGAAGAATTTAACAACATCATGAACAAAACCCTTGACGACATCGCACCACTAAAGCTCAGAAACAGCAAACCACAGAGCCACCTGAACAACTGGTTCACCCCTCTCCTAAAAAATCTGAGATTAGAGAAAAGGAAATGGGAAAATACGTGGAAAACTAACCCCACTCCAGAAAATAAACTGAAACTAGTTAACATCTCTTCTCACTATAAAAAATAAATCATTTTAGCTAAACAAGAGACTTGCAATAACAGAATTACACAAGCTAATTCAAGCACAAAAGAACTGTTCGCCATACTCAGAGAACTGGAAAACCCAATAACACCTCAAGATAACTGTCTTAAAGATAAAAAATGGTGCTCTGAAATCCAGCACGCTCTCTCTAACAAAGTCCGAAACCTTCAAAAGAAAATAGAACTAAAACGTGAGACATTAGCGTCCAATATATTACCGCCTACTAAGACACTCCCTAACTTCAAACCCACTACGCAATTCCACTTCTCCAAAGTCTCCATACTAGAAGTAGAGAAAGTAATACTCGGTCTAAAACCCTCCAACTGCAAAGGAGACCTATGTCCAGCACAACTCATCAAAGATGCCGCACGAGATCTAGCACCATTTATCACTAAGTTAATTAATGCCTCCTTTACCACAGGCATTATCCCCAGTAACTTAAAAGAGTCTTGGGTGCTCCCACTCTTAAAAAAGGCTACTTTAGACCCCACTATACCTACCAATTATAGACCTATTACTACGGTACCGTTCCTTTTGAAGATCCTGGACAAGGTGGCATATATCCAAATCCAGAATTTCCTGGAACAAAACCAACTATTAGGCTCCCGACAATCTGGCTTCCGCCCTCTTCACGGCACAGAAACTGCATTGATTGACCTTAAAGCTCAAATAGACAAAGTACGAGATTCTGGAAAACCAGCACTCCTCCTGCTACTAGACCTATCGGCCGCTTTTGATTTAGTGGACCATAAAGTCCTATGTAACCACCTAGCTTCTGCAGCACACTTCTCCACTGAGGCCATAGCATGGATACAATCTTTCCTTAGTGACCGCACCATGAGGGTTTTCTCACCTACAGCAGCTGCAGACCCCATCCCTATTACCTGCGGTGTGCCACAGGGATCGTGCGTTTCACCAACGCTATATAACATATTCACTAAGCCCCTGTTTGATGATTTGGACCATCTGGGTATCACGTATACTAACTACGCTGACGATACCCAGATCCTCCTCCCACTCACGGGGGTTTACGAAAAAGATCTAGCACTGGTGAACAAAATATACAGCATCGTTCAGGCATGGATGGCAACCCATGGATTATGCCTGAACGATGATAAAACTGAGCTTCTTATCCTAGGCACAGCACCCCTCATCAATAAACTAAGTACAAATTACTCCTCCTTTATCATAGATGGGAACTGCATACAAGTTGCTAAAGAAGTCAAAACATTAGGGATCTACCTTGATTCTACCTTATCATTCTCCAAACAGGTAAATTCCCTAGCTTCCTCAACAGCCTACACATGTAAGCTCATTAGAGCAGGAAAACAATTCCTATCCCAGCACAGTTGTCTAACACTAGCCAGAGCCCTTATCATCTCTAAACTAGATTATTGTAACGCACTGTACATAGGAGCCACTAAATCCATCATCAACAAAATCCAGATACAGCAAAACAAGGCCCTCCGAGCAGCATTGAACATCCCCAGGAGAGAACACATTACAGAAACAAGAAGGAAACACAAATGGCTTTCCACCCATGAGAAAATCAGACTTAAAACTGCATCCCTCACATACAAATCTCTACACAACAAAGCCCCAAAATACCTTAAGGACAGATTCACCAGATCACACTCCACAAGACAAACCAGACTTGCTTACACCAATCGCCTCCAAGTACCTTGTTTTAAACTGACCACCATAGGCGGAGCTAGCTTCCCAGTCAAAGCTGCTCAATTGTGGAACGAATTACCTACTACCGCGAGGCTAGAACATTCTTTTTCCAAATTCAGGCAAATTGTAATTAACTGGCTGACGACAGCTACTGCCAAATGAATATATGAAAATGCTTACGCCTGTCTGCTACACAGCATCTGTACCATATGATTGTAAACTTGTATTTGTAAACTTGCATCTGTAACTGGCAATTATCTGTAACATGTAACTGTAACCCGTAATTTATGCTCCAAGCTGTACATCTTCTTACTTTCGGCGCCCTTATACCCCAGGGTCCGGTGCGCATAATAAATACTAAACAAACAAACATATGCTTGTGGATTAGTTTCATTGCACGAGTAATCCTTCTACACATAGGTCAATGAAGGACAAGGTCTCAGTTCATGACCTCAACAAGTGGCCTGCAGGCAAATTACACATTAGCTATGTACAGAGGTCAAGACGGCCATGTTGTATTCTGGAATGACATCGTCCACCATTTTAGCTCACAGGGTGACTTTTACACAACGAATCCTAAAATGGCGGTTTGACCTAAAATGGCGGCTTACATGGATTTAAGGTCAGGACCTTGCAACACAGATTTCTTTTGCAAGCAACTTTCGAGCAGCTAGGCGTAGGCCAATATTAATATATTGTATATGTAATGAGGAGTAAATAGCCATTGCAAAAGGTGAATTGGGAAGGTAGCAGCCTATATACTTGAGTAGCTTGCAAGACCACGGTGCAACAAACTCCACAACGCACACCTTGCAGGTAAGGTATGAACGCAAAATGGTAGTTAGTGTATGGGTTTGTGGATTGTAACTTCACTGCAGATTGGATGGTGGTGCAGTAGTCCATATCAATTTTGCTGGGGAGAAAAGAAGAATGTCCTATTGCAACTCCACAGGCACATTTAGAGAAGTGGCAAAGAGTTACAAGAGGGAGGCTGCAGAGACAGACACTTTTTGAGTACTAGTAGGTCGTGTACTGATACTATGTATGATCTACTATGATCTATTTATGATGATCAGTTTAGGTATGATGTCTTACAATTTGTAAAAGAGGCTTCTAGAAGAGGTTTTAGAGTTTTGTGAGGCTTCAAGTAAAACATGTTATGATGTATTTGATATGTATGTTATGGTGTGTTATTTCTGATCTGTTAATGGGGTCCTCTGAATAAAGAATTATTGACTGACTTAGAGTAAGAAGAAAAGTGCAAGGAGCTGCCTCCGGGTGCGAGAGGAGAAGCCCACCAGCGGATTCCCAAGAAGTGGTTATCAGAAGAGGTGAGCACTAACTTCAAAAGGTGCAGAAATGCTCAGAGGCGCATTTTCCCAAGAGACGCTGGACAGGTGTGGCATGTATTTGCAAAAAGAGGTACAGTGAAGCTGAGTGGGACACTTGACCACCAACAGGCTGAACAGCTGAGACTAGGAGCTGCTTCCTGAGGTGCTGAACAGTCCAACCAAGCACTTGTCAAGAGAGGTACAGAGAATCTGATGAGCCCTCGATACAGTGGCTGCAAAGAGCCAAGCATTTGCTAAAAGAGCACAGAGAATGTGATAAGCACTCGATACAGTGGGTGCAAAGTGCCAAGCACTTGCCAAAAGGGGCACATTGAAAATGATGAGCCATCAATACTGTGGGTGCAAAGAGCCAAGCACTTGCCAAAAGAGGCACAAAGAATCTGATGAGCACTCAATGCCGTGGGTGCAAAGAGCCAAGCACTTGAAACATGAGGTATTAGAGAGTTTAGCAAAGCTCATATCACTTGAGGTGTTGAGGAGGTGAAACAATGTCTTGCCACAAGAACGCTTGTGACAAAAGGTCCCGAGAAGAGTGCTCCACGCAGTGCTGATAAGAGTACTTATCACAGGAGGCCAAGAAAAACACTTATAGCAAAAAGTTACAGTGAATTCTGAAGAGCACTTGCTCCATGAAGTAAAAGGCATTGTGAAGTCGAAAAGAATACTTACAATACAAGGTGTATAGAAAGCTTCAGGCCTAGCAAAGATAACTTGGTTTGACCTGAGTAAAATATTAGCATGGCTCATGCCTGTATAGGATATATATGGTGAGAG
Source organism: Ambystoma mexicanum (assembly GCF_040938575.1). Lineage (NCBI taxonomy): Eukaryota > Metazoa > Chordata > Amphibia > Caudata > Ambystomatidae > Ambystoma > Ambystoma mexicanum. The sequence continues at coordinate 930,363,471 of NC_090928.1, read as the reverse complement.
GATATATCCCGCTGCCAAAGCTGGAGATGGTTTATTCCTTCGGAGGCTTATAAGAAGCAAACAACCACAGAGGCGTTGGCAACTTGTATACAAGCAAAATGAATATGTTTAAAGTACCCAGTAACTTGACCTTGTGTTAGGGCCATAGCTCCCTTGGACCATACGCCAACTTGTAAAGCAGTCTTTTCAACTAAAAATACAAACGCTTTTTTTCTTTTGGGTGATTCATCATTCAAACATTTCAGAAAAGGAAATATCTTTAAATACCATGTGAGTGACTCACGTCTTTGTTCTGGGTCGGAGCGCTGGCGTCACAGAGCACCTATTGTATGGGGAGGATTTCCTGACCTGGCCGATTTTCTCATGGCAAGAGACGTCGGTGTCTGATTGTGTATGTATGTACGCATTGCAGTGCAGTGTTAATAATACTCTTTGGCTCCACGTGGTATGGTCGCATTGGAGCTTGGTATTCATTTCTGTGACTGCTGCCATTGTCACAAAAACCTGAGAGTAGTGGTTCGCCTTGGGCTACATGTGCAGGCGATGTTTCATGTGGAGACAAGACTGGCTTCTTTTTGTTGTCTTTTTCCTAGATTTTGGATTCCACAATGATGTTTCTTCTTTATAAATGTATGTCGCACATATGTTGAATTAAATATTTTGAGGGACCATCCGACATGTAACTGGCTTGATGCAAGCATATGTTTCTAAAATATCTGCCACTCATGCAGTGGTAGTGCCCAGAAATTTGAGAGATTGTCGTTTGGAAAATTTTAAGAAGTTTGTGGACTATATATTTAGAACCCGAAGCATAAAAAGAAAAAGAAAAAAAATACAAAAAGGCTCAGCACCAAATTGCACCAGAAACAATTTGCACCTGCTAATGGTCTCCAGATACGCATTTTTGATGGCTGAAAGAACTCCTCTTGTGCTCAATGATCAAGTTTTACATGGGGCAACATTCTCAAAGGGGACGCCTGTGAGTCAGGTAAAGGGAGTACATGTCAGCACTTAATACTAAGTGAGAAGTTGCTTGTAACCAATAATCACGCTGTGACAGAGTACCATCTGGTGAGGGTCCCTTTTTATTTTTATTATTTGAAACAATGATTCGTGTTATTCTGTTTCTGAAAGGGGAATCTGCTAATAAGACCCCCCCCTTTCAAAAAGCTACATGCCAAACGCATAGTGCATACATGTGCCCTTGCAGCAGGAGTCTCCCAACAGCTGCAGCATCTGTTCTTCAGTGGCACAGGGCAGGTATATGTGAACTCCTGACAGATGATTTGATCCAAAGTGTCTGCAGCCAAAGGTGACATTTGAACTTCTGCACGTTTGATTCCAAATTGTAATATTATCCACCGGGTAGCAGCTTGGTATATAAGAATAAGCTATATCTGGTTGTGGTATGGTGGATGATAAGTGGACACAAATATTAAAGCCACACAAATATGATGTTATACAAGTGTCAGCTCTATGTTGTGTGCCCCGGCCAGCTTTGTGAGGGCAATGTATATTCATGGCAGCCTGGCTGTTGGCACTTCTGCAGTGAGACAATAGCCAGGAAGCTGTTTTACTTTGAGTCCCGGGAAGAAGGGTAGCACCTCCCCTTGTTGCAGGCACCAGAAGGGGTGAAGTTAGTGCAACCAAAGAGGGAAAAGTGGAACTAACAACAGTTCCCCGCTCTTGCTTTTCGGTGGGGCTTTAATTCTTCCTGTGACCTCCAGTTCCTTTGGAACTAGGCACTGTGTGTCTGATGCAAGAAGGCAAGGGTCACTTGTTCTTGCAACAGGAACTGGACCCTTTACAAAGGCTTGTCCCTATCCAATCCCTAGTGACAATTCGCCATTATAAGGAAGGGGTCTCCGACTCCTTCTTTGATTCCTTCCTGGACACCAAGAAGAAGACAACTCTTAAACCTTGTGGGGACTGAAATACATTCCAAAATCCTCCGATATAGATGTGAAGGCAGTTGCATTCAAGGCAGAGGAGAGCACCCCCCAACCATACCCTGGGCAACATTGAGGGTGAACTGCTGTTGACTAAGACATGCCACTCTGCCAGCTTTCCTGGATCAAGGCTTCTCACTGGAAGTGAAGGACCCCTTCAAGTGTCAGCATGACTCTTTGGACTAGGAAAAGCAGAGTAAGAAGTGCTTACCTTGTCCTGGACCCTGAATTGCAACGACCAGCAACAAGGAGCCCAAGTGCAGCTTGAATCCTGTTTGCATAGCTTCAAACCACATTCAACAACCTTTCAGTCGCCAACAACGGTGGTGCTGATTTTGACACTCCTGCATCGTCGAACAATCTCCCCTGTTTCGCCCACAGCGTTCATCGCTGCCTTGGTTTGAATACTGTCTCACCACTGTAGAACCAACAGGACCTTGCCTCGACCCAACCTGAACTTCTGGAAGTTTTCATGTCATGTATTGCTTCAAATGCAATATAGAACTGCTCAAAGCTGACTCATCATCAACTTGAAGCCTGGAACAATGGTACTCATTGCATCTTGAAACCAGTTCAACTACAAGGACAGCACAGAGAAGACAAGTTTGATGGTGTCAAACCACCCACGATCAAGAACAAGGTACTGTCCTTTTTGTATCTTTTCTTGAAAAGACATCATTTAAAGTGACATTGCTGCAATAGCTTGCATTTTCACCCATGCTCAAGTATGCAGAATGCTGTTCTCCACAAGTTTTGCATTTTCTGCATTCTTTCCACATGGGGTGAGTTTTTGCTTGTGCCTGAGTTAGATAATTGCATGGTTGGATGTTCAATTGAATCACATATATTTTCTAGACCCTTAATTGGACATTCTTTCATTTTACCCTATGGATATGTGGGTTGCCACTGTTATCACTTAACGTCATGAATGTATAGAATGCCCTTGGCCCATGTTACACACGGCAAAGGAGATATACATATCCAGCTTTGTCTGTTTTACCTATATAATTGTAATCACTGCTGGTTCAGAATTACTGTGGGGCTTGTCATTACGTTACACATGCATAACAAGTTGTTTTATTTTTTTATTTTTTTATTTTAATGATTTTTATTTATTAAGCATCTAAATTCATAACAACAACCATGAGTCACAATGGCTGTACATGAGATTGATATGATACAAATAAAATATATAAGAAATGAATATATGAAGAATATTAGAGATTTTAAATAAAACAATCGCGCCATTATGAGCACACGCAAATGGTATGTAAAGGTTGCAGATAAATTTCCGTTTTATATGTAAAAATCATAAGACATACAAGGGACACATACAAAAGACCACATGAAATGAGAGGAAAGAGACAAGAGGAAGGGGTGGGGAGGTGCAATGTAATTGGTCTAATAAGCATGTAGGTCAATCTTTCACAAGTACAGAGAATAAAATTGATCGAGATACATAAGATAATATATTGAGACAATGTTCTATGACCCATGAGCTGACATATTGTGATAGTCTAACTAATTAATGAAAGGGGCCCATTTCAGGTTGTACATTGGCAATTTGTCCAAGTAGGAGGCCATGCAATGTTGAATTCTGTGAGTATGACAAACGCTGTTCCACCAGTTCTTGATGGAGATGTTTTTAAATTGCTTCCAATTGCTGGTGACGAGCTTGAAGGCAATAGCTATAAGAAGATCATATAAAGTTGAGGACGGGAGAGATATCTTTCCCTTGACTGCAATGCTGCCAAGAAAAACATTAGCAAAATAAACAGTAATCTGAACTTTAAAGATAACTCCCAGGGATCTCCAGATATCCTGCCATAATCGAAAGAGGTAAGGACAGTCATAGAACATATGTTTGTAAGAACCAGGGTTATTACCACAACACCAACAATTACCATCAGCATGAGCCTGAGATTTTTTAAGTTTTAAAGGAGTAATGAAGGCTCTATGCATGAAAAATAGAAGGTTTTGTGTGATATTGGCCAAAGTAGAGATTCCGCCGATTGAAGACCATAACAAAGTCCATGTGTGATCATCAAAGGTAGTGCTGCAATCAGTTTCCCATTGAGTTTCGACAATCCATTTCGGAATCAATGATTCTGCCGGTACCAACAGTTTATAAAGTGTGGCAACTTTGACATCAGAAGCAGGGTAAAGCAACTGTAACTCCAGGGAATAAGGTGATTAAACATTATTTTCATGAGCCTGAAGACCGGCTAAGCATGCATTAACCAATTTGTTGTAGAAGGTCAAATCTGATAAAGGAAGAGAGAAAGATTTCCTAAAATCCTAAAATGATCTTATAGTGTGATTTTGGATGATTTGGTCTATGTATCAGATACCTTTAGTGAGCCAGATCTTCCGGAAAAAAGATTCTACCATTGGTAGTAACTGATGCCTTATGCGATAAATATGGTGAGAGCTCTTGGGAGAGGGATGTTTACACCAGGATGGGTTGTCATTAGAATCTAATGTGGCATACCAGAAGCTAGTCTGCCTAAGTAGGAAAGCATGGTGATATTTTGTGAAGTCAGGAAAACAGACTCCTCCCTGTTCAAAAGGGGTTTTGAGTGTGTTAAGTGCAATGCTTTTAGATTTACCTTTGCCCCAAAGACAATTGAGTAGGATGGACTTGATGGATTTTAAAAACAGTGGTGGGAAGACGAATGGGAAACCTTTGTAGCATATATAAAATGATGGGGGAGAGCAACATCTTGATGTTGTCAAGACATCCCCACCAGGAAAGATAAAGGGGGGACCGGGTGGAGTTATGTTCAGAAAGCCTATTGAGTAAAATGCCTCTATTGATTTTAATAGTACTATTAATAGTAGAGGCAAACTGTATACCTATGTATTTATAGGCGTTAGCACACCATTTGAAACAAAAACTGTCTAATTCATGTTTAAAGCAAAAGGAATTCAGGGGTAGTAACTCTGATTTGTCTCTATTTAGCTTATAACCTGATACTGTTGTAAATTCCTGTAGTACAGCCAACAGGTGTGGAAGGTGTTGTTTGGGGTTCTTTGACATGATAAGAATATCATCAGCATATGCAGCAACCTTAGTTTCATAATTACCAAAAGAAATCCCAGGGATATTTTTGTTTTGCCTAATGAGTTCTAAAAGAAGTTCAAAAGATAACACATATAAAATAGGGGAACGGGGCAACCCTCTCTGGTGCCTCTTTGTAACAAGAAAAAAGATGATGTTTGACCATTGAATAATATGGGGGATTTTGGGTTTGAATAAAAATGTTTGACTAGGGAGATGAAGCCCATGCCACACCCGTGCCATTGTAGAGCATGGAACATAAAATCCCAGTTAACTCGATCAAAGGCCTTTTTGCCGTCTGGTGCAATGGCTGCGTAACCCTGATTGTCATTTTTTATCTCTGGCAGCTGGCAGTGACGTGTAAGGTGTTCAGTAAAAGTCTAGCATTGGCTGAGATGTTTCTGCCCTTAACATATCCTACTTGATCGAGTTTGATAAATTTGGAAAGGTGAGATTCTATTCTATTAGCTAACATTTTGGAACAAATGTTACTTTCTACATTAATAGGCCTATAGTTTTTAGGGAAGTCAAGATCTTTTACTGGTTTAGGAAAATGAATAAGAAGGGCTTCAGAAAAAGTGCCAGATGAAACTCCTATGGACATGAAAGAGGAAAATAGGGCTTTAAGTCTGGGGGTAAGCTGATGTGAAAATTTACTGATACAATTCTGTAGAAAGGCCATCTGGTCCTGGAGCTTTGCCTCTACTCAGCCCTTTGATGGCTTGGTTAATAACTTATTGTTCTCCCTCAAGGAGGTCTGTAAGATCAGTTATAAGGTAGGAGCTTCTGCTAATACCACTAAAAAAGTTAGATAGATTGGCTTCTGAGATACTAGAATCTGGGGAATGTAAATCAGAGTAGTATTTCTTGAAGGTTTCATTGATGTCTGAAGGATCTGTAATTACAGTTCCTGAAGTATTTTTGATACTACCAAAGGACTCTACCAGCTTTATTTGAAGTTTGATAGATTTTGGATTTATACTTTAATATAGCACCAGAGACTTGTTCAGTGAGTTTTTTATTAATTTGAAAACAAAGAGAGAGGACGGTGTGGAGGTCAAAATTGGAGGTGGAAAGATAAAATTGTTTTTCAGCCTTAGAAAGAAGTAAGTAAAGATTATCAAGGTCTTTTTTATACTTGTTCTTTTTCCTACTGGAATAGGCAATAATGTGTTCTCTAAGGGTGGCTTTGAAGGAATCCCAATTATTACTCACAGAAGTGTCATTGTCAGAGTTATCTACAAACTATTGATGTTGGAATGACAGTAGTGACTGGTTGAAATTCTTATCCTGAAGGAGACAGTTGTTGAATCTCCATCTAGAGGATGGTCTTCGAATATCTGAAAGATCCAATGTAGTGATAACAGGGGCATGGTCAGAGATAATAATATTTGAGATGTGGGAGTTGGTAATGGAATTCGTAAGGCATTTGGTAACAAATATGTAGTCAAGGCATGAAAGGGTATTATGGGGATGAGAAAGGAATGTGTAGTCCAAATCCACCGGATGTGCAAGTCTCCAAGTGTCAATAAACTTGTCTCAGATAGACACTGCTTAAAGGCTACTCTATCAGAATCGTCCCAGGACCTAGTATGATAGCAAGCTCGTCTGTCTCCTTCCCTTCGCTTGTTTTCTTTCCACTCCCCCCACACCCTCCAGCACTATCTGAAATGTCATCAGTCCTAGTACGATAGTCGCTTGTTTTGTTTCTCCCCTCCCTTTCTGCACCCCTCTCCCTCACCTTTTCTCTGGCTCTACCAGAAATGTTGTCAGGCCTAGTACGGTAGTCGCCTGTCTGTTTCAAGTTCCTTCCCACTCTCCCCCTCCCTTCCTTATCTATGGCTTAGCTCTTGCACTATCTGAAATGTCGTCAGGACGAGTACGATAGTTAATTTCACATCCTTACTGTTCATGGCCTGTAAGAATGTCATTGTATTTTCCCTTGTTCCCTCCCTTGCCTTGAAGTGCTTTGAAACACATTGTGTATAGGCACTTTATAAATAAACTATCATATCATATCATGTGATTTGGTTTTTTTTGAATGAACATTTGGATTTTCTATCCAGGAAGGGGTCATAGACTTGATTCATGTCCCCACATAGTATAAGGTTAGGGAAGTTGGATGTAAGAATGATCTGTTTGATAGAGAGCCAGAAATGTGTGTCAGGAAGAGTGGGACCATAAATGCACATGATTATGATGATGTCTGATCCAAAACGCAATTTCACCCAGGCCCATCTTCCATTGATGTCTACATCCTGACCAACAATATTATATGATCGTTTTTACTGATCAGAATAGCTACACCATTCCGCCTACCCATAGCAGCACGTGCTATTACATCCTTTACCCAAAAATATTTGAGTTTCATAGCTTCTGAGATGGAGAGATGGGTTTCCTGCAAACACACAATGGAGGGATAAAGCTTGTTCAGATGGGAGATGATTTTGTTTCTCTTAATGGGTGATTACAGGCTTTAATATTCCACGTTACACATCTAAACACCATTGTAATTTACAGAAATTATTATAAATGAATTAAGAAACCTGTGAGTAAAAAAGTCATTAGGTATTGTAAGCAATCTACTGAATATAGCGATCTGAGCAAGCATGTGATAGAAAAACAAATGCACTACTAATTGTAAGGATGACCACGAAAGGGAGACACAAAAGGAAAATGGGAAGGGAAGGGTACATTTGACCAGAAGGATAGAAAACAGAATTATACACCAGGTTTTTAAAAACATAACAGTGATGGTATATCATGGATTAGAGATATAAATGGGATCAAGTAACCTTAAGATAGAAGAAGGGTGAAAAAAAAGTTGGAGCAGATGACACCAGCAGGGCAACACAGCCCTGAGAGAAGAAGGGTACCCAGCGGTGCCCAGCCCACCACTCTAGTGGGAACATATTAAGAACTGCAGCATAACATGATATAGCAAAAATAGTCAAGTTCCAGATGTTGAAGGGTTGATGGGCAGAGATGTATCCATATTTGTGGTTTTGAGAGAGCAGATGAACGCCTTTAGATCTGCAGGATCATCAAAGATTGAAGTATGACCTTCAAATGTTAGTTTAAAGGAGCACAGATGATATAATCCATACCTGATGTTGAGCTGTTTAAGCACAGGATGGTAAAGAGAAACTCCTTCCTACGTTGGACTGTCTTCTTGGTGACATTTTGTGATATGTAAATCCTGTTACCGTGCCAGATTAGAGAGTTCCTTTCCTTGGTTTTTGATATAATGAGCTGTAATTGGGTATATTCCAGCAAGCAAAAAATCATAGTGCGCAAAGAGCGTTGCGATGGTAGTGAACTTCTGTCTGGGTCAATGTGGTGTGCACATTGAATATTTGGGGGTATTCCTTTAGGTATATGAAGTACCTCTGAAAGTAGGTTTTGAAGAAAAGCAATGGCATCATTCCCCTCACATCCCTCCGAAAACCCTGTAATAAGAAGGTTATCACACCTGCTTCTGTTTTCTAAATCTTCCTTATGTTTTTGAAGGTCTTTAACTGATTTCTCCAATAATAACACTCTTAAGTGAAATGTCTTCAGCAAGCCCAATTCTATTTTCCATTTCTGCCATTCTATTTTCAAAGACATTCCACCTTTCATCCAATTGCTGTAATTTTTGATTGGTGGTTTCTATGAATGGTTTGGGTGACCTTATTTCATGTAGTATAGTATAAATTGCAGGATCCACTGAAGGCTGCGGCAGGGCGATTCGCTTTTTTGCCTTTTATTAGCAGTAGACACTGCCTGAGATTCCTTCATGGCTATAGGCAGTTTTTGATTATTTTGCCCAGAGTCCATGTTAAAATGATAGGCCGGCAATAATGTGAAGAATATACCAAAGAAGATATGTATCCAGCCCCAACAGAGTCAAAGATTAGAGCATAGCTCTAGTACTTCATAAAGTTGTCAAATGTACTTAATATGTGATATTTTAAGTGTATTTCACTTTAAATTAACTTTTATCCTATTTAGCGTGGTACCTTAGCACAAAGAGCAGAGAGCACAAATTTATAAAGTTAATAAATGTTCTAATTCATGCTGTCAGAAAAGCAATACACTTTAAAATACCCTTAATACTGGTTATTTCTGCTTAATATCACAGGCGACCATTAGATGGTGCTTTGTCAGTTGTGGAATGCCGACTAGGCCCAAGCCGGCTGATAACGTGACAGCTGTGCCGAGGGTTTCCTCACACGTGATACAGTATGCAGTATCAGCTGCTGTGTGAACAGGAAAATGGTGCGAGCACTCCGCGGAACGTTGGAGTATTAACAGGGAAGGTAGCAGAGTTATCTTCTGTGACAGCTGTCACCGTCGCTGGACAGGAGGAATACAAAAAAGTTCAATGGGGCACGTGGTTAATGCCTTGCTCTGCCCAGGTAGGTACAATTATAACAAGGAACACAAATGAGCAAGGTCATGAAGGTCTCAATGCTGACAATAGAGTAACTGAATCCTGGACTGGTCTCAACAGAATTGGTGGACACAGAAATGCGGAGAAGTCTGTATACTGCAGTTTAGTTTTAATTCATGTGCAGTAAGTGTCACAATACACTTGAATTTAGAGAAAATAGGATACTCAAATTTAAACATACAAGGTCTAGTACCTAAGTTACATTGATCAAAAGACAAATATTTGACATATTGGATTCTTTGGCTTGTACATTCTCTACAGATTCCTTGGGAAGGAAACTAGAGAACCTAGTGAAGTAATAGTCCGGTGATCAGCACAATGGCATGAAAACAATCTAAAGTTGTAACAACATAAACAAACAAGTCAACATGACAGTGTTTCGGACATTTTCAAGATTAGCTAGGTGAGCTATAGTGTGTAGGCCTTCATCAGGACCGGAGATTCATAAGGAAGGAGTATCCTATGTGGTCTGCTGAAATAAACAGACAGACAGTGTGTCAGGAGTAGGTTAATTCTAAAGTGGTCTAGCAATAGAGATGTCACTGAATACATATAGAGAACAAGAGGGTTCCGGTGCTTACCGGTTCCAGGGAGCACAGTGGCTCAAAACATCTTAGTGTCTGTGTACACTGAGGAAGATAGTAGAATTCATTTTCAGAGGGGTCATCATTCCTGTCAAGAGAGATAATGGAATGCTCAGTGGGGCTTTTGATGAGCCATATGGTAGTACTGAGAGTTACGGGTGAACAGTCTTACCTAAAGTGCCCCTGTTGATGGTGAGGAGTTCATAAAGGAGGCAGCATATTAATTGCGGGCGTTGTTCCTTGAGAGGGCAATTTGGAATGTCTCTGTGGGAACAACCGAGAAGGAGACTCAATAATAGAGCCGAGAGTGTCCTACATGGGAGTAAGTGTGGTAGATACACCGTGTAAGGACATGCTCATATTGATGGCGGGACTGTGCCTCAGTTGGCGTGTGTGGGGCCCTAAAGGATGAAGGTGCAGCCCGTGTGTCCATAAGGAGTCGTAGTGATGGAGCATAAGACTAAGACTAAATCATGCCCTTATGGTGCGAGGCGGTGAAATTATGCGCCATGTGGCACGTGTGACTGACAAGAGTTGTAATAATCCATGGTGCGGTGTGCACAGCGGGACACCCTCTGGGTATTGAGGCATCCTGCGGTGGAGAACACACTAGTGTTCAGCATAGTGGTCATGATCTCATGCAGTCAAATGGCACCCGTAGTAGCATGTGAGCTGTACCAAAACATTAGGCAGCGGCAAGTGGTAGAAAAATGCACTCGCGTGCAGGTAGAATATGCAATGTAAAACAGCCCAGAGTGCGCAGGGCCAGGTGTGGCAGTGCCTGTGGGTGTTTACCTCTGGAGGGAGTTATACGGTGCACAGCTAGGATGGTGCGACCGGCGGTCTGTGTGCATGCTCCTGCGTGGCTCGCATAGAATGGCGTTGTCATGGAGATAGCCTTATTTATATAGGCAGCCATTTTGGGAGCATCGCGGATGAGTGGTCCTTGTCAGTGCCCATCAAAAATGCAGACGATGAATGTACACGGGGGCATATTGAATCCACATAACTGTGACAAATATGAGCAGCGAGATAGCTTGTTCTCGGCTGATGTTAGTGAATATGGCACGTAAAATCAGGCCGTGATTGAGACAGGCATGAGGATGGGCAGCAGAGTTGCCAAATGGATGGACAACATGTGACGAGTCCAAAAATACCAGCAACCATGTAAGCATTGTAATGATGTACCAACGCATTTTAGTTCATTTTTGGCGTTTGATAAATACCTATTAAGACATGAGAATGCTCAATTTAATTCACAATATGACAATATAGAGATGTCGTGGTTAGCAGCGGTGTGTATACCTTGTGATGATATAGACACACAGAGCACACTTTTCATTCTAATACAGCGCTAGACATATGCCTACTTGTATCTTGGATCTTGTAGCCATCAGGAAGGAGACTGTCAAAGCTCGTGACAGAGCTGGCCGTGAACCATGTCTCAGTAAGACTAAGGACATCAAGGTGTAGTTCTTCAAGGAGGTGGCAGATGTCAGAGGAGTGTTTGACGGCAGAGAGAGAGTGGCGAGTGGCAATATGAAGAATGTTGACAGCCTTAAAGACCTTCCAGTGAGGGGTACAGATCAGAGGTACGCCCTGCAGAGGAGAAAGAGCCCTAGGAGGGGCAGCGGAGGAGGAGAGAGAGGGCAAGGTAGCCAAGAGGGGAGAGGTGGGGACAGCAGGAGATGAGAGGAAATTGATGAGGCGAGGGAAGCTCCTATCAAAGAGGAGGAGATTGGCCTGAGGGCCTTGGACCATGACAGTGCCATTTAGGTAGACATTTATGATGACTTTAGAGGAGTCAAAGGAAGCCATGAGAACTTCCCAGCAAGTGCCATCATTAATGGGAGAGGAACAGATAGGGCAGAGCACAGAGACCATATGAGGAGTCCATAGATCTGGCGAAGGAACGACAAAGAGGATGTTGGTAAGGGTCTGTCTGGCAGAACCATTGGAGTAGGTGTCGGCGATAGGAAGACCAGGGTTAGAGGCCGAGATATCCTTTTTGAACTTCTTCCTACTAGACTTAGTGAGAAGGGAAGGATAGTCAATGGAGAAGCAGTTGGAGAAGATAGGAGAAACAAAAAGCGCCATTGGGGTGGAAGTGAGGAGAGGATGGAGATACTGTGGGGGCTAATGCAGGTAGGTGTGGGACAAAAGAGAGTGGTGAGGTCACTGGGCTGGCAAGTTACAGAGAAGAAACAGTATACAAGCAAAATACAGAGAATTTCGCAATGGGCAGCAAGATTTGACTTTTTAGCACAAAGCAAAAACAGCAAGATTTGACTTTTTAGCACAAAGCAAAAACAGCAAGATTTGGCTTTTAAGAGCAAAGCAAAAACAGCAAGAGTTAACTTTTTTAGCACAAAGCAAAAACAGCAAGTTTTGACTTTTAAGAGCAAAGCAAAAGCAGCAAGATTTGACTTTTTAGCACAAAGCAAAAACAGCATGATTTGACTTTTTAGCACAAAGCAAAAACAGCATGATTTGACTTTTTAGCACAAAGCAAAAACAGCAAGATTTGACTTTTAAGAGCAAAGCAAAAACAGCAAGATTTGACTTTTTCAATCTTGGAATTGGATGTTAGCAAAGGGGTTTAGGAAGCACTGCGCAGCAGGATGACAACATAGGAGTAACAAGCAGAAAGAACAGTGATAGTCAAAGGCAGTAGGAGTGAGTCCATAAGGAGGGAACTAACCCATAGTTCTGGAGGTGGCAAAGTCAAGGCAGTCCGCATTTCTTAGAGGAGTGAGGTGGGTATTTATATGCGGGATACTTTCATTGCTACTTTTGGGAAATGTGCTCTTGCTAATATATTCTGAGAACCAAGGGTGTGGACAGGATGTTATTCTTATGGGGAAAGGTATTGCATGGTGGATTTTCATGCTTGCTATTGGGGGGTTTGCTAATACAGTGGAACTGGGTAATATGTTGATCATTTGAGAGAGTTCTTGCGTAATGGAAAAAAATTATCTTGCACACATCTTTTTTCTGACATGACTACCCTCAGGTTTATAACTTTGAAAATCCAGAGCCTCGGCGATCTGATTAAGTGGCACAGACTCTGAGTTGCAGAGATAAGACGACTCTATATTCCTTCAAGAAACTCGCCTAGATAACACTAAATCTGGCAAAGTGGCTAGGGAATAGATGGGCCAGGCATTCTGTGCACACTTTTATTGCAAGAGGCGGGTATCGATTTTGTTTCACAAACATATCCAGTTTGTCACCCTAGATACCTTGGTGGATCCAGAGGGGTGATGCCTATTAGTTAGGGGTACATTTTATCAACAACATATTACCATCCTGAATATTTATGGGCCTATGGATGGCAACGCTGGGTTTCAACAAATGTATTCATGAAATGTGCACCCTAAATGGGTTCTCTCCCATTTCTAGGTGGGATCTTAACGTCACATTGGGCCTCATTACAAGGATGGCGCTAAGGGATTACCGGCACCGATAAGGGCACCGGTGCCGGTAATCCCTTAGCGCCATACTACGAGGTCCCTCAATGGGTCCCGTCCTTAATGTGTGGCCAGACCACACGTTAAGGAAGGGACCTGCTGAGGGACTTCAGTGCAAATAACGGTACCACTAATAGCTGTACCGTTATTTGCTCCTTCCCCATTCCCATTGAGACCTATGGGGGCTTAAATGGGAATGGGGAAGGGCCTTGGTGAATGGGGAATTACTGCCCCGCCAACCTTGGAATGGGGAAGTAATTCCCCCATTCACCAAGGCGGAATCGGTAAAATACCGGCGGCAACCATGACGGCTACTAGCGCCATGGTTACCGCCGTCCGTGTAATGAGGCCCATTGTCACCAGCGGTTGACAGGCAACCGGCACCTGCTACTTGCTCTATTATGCCTCAAACAAACAAGATGATGTTGCTCCTTATGGAGGAGCTCCGATTGAAGGACGTATGGAGAGTGCTCCATCCAGTATGGCGGGACTACTCATACCATCATAAAAGCTTTGCCCGGTTAGATTACTGCCCCGTTTTGTCCACTATATTATCCATGGTTGATCAATGAGAGATCCTCACTATTACGAACTTGGATCATGCTCTGGTCATCTTGCAGGTTACTTTCCTGTCTGTGTATAGTCAAGCTCCGCCCTGGAGATTGAACTTGGCATCACTACAATACCCAGAATATGTTGAACATTTAGTTGAGCAATCTGACCTATTTCGGGAAGAGAATTTGAGAGGCAACTTTATCAGGTGGCAGTGTATCCCTAGATGGGTGTACAAAGTTAAGCAGTAGAATACCCAAGAACAGCAGCTACTAGAGAATCTACAGCAGGCAGAACAGGCACATAAACAATCTAGGGTTCCCCTGTGTCTCACTAAGGTAAAGAAGCACCATCACTACTTTCAGGGTGCACAAATATTTCGCTAGGTGGGCTCAATCCTTTTATGAGGAAGGAAACTGGCCTCTTCATCCAATTGCTATCACTTTAAAAGGTGGTAAACATGTCCAACCTATCGATAAAATTAGAGGTAAATTGGGTGACATGCTGATCGCTACCTCTAATATAAATGACTGCTTTGCAGAATTTGATCTAGAGCTCTATGCTCCCACATCCTATATCACAGATGGTTGGATACTGTAACGCTCACCTGACTCCCACGGAGGCGCTGGTCTAGTCTGGGTTGCTGTGGCCTCTTCGAGCGTGATACGCAGAACTCGGAACACCGACTGAACAGGACCCTCAAATCTTGCTTGTCTGGCCCGTAGGAATATCCTTCTGCAGATGAGAAAGGGGATTAACAGTCTGCAGAATAGTGTGCTTGCTCCCCCCTTCCCCCCTTCGTTCTTCTCTAACTTCCTCCGAAATCCCCGGTTGAAGCTCACCTTATGGTTTGAAAGGATGAACTCTTCATCCTGCTTCTGGTGCAGGGGCGCGTGTTTGTCCAGTTACTTCACTGGTTTTCAGAATGGCGCTGGCAAAATCCACTTGACTTTTCCGAGCGGAACGCCGTAAGTATGAAGATTACAAAAGTTCAAGTGTTGAGCCTCCTTTTCTGTTGCCTTCCTAACCTGTGATCTGTCCTTTATTTCAGGTGCAGAATGAAGGCGATGCGTTGAGGGATTGAATTGCCGATGGTAAACTCAGGTGAGTTAGCGATGGGGGTGACCCCTCTTAATGTCTTTATATTCCTCCAGTAATGTCTTTTGTCCTTTCCCCATAGGGGCCGGGGTGCGGTACCTGCCAACGAAGCGGCGCCGACCCGAAATGAGGAATGGTCCACCAACAGAAGACCGGTAAGTGTTATGGCGGAAAATTAGGCTTTCCTCATATGTTCCTTCTGCTCACCTTTTGTCTCTTCTTCTCTCCCCTAGGCGCAGAGATGTGGCGACCGGAGCAGACAGTCGCGGTGGAGCCAGAAGAACTCCTGAGGACAGGTGAGTGAAGCGCGGCGCTGCAGCGAGCAACGCAGTGCTTTTAAATGAAAGTCTTTTCTCAGGAACACTGGCGTGAAGGTTCCCGATGCAGGTAAGAAGTTTGATAAAATTCTTGGTTTTCACCTTTCTCTTCTCTTCTTTCCTTACAGGTGTTCCAGGATCGAGGCAGCCGTGGCTGGAGACCAGATGCAGGAGCAGACACGGTGAGCGTTCAGCTGCTTGGATGCAGAACAACGCGAAGCGTGAGCTACTGTCTGGGCGTGGCTTAAATAGCCCCCAAAGTAGTTCCAGGTAAGTATCCTTCCCTGGCCACGCCCGAGTGGCAAAATAGTCCCAATGAAAAAATAGTCCCTTTCAGGTCTCAGGGAGGCCTGAATCTTGCAGCATGGTCTGCATCAGGTAAGTGCACAAAACACCTTCCTTTATGAGCCTGGCGCCAACGGCGCCCGGACAGAGTCCAAAGAGCCCCTACAAGGGCCCGCTGGGCTTTTACCCAGGGGCATGATGCCTGCTCCCGGGGGTGCTGGGCCTGGCCTGGTGCTCCGGGGGTAGGCATCATGACAGATACCCACATTCTTGCAAGGGCTTCAGATGCTGAGTGCCTCTGACGTGGAATGCTTCCATCGAATGTCCCGTTTATAGAGGCAGATGTGGTGGCCGCTATAGTGCGACTTGCAGCGGAGAAGGCAACAGGGCTGGTGAAC
This sequence comes from Ambystoma mexicanum, assembly GCF_040938575.1. NCBI lineage: Eukaryota > Metazoa > Chordata > Amphibia > Caudata > Ambystomatidae > Ambystoma > Ambystoma mexicanum. Next base: position 930,347,322 of record NC_090928.1, on the reverse strand, counting down.
TTCCGATTGATTTACATAAAGTGGCAGTAGAGACTCTTGTGCCTAGGCTGACGATAGTGTTTTATGAAGAAAGAGAAGCAGGGTTGATCCCCAACTCAATGCTCATTGTCAATATAATAGTCTTTCCCAAGGTGGGCAGAGATCCCCCAGGATGTAGTGCATATAGGCCTATCTTTCTAATTCAATCTGATGCAAACATACTGGCTAAGTGCTTGGTGAGGTGACAGGAGTGTGTGCTTCCCTGCTTGGTCCACCAGCATCAAACAGGCTTTATAATTAATAGACATTCCTGTGATAATATAAGATGCCTATTGAACACCATTGCTAGTCGTGCCAAACCGGGTGACATTATATTGTCCCTCTATGCCAGAAAAGCATTTGACAAGGTCCGTTGGGACTATATATTTTTGGTCTTGCAGAACTTCGGCATTGAGGGATACTTTGTGGATATCGTGAAATTGTTATATTCGAATCTAATAACATTGGTGGTGACCAATGGCTACATGTCTGCTCCGTTTGCTGCACATGGGTACTCGAAAAAAGTGCACTCTTTTGCCACTATTGTACGCATTGGCCATTTAGCCACTTTTGATTAAGTTCAGAATGGATGCTGCTTTGTAGGGCATCGATCGTTCAGGTGTGGAGCATCTCATTTCATTGTACGAGGACAATGTTCTGCTTTACCTGACTAAGTGGCAAACTAATCTTCTGCGTGTTTGTTGTATACTACAGGGATATGGTCCATTAGCAGGATATAAAATCAATTATGACATATTAGATGTTATTCCCCTGAGGACAGACCTGTGCATCCCTGCTTAAATTGCAGATGCAAGCAATAAAGTATCTTGGTGTGTGAATCCACACCCAGACCGATATTTTGGTCCACAATTACTAGCCACATATACAGACCAAAATTAAAACTGATCTACTCAGAGAGGACATTCTGCTTTGGTCCATTACGGTAAGAATCAACATGGTAAAAATGAATATCCTGCCGAAACTAATATGTCTGGCCGAGATGATTCCTTTGCCTATGCCAGCTCATGTGAGGCAGGATTTGGATAGGCAGAATTGGAGGTTTATATGGAGACATCAAAAGGCTATGTTGAATAATAAGATACTTCAGGCAACTAAGTAAGATGGGGGCTTGCACTCCCCTCTTGGCGATCGTATTTCTTGGTGGTGCAGGTGAGTTGGTTGGATTAAAAGATGGCTTACTTCAGAGGATACCTCTAGCTATCAGATTGCAGAACTTGACATCCTTCAACCTTTTACACCCCAAGAGGCTATTGCTCTACCTTGTGCACAGCTCTTGATTCATATCAAAAAGCATCCTATTGTAGGGCCTACTTTAGGACACTGGTCCCAAATGCTTAAACTCACTGGGGTTGACACAAATATGATTCCACCATGGGTTAGCCTTCGAGCTCTGTTGAAAATGTGCTCAAATAGACAGCAGCAATTTAGTTGGGTGGAACAATGGCAACATGTGTGCATCATGGACCTTTTTGAGGATCACACTCCAATGCTGTTTGTAGGGGCTAGGGCCGTTTTGGGCCCAGCACCGACTGCATGGCTAGTACAACGAGCATTGATTATGTCTCAGATTTCTCAAGCCACATTTACTTGGGAGCCATCAAATTGTGAGTCTGAGCTGACTTAGGACCTGTCTAACTACCCCAAAGTAAGTCCCTTTTTCTATCCTGCACTCCAAATAATTTAGAAAGAAATTCAACACTTGCGGCTAAGTGGGCAGATGATCTAGGGATCAAATTAGATAGCAAAAATATACATACATTTTTCTCTGTGATCAAGGATGTATCGTATCATCTAGGCAATAGGGAAATACAATTTAAAATATGGCAACGCTTCAATTGTACCCCCGTTAAGATGTATGCAATGAAATTAACTAATAGCCCATAGTGCTGGGGAGGATGTGGGCAGCTTGGGATGATGGGATATTTATTTTGGTCTTGTTCTTGGATTCAGACATTCTGGGGGATAGTATTAAACGGGCTTGCAAAGGTTCTAGGGGCTACTTCAATTCTAGTGCCTGTGTCTATGTTGTTTGGTGCTGAGGTGGAGGATTGGCACAGTTATAGCTATACCAGGAAGTTGATACACGTCATGTTATTAACTCATCGTAAGGCAAACCTGGTTACATGGAAATGAACTAATGTACATGATCAAATTATGAGGGCAGTTCTGCTGTCTAGGTTATGCTCTTGTGAGAGAAAGGCAAATAGACATTGTCATGGGTCTCCCAGAGCGGATTGAATGTGGGACCTATTTGATCAATATATTTAGACTTATCTGGTTTCTGGTCTAAACTGATGGAGTGGGATCAAGCTGGGATTAAGCTATTCTAGTCAGGAGCCGGGAGTGGGTAGTAGGAATGATTTACATTTTAATGAATCACTTGGTTTTGCTCAATCTCCTGTAAATTGTATTCTCCCGCACTGTGCGTACTGCCTGCTTCATAATCTATTGCTGGGTCATTTATGTATACCATGCATGCCGATATTGCAATGGATTCTTGATTAGAATAATCGATGTTTAGCTGCTCCGTTACCTGGTCCCCTATGGTTTCTTCTTTCTTTCCACCCTAATCTTTGTTCTATATTTCTTGCGGTCGGGGAGGATTTATTTATTTTCGTCATCCGGTGGTTTGGGTGAAAGTTTGGGTTCCACTGGACTTTTTGTAAACAAACCGACGGGTTTGGCCTGCTTTTGCATATTATGTACCTGAGTTACCCTACCAGGGTTTCCTTTCTTTTCTCTGTTTGCTTGGGTTGTCCAAGCTGTTTGTATTTACCAATAAAAATATTTAAATTAAAAAAATACAAACCCTCATTTTATAAGAGGAGTATATGGTAAAAAACAAATGGCCGAGTTAATGCGAGATGAGCAGGCACTGTTTATTTCAAATATTTTCTGATTCTTCCAAATAATTAGAATCCTTAAATCTTGTATAGTTGGTGGGGTGTGGCCCACTGTATTGTGCCACTTTAATAAGCCATCGGTGTGGGCCGCACACCCTCAATACCCACTAGGGGTTATGTAATTTTTAAACTTCCTTAGGTAAATGATTACCTGAAGCCTTTTGTGGTTTTGCAAATTGTGAAATTGCAATCTTCGGTTCTAGTATTTTTTTACCAAATATTGCAAATATTTGTTTCAAGCAAATATGTGACTAATTGGCCAATGCATTTCGGATGCTTGATCCTTCATCAGGGCTGAGTTTAATCCCTGTTTTCCACTGCATATCATATTCAACAAGATTGCAATTAACATTACATTGCTCATGATATTAACATAACGACAGGGTACCCACATGGGAAAAACACACAACATATAGAAAAACAACAAACATATTCTCTGTGAATCCATTATTTTTTTCAATCTAATGTACACAAGACACTGCTCATTTCTATATTATTGTCCAACCACATCCTGGTGTATTCTTCAGACTTCTCAAGTGTGCAGTTATAGCGATTACCTTGTCACACATAAGAACACTAAACCACAACTTCCTTCACCTTCAACATATGTTGTGCTTCTTGTTAGTTAGAATCTATGGTTAATGCATACCTCTCAACCTTTTTTGATACCAAGGCGGGTGAAAACCCAGAAAGGCCATAAACATAAAAGTAGGACTGCCATAAAAACATGAAACGGCAGTCCTACTTCTATGTCGCTGACCTTTTACGGGAGGGGGTGGGGAGGAATGCTCCCAGGCACAATCCTCTCATTGGAGGAGAGTGCCAGGGAGTGGAAGGGGGAGGAAATGGGGGCGTGAAAAGCATGACACTTGCTTTTCACGCCTCCATTCGCACAGGAAGAGTCGCGCCGGGACCCGATTTCGGGATCTCGAAATCGGGTCCCGGCAAAAATATGAATCGTAGCTCTCACCTTTGCCAAGGCGGGTGAAACAGATGAGCTGGCGGGTGGGCGGGTGTGTAGATGCTTTGGCGGGTGACACCCGCCAAAAGCGGGTGAGTTGAGAGCTATGGGTTAATGTGTTTAATGATTCATTGCTGATTGTGCAGACTAACACTATCTGTTAATGGTGACTGTGTGCTCTTATCTATGCGAGACGTAAACTTGCTCCGTGATATAGAATCTAACCTGAATAGCAATCGGTTTTAGTGAGCTGCAGTAACGTGATGCATTTAGTGTGCTGCCTGAAATTTACATAATTACTTTTGCACTTTAGAGGCAATCACTGGGTTAAGATCCATGATTAAGATCAAAACTCTGGTGCAATTACCTTCTGAAGAAGATTTGGGGTCTTGAAGCGCACATGTCCCGCGGTCCAACAGTGCTGTGGTGTACGTGTCCAATTTCTTGTTAGTTCAGTTGTCATGATGACGTCATCAAACAAGATGACCACGCGCATGGAACTGCGTCGGCCATCTTGGAGTGGGTTAATACCTACGCGTGATAAAAACAACTATGTTATAATTTACAGATGCATCTGTTAGCTCACAAATAAATGGTATCTGTTGTTATAGGCGTGCCTGGTTGTATTTAATTAATAATATATGGCGTGTCAATGCTTGAAGAAATCGATGTAAACACCCATGAATAAATAACTCATATCATATCAAGGTTGGTGGGATAAAATTGATATGGTCATATTACCATATAGTGCTCAGATCGAGCCTGGGCACACCCGAGGGTAGAAGAAAATAACTTAGATTACGACAATGATGTCTGTGTAATCTAGTAAAAAACAAATGGCAACATACTCTCTGGGGTATATGTTTGTGCTGAGGCACATCAGAAAAGATGGCAGTAAAAGTATTTAACACCACGTTTTATGATCTACCTCGTGCATGTTTAAGGCAGAGTTGGTGCGTGGGCTGGGAATATCATGTCCATCTCTCTTTCCTGCTTTGCCTTACACATGTGGGTGCCTTACCACCAGCATAGATTTTCGTGTCGAGGTAATGCAATGGAAACCTTTAGATCCTCCTGAAATTAAGACCTGGTAAAAGTAGGCAGATTACAAAAGAATACATTGTTAATGCCTCCTGCATCCGAAAATTGCAAGCAACGCTTGTCAGGTGTTCAGTCTGATCTTAATACAGGATGTACGCTTTTAAACCACACTGTAAAGATATGGCACAGCAGAAAGAAAAATTGCTAGTGTCGCAGAGATTTTCTGAGCATCATGACCTGAAGTATGAAATAAATTGACGCAGTGTGCACATACTCCATAGTCCGTTTAGTTCCATTATTTTATTCACAGTGAACATGAAACCCATTTCTATGATTCATACTCTGCATGCTGAGGGCTCTCATGAACTCAGGCTTAAAACCGGTAATTCCTTATGCACGAATCGTGCCATCTACAAGGACTTGTTTCCAGATTCATATTCTTTACATGGGAAAGGGAAAGCGATGTACAGGGTCACGTACAGGAAGCATCCAGATTCCAGGGAAATCACTTGCAGGGCTCCACAGGAACCTGAAAGACGTTCCAAGGGTAGAGCTGTTAAGCAATTGAAAGAAAATCGATCATGTGGAATATTTACACTGTAGAAAATAAAAATAAAAATAATAATAATAATGTAATATAATATAATAATAATACGTTTGTCTATTAGACACAGACACACTTAGATATATTTCGCATAAACATTGACTTTCCTGCAATTAGATACAGGACTCAGCTCTGTAAATAAACCAATATCCACAGATAAAGGGGAATATCTAAAACATGTATAGCCATCTAGCTATTTTGCTGCGATCTACAATGTTTCCCCGCAGGACGATTTCATCGAAGCCTGCTTGCCCGGGGACACTTTTGCCACTGCAGGGAAACATCTCTCCCGTTCCATGCCCCCCTTTCCTGTCTGTTCCCGATGTGGGTGACACCCCCGCAAGCCTAGTTCCCTCCCCTGCCCTCCCCTCCCCAGTCATCTGCGCAGCAGGGGATGCCGCTGCCACCCTGTCCCTGACCCACTCTCCTGTTCCCAACATTCACTCACAAACAAGTACACCACACACATATATAGACACACCACTACCCCTGCCCAAAACCCTTCCTTACCTGACAGTCCATGCCACCTCCATGATCAGCCCACTTCCTCTGTTTACAGTAAGCGCGAATGCAGTTCTGCTACACACAACTTGAGAAGAAAGGGGCCCTTTGGGGAAATGGCTGCGAGGAAAATGGTCAGACCGTTTTTCAGTAGTAGTAAAATAGCATTGTTGCTCAAAGGCACAGGACGTTTTAGGAAGTGCCCTGCTTTAGCAAATGGCCTTTACCACACAGAATGGGCATAATTATAGGGGGGACAAGTCCCCCAACTTTTTTGGCATGTCTTTTTGCATTGCGGCCACTGCTTCAATTAAGTAATTGGACAGCGCAAGCCTGGCTGGGCCGCCCAGACAGGCTCGTCTTGCCTCATTACATAAAGCTACTTTATTAAAGCGGGTGAACTGGATGCCCTGTGCGGCTCAGTCCCTCACCCTGGCTGGCATGACTCAAAGACAGCAGTCACTGCCATGGTGCTGGACTGGGTGGTGTGGGGCCGACTGTGCTGCCAAGCTGGCATGCACTTGCACGGCCATACTAGCCAACGAGCGGGCGTGTTGCTTTCCAGCTTTGCTTGTGCGACACAGTCAGGAACTAGGAAGCTCATTCAGCTGCCTGCCTTCTGTCTGGAGGTGCACGTGCGGGAGGCTAGCAGGCACAGTTGAGCCTAGGTGTTAACTCGAGAGTGAATGGCGACATTTGAAAGCAGAGCAGATACGTTTTTTTTTTAATTGTGTTTGTTTGGAGGGCTGCGGGCTAACCCTGAGGGGCTAACTTTTAGGGACTTTGGTAGATTGGTGAACTTTGTTGGTGCATATTCTAGTTAGACTATTCTAGTCAGCTTCAATGTTGAACACTCTCTGTGTCAGAAACACACACTTAAGAACTGTGAGAATGAGCTGTCTCGCAATGCCCTGCTCACTCACCTGATTGGCAAGTACCAGGTCACCCATAATGATGTCCATTGCCTAAAAATGTATGCATACAAATTGAGGTGCTAACAATGAAACGTGTTAAACTATTACTAATTTCCAGGCCTTTGTGAAAAGTGCAGCCCCTCTCAAGCACTGTTTGTCAGGTCCTGTCCTGCCATGACATTGTAGTTCAGCCAGGTCAGGTCAACGTAGCCCAAAATGTTGAGGGTCACAGCCAGGGCAAGATAAAGCCTCATCTGTACAATGGCTGTTGCGCCACTGTCTGCATGTGTTATTGTCTATGTAATGTACATATGAATGTTGTGAGGGCGCAGTGCATGTCAGTGGAGGTACTGGGTGCATGTGTGTGTAAGTGTGTGCAAGCATACATGTGTTTACTCTTGTTTCTGAATTCATAATAATGAATACATTGTTTGTATGTTCTGGGTGGAATGCGGTTTGTGAATGTTATGTTGTGTCACCGGGTGAATGGAAAACCCGGCTGAAGATGTGTGGGTGCCCATTTTCAACCTTATAGTTGGGGCCCCCTGCTTAGAGCGAAAACAGTCTGAGGCACCTGTGTGGTGCATACATTACAATGGCGACAAAGATAAGGTCAATAGCCGCCATTTATCATGTGGTGCCAGCCAGCAGGGAGCTTAAACAATAAAGGCCCACTGAAGAGTTATAAACCCTTCTTTTTCAGGAAGTGGCTGATGTGGAGGACCAGTGTTAGAAGGCAATGAGATGATAACACTTCTGTGTATCCCGTGGTAAGAGAAAACACAGCTTGTAATGTGAGCACTGCAAAGTGCACATTTTAAGCCCCAGAACAAAACAAGAGAGAAATTAATATATTGCCGTGTTGCAAGACTTCTGAGTGATGACTGGCAACATGGGGGCAGGTGCAGGGGGGCACCCCTGAGGCATGAAGCCTACTTCATTTGAAAAGGTTGAAAGGCTCTGATGCCGTCCTTGGTGAATGGGGATGAATTGTTTGTGTGTATGTATATGTGTGCATGAAAGGCAGTGAATTCTAAAGACACACTCTTGTGTTATAACTTTCAGAAGACTTGCAGTCATTAGAATTGAATTTTAAAAATATGCCACCAGTCTTATGACAGTTATAACTGAGCGTTGGCAAGGTATTCTTGTGGTGCAGTAGTTTAGTTCAATCCCTCAGTGCCATCATCCGCCCTTCCTCCACCCCACACCTTCCCTTCAGTTGTCATGTCCCCCTCCCCAAAGGTGTTCCGCAAAGTTATTCCACTGGTTCTTACAATGATTGATCTTCCTCTGTACAATTCATAGTCATAAAAACAAACGCTTTGAAAAGGCATAAAAAGCCATGGCACTGGCTCGTCAGTGTAATAACTTTGCCATAGCAAATGCAGGGATTGACAATAGGTAAAAGTTCATCTTACAGAGAAAAGGGCAGAATGAATGTCTCTGATGGGCAGCGGAAGACTGGCAACATTTAGCATGGGGGGCAAGTTTACTTTTCTGGCCCATAGTGCAATGGCCCAAGCTCACAGCGCAGTGTCCCAAAAGTACAGAACAAATAAACTTTATACCACCCCCCACACATTATCAAGTATATTTAGTAAATGTTATTGAAATTACTTTCCTTCTATGCAACATATGTTTTAGCAATTTGTGTGGTTTCTTAGACACCCAGAACTTTCAAAATGTTCACACTTACAAAAACATAGTGACATTATTTCACCAGGATAATATAATTGTTGAAACGGGAAATCTGGGATCTGAGCCCAGTTTTCAATATGTCACAGTTTGTAATTTGACAGCAGCCTTACATCTCCTACCATCCCATCTTTAGTTTTAGAACAATGTAAATAGGTGGCACAGCTAGAGAATTCATTAGTAGAGCAGAGTAATTAATGAACTAGGGAGCCTGGGTTTCCTCTCAGAGCCAAACAAGAGCTGGCATGTTAAAAGACCCATGCCTGGTTTACTGCTTCCTCAGCCCACAACACAAAACCGATAACTGCCACCCTGTCTACCCAACCCCCACAACATACGCCCCTCAGTCGGGTAGGACATAGATCTCAGCAACTGTCAAACTGCTTCCCTACATTCCAGATGTGTACCTCAGGCTCATTTACCGTATCTCCCTTACCCATCATCCTCCTGTGTCCTTCTCTTGCACCACATTCTCAATTAACTTGCAGACCTCTGTTCCCCTTTTGCTCCATCCTAACTCAATCCCTTTTGCTTACCTTGCATGCTCTTCCTGCCCTTTCCAAAATGCTCAGTCACCAATTCCTTGCCACTGATACCCTTTAATTGTCCATCACACCAAGCACATTCCTTGCCATTGGCCACCCTCAGTTGCCCCTGCTTATAGTTAGACAATAGACCACCATGATCTGGCAGTCAGCCTTGCAAAACTTGACAAGAAGCTGTGGTTGGGTTCTTGCTTTTAATTGTGGCTATGGTGCCTGCAGTTGAATAATGCAGAGTGAAAGACGGCGAGGGAACATGACTGTGTTTGTACCCCCAAGTTGCACTTCCTTGGAAAGTCAGCTTCATATTTTAACTCACAGAAGCAGAGAGAACTGCAAGGGGAATACGCCTTGGACCGGTGATGGAGAAGGGAGCAAGAGCTGACTATTACATTTATGTGTGTTGTGAAATAAGGTGTAGTGTGTGTGTTTCTGTGAGTAAAGTGTTTGAGTGTATTTGTGACAGTGTAATGTATAGGGGGAAGTGTGACTGGATCTAAATATCTGAATCTAGTGTTAATCTGCATTTGTGTTTTTTTGTTGATAATATAAGAGAACAGTATTCTGGATAAGGCAATGAAAAACAATCACACACTTGAGGTTCATTCAGCATTGGGAGGTAACAGTTAAATAGTCAGTATTTGTCAAATACTGTTGACTTTACCGTCCACCCAATTCAGGTTTTGATCAAATACCATCAATTGTATTCCGTTGGACTACTGGCAGTGTTATTTTAAGAGCACTTTTGCATTAATCCACCTATTTTTGCCACCATCTTGAGGGTGGAGGTAAAAAATCCAGACAGGCCTCACATTTTTTAAATCTTTCTTTTTACTGTACAGAACCAAACCACAGGTGCTTCACGTTCGATAGAGGGAAAAAGGATTTTACAAAGGGGCTTATTGAGGGGGTAAAAAGGTGTGCATCTCTGATTGCGTCCTCTCACCAACTTACCCACATAGTGCATAAAAGGGACAGAATGTAACCTGTTATGCATAACAAAATCAATAGTAGTGATATGGGCCACTAATGCACATAATGCATTTCTCCCTCCACAATAATGCTGAAAATGGCTGAAAATAAATGTTACTTTTTTTTATATTACCGCCATTGGAAATGGGAATTCTGAAATAGCACTGGAGCTATTCCGGGAGGACCACTTCAGCTGGTGGTAAATTTTGAGTAGAGCACATTTTCAGAAATACCACAGTCATATATAGTGTCAGCAGTATTAAAGAATCCATCCAACTCTGAATGACCCCATTAGTTTATAGTATTCTAATAATGAATGCCTGAATATTACAATTGTCTACAAGGGTTTTCAACTGTGATATGACATGATAGGTTATTTATAAAACACTTAATACCCAGAGGTTTCTAAGTACAGATACAGGGATCGAACCTGTGGTGCTACGTCATCTTGCTTCCAAGGCAAGCACGCTGCCCCTGTGCTATCCTCCCTTTGCCAAAAGTAAGTACCACAAACAGTCCAACAGCCATTTCTAAAACCACCATATAAGTAACATCCATGGGTGCTATTCAGGGTGCTATTAAACACTTTTTGTATGAACACACTGGTGATCAGGAAATTCACCAGCACATATGGGAAGCATTCATACAGAAACATACCAAGGACACTCTAAGATATGGACCCTTACTTCCTTGGCAAGTAGGAGTGGTGATAAGTTGCTGTGGATTGTAACAGACCAATGGGGCACAGTGGTGTCAACATTGCCATCCAGGGTGACAGAATCTGTTATATAAGTGCATACATTGCCGCTGAAAGGTATGAACATATCCCTGCAGCCTAGATACTTCTCCCTCTCATTCACTGTGGATGCCCATGGGTGGGGGCTGCCCAGGCAAATCTACAACATTGCTGAACCCCAGATGAATGCCTTGCCCCATTTACGCAGAATCTGGGCAGGCTTTGCAGAGCTTGGTTTCTTTGTGGCAGGCTAGATTCTGAATGATTTTGTCATTTACAATTTGTTTTTTTTATATATGTTGGAGCTCTGACACCTGTGGCAACAGTGCAGCCAGCCTGGGGGGCAATTGCCCCTTTGCCCCTCTTGCCCGCCTACCCCTGCTTATGGTACTTACTTAGAATGAACATGTTTCTATCTGTTTGTAAGGGAACACTGTGCTGTTTTCATCAGAAGAGGTGCTAGCGTAGGTGTCTAGCTGTGGCACGTAGCTTGAGAAAGTCAACACTCATGTATAACAGTCACCTTTTTAGTCTGCGGACTTGATAAAGTTCAGGCAGAAGGCACTCTGCCAATAGACACTGTGCAAACTCAAAAGGCAACCTCTTACAGGTTTACTTTGGAGGCTTGCTCTTCAGTGTCTGCTTAAAATGATTTTTCTTGTAGACAAAACAAACAAAGGACTAAGACATACGCACATCTTACTGTGCACGCTGCACAGCTGACTAAACAACTGACCTCATACAGCCAAAGGGCGTTCAGCAACTCCTACCCATGCAAATGAAAGGAAGTAAGTGTTATTATAATAATTGCTTAAGTTAAGCCCCATTGGACATGTTTAAGGCCAGAAAAAAAAACAGAATACTCACAAAAACAGGAGCCATGAATGCAATGACTTCCATTGTGTTTAAAAGAAGACTTTCGACTGTGGATCTTTAAATGCATTTTTAAACTTTCTGAAGCACAACGGAAGTACATACACAGCTTTGAGTAGTGCGCATTCAAACTTTCATGCTATTTATTCTGTGTTATTTTGCTCTGCTAGTGCCAAATCACGGCAGGCGAATTTTTCACATGACTGTAGTAAATAGCACTAATTATGTTCCTATATATTATGTGTGCTTTTGCTTTTCAAATGTGCAATGTGATCACTCATTTAATACATATTTAAATAATTCTAAAAAAAGGGACATTTTTGCCAGGTACAATGTGATCTGCTGCAATTTGAAAGCCCCATGTGACATGTAAACAATAATTCAGCAGGAGGAGGAGGTGCACGAAGCTAAGGCTGTGCTGAGCCACTGATGGTGCAGCAGGAGCTGAATAGGATGCGGTAGCGACCACCATGTGGAAGCGCTGAGCAAGGTGTGGGGTCCAGTGATTCTCTCGTGTAGGCCCCTCTGGCTGCTCCCAGTCCAATGCTGTGATGAGGCGTCTTGCATGACACCAGATGTCAGTCAGAGTGGACACCCGCGTGGCTCCATGGTACGGTGCTTTCGGTGGCATCAATGTCATAGTGTAGTGCGCACAAGGACGTCGGATATTCGGAGGAGGTGATGGCCGTGGTGCTGATGTGCAAAGGAAGGACTCTAAAGACACAGAGGGACCCGATGAGAAGGCCCCAAGGAAAGACTTGCTAATGTTTCTGCAAATGGTGGGATCTTCCCTCATCTCACTTACCTGAATTGCTTTGGAGATGACTATGTGGCAGTGTAGCAGTTGCAGGTCGACTTTGTATCTAATTCTCCTTGGGTGTTCCTGAGAGCAAAGGTTGGGCATGCCCTAGGTGAGATCAAGGCTGTGAGTGTTAATTGGCGTTTGAGGTGATTCATCTTTTTACCTCTGCTGTTGTACCCCGTTGCCTACGCTCTCATCCCCTAAATTTCTCTATTGTTTTTTACCTGTATCTGGAATGTTAAATGTTAAAGGTATTTGTACCGTGCACCGTCACCAACGGAATTGGTTCCCAGGCGCTCTGGCGGATCTGTAAACGATAAGGTGACAGAACTCAGCCATTACGCTTCTTGATTACTTTGCCCCTCAGCCAGCCAGGAGACTATCATGGTGACTTTGAAGGACACTTTAATGCAAAACAAGCCATTTGGCTACTCTACCTTCAGCTTTGCAATTGGATTTTGAAAGAATGAGGTAGGAATGTTCACCTGATCCCGTACCAAAGGTTCCATGTGTTAATATCCCCGCAAAAATATTGTGATACAATAATATCGCCATATTTTTGCGGCGATATTGAGGCATGGACCCTGCGGGGGACACCTCCACAACCCCCGCTCCCACAAATTATCCCCACCAAATATATCGCATATGGCGTTCCAGACGACCATATATACGGCGATATTTTTTGTGGGGATAATATGTAGCGATACCGTACCAAACGATTGGTCTTTCTCTTAAGCATGGAGATATTTTGACCCAGACTAAATTTTAAGGTATGCCACAAATGTTACCTGAAGCTCTGATTACAATAATCAGCACATCTTAATATTGGATACATGTTTCATTCAAGCAATATAAAGAAAATTAATGATATACGTACTTCACTGAAATGTGTGATTCCATATTCTCCCATACCCATTGATAATTATAACGTGGTAGAGACAGAAAGACTAACTACTCACGAGAGAATTAATTGATCACTTAGTCAACCATGGTGGCAGGATTATCAAACCCCAAATTTGCACCTGGCGCAGGGTGGACTAGTGTGCCAGTCCCAGAGGGGTGTTTTGGCCACAATTAGCACAAATGAAAGCCTCTCCCACAGTGCTTAGGAATGACACAAGGGGGGTCATTACGACCCTGGCGTTAAGGGTTTAACGGTGCCGTAAAAGGTCTCGGCGCCGTTAAACCCTTAACGCCTGATTACGAGGTCCCTTTGCGGGACCCGACTTTAACGGCTGGTTTTACCAGCCGTTAAAGTAGGGTGCCGCAAAGGGACCTCAGTGCTAATTTGCGGTACCGTACTTAGTGCCTTCCCCAGTCCCATTGAGCCCTATGGGGCGAAAATGGGAATGGGGAAGGGCCATGGTAAAATGGGGAAATACCGCGCCGCCAACCTTGGAATGGGGCGGTATTTCCCCATTCCACCATGGCGGACTAGTTACAACACCAGCACCACCCATGGTGCTAATAGCGCCATGGTTTAGCGCCGGGGTTGTAATGAGGGCCAATATGTTACCTTTCCCCATTTCGTAAAAGATTATCTTTCCCCATAACATCCTGGTAAAAAGCATTGACATGCCAATGAATGGGAATATCTCACTACAAGGAAGATCCTTTATTCCATAATAATTTGGTGACCTATACAGTGATCCATGTTTCATGCTAGATATCTCCAGCCTCTAAGCACTGTAATAGCCAATGTCACTATTATTAGCCCTCGTGGTACTCCATTCATTGACCAAAGGGTTGGCGAAGGGCAGAGCCAGTCCGACTGGGATATCAAACCCATGGCACACAGCGTCGCCCTTCCTGAGGCGAGTTTGTTGCACTTGAGCTATACTCCCAGCCAAACCTGCTAAACCGGGCTCCACTTAGTATTTCTTATTTGTATTTATTATGCTGTTTTCGCAATTGTAATGCACTACATGCCATGAGTGGCCTCGGAGCGCACGGCAAGAGGGCAGAGGACGGAGAGGTCATAAAGAAATGCCAGGTGTTTCACTGTTTTCACTCATGAGACCAGCCCAAAGTAGACAGCAGAAAGGTGTATCAATTGTTGAAATCTCAATGTTATAGAAGGTTGCATTTCCTCCATTTTGCAGAAACCAACTCATAAAGAAACTGGTATTTCGTCCGACGTTGAATTGAAAACATAAGGAACGCAAAGGAACAGTTTCAACTTAATGTGACAAGGAACCAATCTGATGCACAGATTATCAACCCCAGATTTGCACCTGGTGCAGGGTAGACTAGTGTGCCAGTCCCAGAGGGGTGTTCTGGGCGCAATTAGCACAAATGAAAGCCTCTCCCACAGTGTTTAGGAATGACACAATATGTTACCTTTCCCCATATCATCCTGGTAAAAAGCATTGACATGCCAATGAATGGGAATATCTCACTACAAGGAAGATCACTTATTCCATAATAATTTGGTGACCTATACAGTGATCCAAGTGTCATGCTAGATGTCTCCATCCTCTAAGCACTGTAATAGCCAATGTCACTATTATTAGCTCATAATGAAACTGGTACCAGTTGAAGAGGTATTTCATCCGACGTTGAATTGAAAACATAAGGAATGCAAAGGAACAGTTTCAACTTAAAGTGACAAGGAACCAATCTGATGCACAACCTCCGATATAGAGACTCCATATATGGCACACAAACTCACACCAGGTCATGCTACAGATGCGACTTACCATTCCCTCAGAGATGATGTACTCAGCTGTAGGTCAAGTATGAAACAAAGGTGGCCAACCAAACAATTTCCAATGAGTATGCAGAGGAGGAGCCCTCACAGCCCTCAATCATCAAGAACAAGACATTGTAACAAGGCAAAAATAAGCCTACGAATGTGGAAAGTTGAGAACAGAGTTTGAATCCAAGTTCAGACTCACCAGAAATACAGGAAAACAGAAGGTACCAAAAAGACTACATATACCTGATGTCTATGAACAGAGCCATGATAGTCGTCACACGTATAAATAAATGTCAGCAAACAACCAATGAGCTTCTTAATTGACACACATGCCATCAAAGGGACTGACTAATAACTGTCACGCTCACCTGATTCCCACGGAGGCGCAGGTCTGGCTTCGAGTGCTGATGCTTCTTCTATGGTGAAGCGCAGGACTCTGAAGATGGACTCACTGGCTCGCAGGAATATTCCCCTGTGCGTGAAAAGGGAGTATTACCTACTGACGGAATAATGCTCAAGCCTCCCGCTCCCTTCCAACCCTCCACGATACCCTTCCTCGATTCCCCGTGAAGTCTCACCTTAGGGTCTGGAAGGATGAGTTCTCCATCCTGCTTCTGATGCAGGGGCGCGTTGAAACCCAGTTACTTCACTGGATTGAGGTTTGATGGGAGTTCAAATAAGCTTGACTATTCAGGTAAGGCGCTGTAAGAGTTCTGTAGCAAGTTCAAAAGTTCAAGCTTAATAATAATGTTCATTGTCTTATTGCAGCAAGCGCTAACGCTTATGTCTTTTTCCCCTTAGGGGCCGGGGTTCGGAATGCCGGAGATATGGCGCCGACCCAAAGTGAAACGTGCAGTTCCAGTAAATGACAGGTAAGTTCTGGATGAGCGTTCAGGTAATGTCTTTGCATTCGCTCATTCAATGTCTTTGTCTTTTTTCCCCATAGGGGCCGGGGTCCGGAATGCCAGAAAGCGGCAGGACCCGAAATGAAATGGGAATGACCCAACAGGTAAGTCTTAGAAGGAAACTGAGCTTTTCCTATTCCCTTCCTTCTCTCACCTTGTGTTCTTGTCTTTTTCTCCCTAGGCTCTGGGAAGTGGCTGCGGATCCGGATGATCGCTGCTGAAGATGGAGGTGCCCAGGAAAGGTGAGTGAAATGCAGCGCTGCAGCGATCGAAGTGAAATGCTTTTAAAATGATGTCTTCCCTTTCAGGATCGTCGGTGTGAAGTCTCCGTGATGCAGCTTTAGCAGGTAAGGTCTTCTTTCTCTCCAATTCTCTCTTAGCAGGTGACCCAGGATGCTGACAGGCGTGGCTGAAGTCCAGATGCAGGAGCTGACACGGTGAGCGTCCAGCTGCGAGGAGCAGAACAACCCGAAGCGTGAGTTGCTGATCGGGCGTGGTTTAAATAGCTTTGGAAGAAGTTCCAGGTATGTATCCTTCCACTGATCAGGTATGTATCCTTCCCCGACCACACCCAGGGGAAAGTAGGTCCACAGGTAAAGTAGTTCCATTCAGGCCTCAAGAGGGCCTGGATGTAGTAGCACGGTCTGCATCAGGTAAGTGCACCTTAAAACACTTGAACACATGTCTAGCTTTATGAGCCTGGCGCCTAAGGCGCCAGGACAGGGGTCCAACATGAGCCTGGCGCCTAAGGCGCCAGGACTGTGTCCAAAGGGCCCCAGCTTGGGCCCGCTGGCACTTCCCTGGGGGAAATGATGCCTGCCTCTGGGGTTGCTGGGTCGGACCTGGCTCCTTGGAGGTAGGCATCATGACAATAACACAACCTACACACTGACCACTGCTACCATCAGCAGTGGGCATGTTCCCCTGGTGGGTACACACCCCTAAAATGATATGCTATAATATGATATGGCATTTATAACGTGCCTATACACAATCCCTTGGGCTAATTCGAAAACTGGCTCACAAACAAAGATGGAAACATTACAGCAGACACCCATGTCTAAGACGGTTCAGTGGTGTGAAAGTGCCTATTGAGTTTCAGAATAGCCCTAAGACTACAATTAGTAGTGATCAACTATATATTCAACTACGCATAATCACAAAAAAAACTAGGCGGAGCAAGTTTTGCAGCCTGGTTGCCCAAGAAGCTGGAATATGATCCCAATCTATTTGAAACAATGTGCAACGCTGCAACAGCAAACAGTTTGAAGGCTAATAATAAATGACGTCCGCTTTCCATAAATAATCCCCGCTTCTCCCTATGACAGTTTATCATTTGACTAAGAATGACTTCTCAATCCCCTAACTGCTTCTATGTTTTGTTTTCTGTTGTTTTTGTCCATGTGAGCGCCCTGAGACCTTTGGGTGAGAGTTGCGCTATATAAAAAAATATTTAGTTAGTTAGCTAGTATATGCAGAACCTGTAGGTTAGCACACCTGAGATACCCGTGAAGCACCCCAAACTATTGAAAGGCCTCGAAAAATGTAAAAGGTCTGTATATATATATATATATATATATATATATATATATATATATATAATGCTGCACATAGAGTAAAAGGGCACACCTACACACCTATGCCCAGTATCCCAGAACAGTGGGACTTCTTCTACAAATGACAGTAGTCCCAAAATCAGAACAGGCTAGATTATGCATCGACAGATAGCTTTCTAATACAACAACAGAACGCTAACAACACCCAGGGGCCAGATTACAGAAACTTTTCCCCGGCGCAAGTCCAAAATTGCACAGTATTAGCACTAGGGCAACGTTTGCCCTATAAAAGCACTGGGAAATATTTCAAAACCATTGAAAACCATTGCACCATGACAAGTGCAGTATGGCATGTTATGAGCGCCAAGTCAAAAATTGCCTGAGACCAAAGAAAACATATTTTGACTGCATTTTTGAGATATGATGAGAACGTAAGCTCTTCTTTGCTAACTATTTTACTATGTTACTGTGCTTTTGTGCTGCGCCAATTTACCAGCGTTGTCGTTTCAAAGTCCCAATATTTGGCCACAGAGTGGATTATTGTGCCCCCACACAGGAAAGCCAGATCTCTGTCTGATGGAAAGGAGAGCATTACAAAGGGTGAAGAAAGAGGGAGGGGAAAAGGTGACGAGGTTGCAGACAGAGAAAGGGAAATCCACAAGGGAAAACTGGTTTGTATTAGAATGGAGGGCTGTCCGTCCAAGATATATGTACTCACTTCTAGAGCGGGGTGACACAGAGTGTCGAGGTAATATTTGCATTGGGCTTCCAAGTCCACTTTCGGGTAGTATACGAAACTAATTGATTAATGTTGGGTGTGTGAGAGACTCTTGAGCATGCCCAGGTAACCTCAAAACGTATATAGGTTTACATTTTATGGGGTGCCCTTTAATATACCTTACCTGATCATGATGAGGAACGGATTCATGAAGTAAACCAGCAATTAAGACAGTATGGGCTTGTTGATATTGAAACCCTGTTCTTTTATATACTCAGGTGTATTGTTAGCTGTGTGAGTATGGGATTTACATTGCCAGGGACACATGTCTAGACCTGCTCTTGTCCTTACCCACATTGGTTCAATGTTGGAATACATTTGACAAGTGGTGTGTGACAAGGCCCTGACATATGTTTTAAAGTTCTCTGAGTATCATGTATTTTCCAGGTACCTTTTTTAGTTTACATGGTTTTCATTGTATTTTTCCCACTCAACTTTATTTTCCCAGGACATTATTTTATGTTATGTAATGATATATTATTAATATTATCATTGGGTTATTTATACTGGGCCAGTGCATATAAGAGGGAGATAATGGAGAGGTTGTGGCTGGCATGATGTGCATTTTAAATAGGGAAAAGGTTTGTAAATTAGTGTTCAAAGTATTGAGTGCAAGTGTTGTGAGTGCATATGCAATATTTGGGTTTGTGAGGGGCTCTAGATGTGCTTGGGCAATCCTATGTATTTTGTGAGCAAGGTTTGAGAAGGTCATGATAGGTGGGTTGCCCAAAGATATGAGATACCAATCTTGTATGTATGTTTTGATTATAAGAAGAAATCTATTGACCAGAAAGATCTACCAGCAAAAACTCTTAACAAAGCCCTTCAAACACTCAGTTTCCAACAGGTTAGCATAGACCCCACCCACATCAAGGGCCATACTCTAGACTGGATAGCTCAGCACAACTGTCAGATCACAAATAAGGCTAGCCTTCGCTTACCTTGGACTGACCACCATGCTGTCCTCTTTCAGATTACTACCACTAAGACAGCACACCAACCGTCCATAACAATCCCACCAGCTTTTTCTAGGAGCACCTGCCAACTGACCAATTAGAGACTCCTACCCTACCTCACAGTCTCTGCCCTAAGACCACCCTTCTCTATAGACCCCGAAGCATTAGTCCAAACATTCAACACTATCATCACTCAAGCCATAGACACCATTGCCCCACTCACTCACAGCAAAGCTAAACGCACCAAACACGCCAATGCTTGGTTCACTCCTGACCTCCTCGATCTGCGCTACAAAAAAGATATGCACTTTCCATTTGGAAAGCCAACCCCTGTGATTCCACAAAAAATGAATACAACAGACTTGCTAAAATATACAAAACAGCCATAGTCAAATCTAAAGCCATATATTTCAACACCAGGATAGACTCAGCGAGCTCTAACAATAAAGAGATGTTTTTCCATATTCAGGTAGTTAGAATTACCCACTCCTCCTCCCAAACTCATTGATAAAGATCAAGCCTGGTGCAACAGCATTCAAGATGCTATGCTCAACAAACTCGACCTGCTACATAGCAACATCACAACCAGCCAGCAGGCTCCCAACTATCAAGCACCCCTCCATCATGATGAAATAATGAACACTGACACTACCGAAAACCCTAATTCACCCCTAGTCTCCTTTAGAGAAGTCAGCAAAAAGGAAGTCCTAGTACTCATGAAATCCATCAAACCATCTAATTGCAAAGGTGACACATGTTCAGCCTCACTTATCAAAGAATGCACCCCTACACTTACTGCCTTTGTCACCGCCCTCATCAACGCCTCTTTCTCTACCGGCATAGTCCCAACATGCCTCAAGGAAGCATGGGTCCACCCACTTCTAAAAAAAGTCACTAGACCCATCCACACCAGGTAACTACAGGCCCATCACCACAGCCCCCTCCCTCCTCAAGATAATAGACAAAGCAGCCTACCTGCAAGTCCAGCAATTCCTGGAAACTAATAACCTCTTCGGTCTCCAGAAATCAGTTTTCCGCTCTGGTTATGGAACAGAAACAGCCTTACTTGACCTACAAAACCAAATAGATGACATCAGAGACTCTGGAAAACCTGCCCTACTACTTCTCCTTGACCTTTCAGCTGCGTTCAATCTCGTCGACCATGAAACCCTCTGTCAACACCTGTCAACCTCCGCACAATTCTCCCCTAACGCCACAACATGGATCACCTCCTTTCTCAAAGGTAGAATTATGAGAGTCTTTTTCTGACTTAGCCTCTTCTCACCCCAGCACCATCCACTCTGGAGTTCCCCAGGGATCATGCATATAACCTACCCTCTACAACATTCTCACCAGGTCCCTATTCTGCATCCTTGACTCCCTAGGCATCACTTATACTAATTACGCTGATGATAGACAGATCCTCCTAACACTTACAGTCAATTACGAAGCAGATTCCAAAACACTTAATGCCGTCTACACTGCCAACCAAACTTTGATTGCCAAAAACTGGCTATGTCTCAATGGAGTCAAAACAGAACTACTTCAAGTTGGATCCCCAGAAACTCTAAAAAAAATTGGTCAACCAATACACTACCTTTACCATTGATAACATACTTATCCCAGTCTCCCAGTCTGTAAAAACCTTGGGCGTTTACTTGGATTCAAACCTCTCCATGACTAATAAAGTCACCTCGATCACCTCATCCTGTGCCTACTACGCCAAGCTTATAACCGGCGTTAGGCCCTACCTAACTAGGGATAACTGCCTGACGATAGCCAGAGTTATAATCGGTTCCTGTCTAGACTACTGTAACACCCTCTTGGCTGGTACATCAAAAAATAAATATTACCAAACTACATACTGTGCAAAAGAATGCCCCCCGTGTGGCTTGCAATATCCCTGGAAGAGACCGCCCAATTCTGAGGTGCCTTAGCGGGAGCCACAAAGGACGTGTGTTCTGACCACATGTCCTTTATGGGTCCCGCTAAGGGATCAGGGCGCTAATAACGGGCCTGCTATTCGCGGCCCCGTTATTAGCGCCTTCCCCATTCCCATTGAGCCCTATGGGGGCTCAAATGGGAATGGGGAATGGTTGGTTGAATGGGCACTTACCGGGTCCTCCAGGGTCGGAATGACCCGGTAAGTCCCCATTCAACCAGACCGGACCCGGACCTGGAATTGGAGGCAGCCATGGTGCTAATAGTGCCATGGCTACCTCCAATCTCGGAATGAGGCCCTTTGTTTTGCTCGCCCCTTGGTCCCTGGCATGTGCCAGTTGTATGACTTGGTCTTCCAATTCTGGAGGGATGACCAATGCAGATCCCATTAGGGGCACTCCTTCAGTCCCATTTGAGAAATTCACCCTCACCTTACATAGTCCTTGTTGGAACACCTGCACATCTGGTGTTCTATGTTGGTTCACCACTAAGAAGATTCTCCAATGCCCTGAGTGTAATAGGGTGAGTAGATCCTGCAGTCCCTATTTTGTGTTATGGCATCCACAATGTATTTGAAGGACATTGCCTGTGTTAGGACTCACCTTGTGATCATGCTGAGTCTTTCAATGTACTCATCTACTTCTTTCTCTTCTATGGAACATTCAAGTGGGTGCTGAGACAGGTAGTCCACAGGATTATCCACCCTGGCTCAGAAGAGGAGTTTTACCCCATGATCGTGGAACTATATCAGCCACTTTTCAAGCTGAATGGGGGACATGGTTCCGACCACTGTAGCATGGGGACCAGGGGCTTGTGATCCATGTACAGGGTCACTGTATGACCAGAAATGTATAGGTGGATTAAGTTTACAGTATAGCCTATTTGACAATTGGGGTGGTAAACAATACCAATACAGTATCCTAGCACCTCATAAAGTGCCAGTGGGGGCTCTCTACTAGCATTAGTAGGTCTAGGGTAGTGAACATCACGGCCCTTGATAAGCCCACAGGAGTGAAATCAGGAATAAATCCCAGCGTACCGCACAAGTGCGGAGGAGTTTCTGGATACTCTCTGTAGATCCCTTGAGGGCGAGATACCTGCTTGCCTCGTACTCCTCCGCACTTGTGCGGTACGCTGGGATTTATTCCAGGTGCTAGGATACGGTATTGGTATTGTTTACCACCCCAATTGTCAAATAGGCTATACTGTAAATTATTCCCTCCTGATGAATGTTCCACACTTTGTTTTAGAGGAACAGAAACATGTCGAGACATATCTCTGGACTTTAAACAGAGAGTAAAATTTATAACATATTCATCCATATCTGGTTGGGTACCTTACTAGTTAGGTTGACAAGTACCCTCAGTGGTCGTATTTTTGCTATAACATTACTTTTAACTAGCCATTGGAGCCTGCTACGTATTCCCTATTGTTGCTTTCTACATGGGATGTGACAATTTCTGTACTGTGGACCTATCTATTTAATTGGATGTTTTAAATCTGACGATCTTTTCATTATTAAAATTTCATACTGACTTTTTAACCTTCCCTGGTCCCTCCTAGTCTTTTACTAAGAGTGTTTATGCCCTACACCTCTAGTACCTGCTTCATAACTTTGTCTCCCTATACTCCTACTACTATCCTCCCGGATATAGACAAAGTATACACTGCTAATTGTGATTAGACAGTAGTATACCGGGTTTCCTCTCCTTGTAACTAGTCCCAACTGGAGCGACAGGTCCAGAACCTCACCCAGGATCTGGGTCGCATGTTGAGGGCTCAACAGAACCCTCAGTTGAACATGGAGTCTCAGAACCCCACAAACCAAGGGTCTGGCACCCCAGAACAATGACGGGGAGAGAACCCTGACAAGTCACCGGTTCCAGAGGAGGAGGCCAGGTGGGGAAGGGGGGTGTAAAGCCCTACAGGAAGCTTCCTTCCTCACCCGTGAAAAGCCCCTGGACACCTAGGAACTGGAACAAAAATCTCCTTCCCCAGAAAATCTGCAACCTAGGGAACAGATGGTGGGTAGGACAAAGAAAAAGACCTCAAAAAGGCGCATTTTTGGGAGGAAGTTAGTGTCCTCCAGTTTGAAGGGGAATAATCCTTAGAGTATTCTGGGAAACCATCTTCTCTTTCAGGGACGGGGGAACTCCTCCCGAAGAAAAATGGGTCCCAATTAAAACAGAGTGTCAACCATGTTAGTTTAAATGGCACATGCCACATGGTTGAACAAAAACCTAATCATATTGAGTTTCATTTCCAGAACAATCAAATACCTGACGTGACAGTAATTGCTGTAGGACAACAAACTAGTGATGGGAACTCCTCTCCGTTCCTGAAATTCAACCGCCATTCCAGTTTTAAGTGGCATTCCAGACTGGAAGGAAATACTTTGAAATTTTGTACTGATTCACAATCTAGAGGAGAGAATAAAGTTCAAATCCCTGACCTGTGCATAAATGCCTCTATGGTAAAGCCCTCAGTTACCTTAAGAATAGTTTGGTATTATATACCCCGCAGAGACAGCTTTGCTCCAAAGGCAAGAGCTTATTGATAGTACCTAATTACAAGTTCAAGTCAAGCATGGGCAGATCTTTTGTAGTGCTAGCAGCTCAGCTGTGGAATACTCTTCTGACGACTATGAGAATGGAAGGCAATCACTCAAAGTTTAGAAAACTCCTGAAGACTCACCTGTTTAGATAATTCAGGAGTTCCCAGCTACCCTGTCAGTTTTATAGTTAGACAAAGGAGGTCTTTCTTTTATATAGTTTTGTGTTTGTCTTGTCAAAACTCCCTGATGCCTGCGGGCTGCCAGCGCTATATAAGATGAAATACATACATACATACAATCTGAAAATCCCAATCCTATAATCAAAAGTGATGAGAAACCAGCTCAAGGTTTAGCTGACATTCAGAAAATGAGAGGAAAGTTATTCATCCCTATTCTGTTAAATGGGGGAAAGGAGTCTGTTCTCACCTGAGTGTGCGTGAACAACGGTAAGAGCTTCATCAGCAAAGCCATGTTCCGAAGGCTCCCAAAAGATCCAGCCATTCCCACATTTAAATTGATCAATACGTGGGAAATGGGCCTGGAAACTCCCAATTCCAAACATCTCCTGCCTAGCAGGTGTATGCTCAAAATGTCTATAGGTAACAAAAGCATAGAACAGAATTTTTGGGTCGTGCAAGATGTCCATGCTGCATTCTATTTAGGCAGTGGCATTCTCAATCGGTTTGGCATTCATTTGGACCTGATAAATTACAAAGCCTGGTCCCTACTAGGGGGAAATCCCATGGACTTTGATGATTCTGAAAAAGCATTTCGGTCAGCCCAATTGCTGCCATATGCAGTTGAAGTTAAAATTGGAGAGGAGGTCACCATCCCAGGGCGGACACGACTATTCCCACTTGAATTAAAAATGAAAAGACGACAGTAACTGCAAAATCCTGACGCACATGTAAACCTCAATACCCATCTCCAACAGCAGGGGTTGGGGTTAAACCCAACACCACTAGTCAATGTAGAGCACAGCACCATTCCAATACTGATGGATAACAGCAACCCTAGGAGTATTACTCTGGTTGCAGGCACCATTATTGGAATGGCAGTTGATGACCGACATTTATCCATGGATCTAGGAAATGAACTGATAGGATTAATCCCTCACGACTGTTTTGGCAATGACAGTGACAATGACATACCACCAGACAGAGTCTTCCCCCGGCAAGGGGGGAATTTCCTGGTGTACTCTTCCTGCCCTTACGGTGAGGAAGAGGTGACCTGTGACATCAGGCATGATGAGTTGATATTCCAGGTTCAAAATGACTGCCTCTCCTACCTGAAACCATCTGTCCAGGTCTATACTCTAACCAAAGACCTCTCCACCCAGCTGTAGGAGGCTGCTGAGATAGCGAAACCGGAAGTCTTTCCAGGCTTCAGGCAAATGGTTGAAGAGTGGGTCAACCTAGCTGATGCCTGTGAGACTCCGGAGCAAAAGCAAAAGTTGAAACAGTTGTTCTTAGATTTTCAAGATCTCTCTGCGGTGGACTCGTACAACTGTGGTCGCACGGAAATTCAAACTACAACAATTCCCACGGACCCTGGAATGACTCCAGTGTTTGTGAAGCAATATCGCTTGCCTCTCGCATCTATTGAGTCCCTGACGGAAATCATCAAGAACCTTCAGTCCCGTGGGATAATTCGTCCAGTCCACAACACATTAAATAATCCAGTGCCGTGGATTTTAAAACCAAACAGCCAGTGGAGACTCTGTGCAGACCTTAGGGAGCGCAATAAATGGGTCCACATGTCCCGATGGCCTCTCCCATACATTGACCAAGGACTGGCCCAGATCCAGGGGTCAAAGATATACACTGCCATTGACCAGACCAATGGGTACTTGACCGTGCCCGTCAGTAGGGAGGACCAATACAAGCTGGCCTTTACCTTCGGGGGGCAGCAGTACACATGGACACGGACTCCCTTTTCATACATCAACTCCGGCAATTAATTCAACATCTTCCCAGATAAAGCTATGCCGACTTGGGTGAAAGGGGTAACCTGGCTTATGTGGATGATGTCTTGATAAAAAGCTCAACTGTGGAGGAACAAATAGCGGAAATCTGTTATGTTCTCACCCAGTTGAGGGTTGCCGGAGAAAAGCTGTCCTTCCAAAAGGCACAGTGATGCAGGACCTGTGTCAACTTCTTGGGGCATGAGATAACTCCTGAGGGTCTCTGTCCCCAGGAAATGAAAGTGGAAGCACTCCTAAAACTGAAAGACCCCACAGCTCTGCCTGAGCTAAGAAGCCTCCTTAGACTGACTAATTACAGTAGGAAGTTCATTGAGGATTACGCAGAGATCACAAGACCCCTGATCCATCTGTTGAGGGGGGGGTCAAGTGGGAGTGTGGTCCAGAACAAGCAGAGGCAGTAAAACAACTCAAAAGAAGCCTCTCACAAGCGCCTTGTCTAGCTTACCCTGTCAAAAACAAGCAGTTCTTCTTACGGACAGGGTTCTCGAATACATGCTTGACAGCAGTATTATATCAAAAGTATGACAAGGTCAATAAAGTCATTTTCTACACAAGCAAAACTTTATCCTCTGTGGAGGAAAAATTCAACCATTGTGAGAAGGAACTCCTGGCAATGGTGTGGACATTGAAAAATTACCACCCGTTCATCCAGGGGAACACATCATAGTGGAGACTCCACACCAGTCTCTGCAATACCTCCAAAGTGACAGAATCCAGGACGGAAATGTGAGTAATTCCAGAATTACTTTCTGGATTCTGTCAATGTAAGGCTTTCTTGTGGAGGTCAGACAAAACAAGAAGAGTCCCCTCGCGCAAGGTCTAGCTGACTTGCATGATTGTGCCAGAGAAAACTGTCTCGAGGATGAAAGTCTTAAAACCCAGGACAACATAGAGACGTACCTGAATTCCCCACACAAACTCTATGAAGAAGACAAGTGCCAGGGAATGCCCACAGTTTTTGTGGACGGGTGCTCCTACCATGTTGACAACAATGGGGAAAAGGAACTGGTGGTTGGCGTTGGGAATGCCTGGGTGAATGATGCCCAGCAACCTTTTGCTGGGTACAAAATTGGTCTCCGCAGTAGTCAGGTGGCAGAGTTGAAGGCAGTTCATCAGGCCATCCTTACTGCCTTCCAACACCAACTCAACAAACAGGTCATAATCACTGATTCAGATTTTGTCCAGAACAGGTTCGTGGAGCACCTGGTTAATTGGAAAACCAGAGGCATGGTATGTGCTAACAACAAACCGCTTAAACATGGCAAGCTAATCCAAAATATTGATTATCTGGTCACCTCTAGTGGGATGACCACCTATTGGAAAAAGATCAAGGGTCATTCCAGAATAGAGGGGTCAGACAAAACTGGAAACGTCCTATTTGATCAGTTTGCCAAAACCAGAGCCATCCAGGGGATCTTCTTGAGATCGAATCACTGTTGGGAGAATCCAGGTCACTGTTATCGCTAGGTCCCAGATCAATGCTCACAATGAACTCTCAATTGACCAGTGGAGTAAGGAGACCCCAGATGCTGATTTAATCATGGCACAAAAAGGGGATCTGATTATTGGAAAATGTTATCAACACATTGAGGACCCTGAGAACTTTCCCCTGATGGATACCGATTGAAGTTTCCCAAAATGTTCCGATTCCAAGATGGTTTCTTGGTAAGGAAATCCATCTCTGGCTGTGACCAGTGAGTGTTACCTACCTCATTCCAAAGCCAGATGTTTATTCACGCCCATGACACGGCCACAGCTGATCATTGGGGGTTTCACACTAATTTAGAAATCTTGTGGGGGGTTGCATACTGGCCACACATGGGGCAGGACCTCGACCAATACTTGAAGGGGTGTCTTGTGTGTGCACAATTTCAGTCAACTTCACTCACACACCTAGCTCCCCTCCAGAAGAGGGGGATGACACTGCCTTGGTCAGATTTACAAGTAGATGTCATCGGGCCTGTGATTCGCTCCTCTGGGGGGGGGGGAAGTACATGTTAACCGTAGCATGTTTGTTTACCAAATGGGTGGAATGTCCCCAGCCCCAAATTGCAAGGCAGAAACAGCAGCTGCCCTGATGATCAACCATATCTTCTCACGTTTTGGCCTACCCCAAAAGGATTGAGTCAGACCGAGGTAGTCACTTCAGCAGTGAAGTAATGACAAAGACGTGGGAGCTACTTGGGGTATAAAGGAAACTTCGCATTGCATCCCGCTTGTCCTCTAGTGGGGGAGTTGCGAGGTACAACAAAACAATTGTGAGCATTCTAAAAAAGTTTGTGGCAGACTCTGGGCCAAGTTGGGACATCCGATTACCGCTTGTCCTGATGGCCATCAGATCTACACATTCTTCTGCGACCTAGATGTCTCCATTTGAGCTCATGACTGGATGAAGGATGGTGCTACCTCAGCATCTGCTCTATAGAACACAAGAGCAGACACTGATAAACGCCACCACAACTCATGACTATGTTGAGAATCTAAGAAAACACCTTCAACATGCTTTTGTGCATGCTCAGCGGGATCTGGAAAAATCTGCAAAGGGTATGAAGACTCAATATGATTTAAAAACAACCAAAAAAGAATACCAAGTAGGAGACAGGGTCTACTTGTACAATTTCCAAAGGAACCATACCGACGAGCGTACATTTTTACCAAGCTGGCAGGGTTCTTTTGAAATTGTAGATTACAGAATCCACATCCCCAAAGGAGAACTGACGGAAGAGAAATGGGTCCATATTAATCAGTTAAAAAGTTGTCACCCTAGGCACACTTTGCAGCTTATTGAGGAGCTATGAGAAAACCAAATAGAGGAGACATCGGAAGCATGAGAATAAGGAAAAAGAAGAACCAGAAGGGAATAGATAGATTTACAGGTATAATTATTTAACAGGGAGTATTTTTCTTCATTGTCAGGACGAAAGGGATTCTGAAAACTCTAACCAAAATCCCTAGTTATCTGTATCTTGTGAGTGAGCTTTTGTCTTGTTATCTGAATATTGTCATTATTGAAATGTATGTATGTCCCATGGCTGTCACCCTTCCCGAAGGGCAGTCAGTGGAAAAATGTAGTCACCGGTTATTTATCTTATAGATTCCGACTGGTTGAGCCCTTCAAAGGCCACAGAGGACTTCCCTGGGGACCTGGAAAGGAGAAATCAAAGAAAAGCTGGAGGTGTCGCTCAACACCACAAAGGAAGACCTCAAGGAAAGCTGTGGATGTCATTCCACGCGCCAACGAAAGACAGCAAGAGGATTGTGGTGTACCGCTCCCTGATGGAAGAAGGACTCCTACCTGATGAACCTCATTTTGCCCTACCTGATGAACCTCATTTTTCCCAACAAATGAACCCCACTCTGCCCTACTCTCCCTCAACAAGGTCTCAGAAAAGTTAGGGGGGGATTTGTGGACTCCATTGACCCATTGAACAGAATTCTTCTCCATAACCAAGCTGCACTTTGGAAGTCAACAGCAAAATGGCTGCGCTGGCTCCTTGAGGCACCATTGCGTCAAAACTGCACCTTGCAGCGACAAAGGGATGGCTGCACCATCTTGCCAAACACAAAATGGGCGAGTTGGAACCAGGAGCACACAGAGAAAGGTGCCAGTGTGTTCTGGGTTGCACCCAAACGAAAAGAATCAAAGCAGTGCTGCACTGCTGCTTGCAAACCCACAGTTCCCATTGAAAAATTAAAATATTTACATTAAAAATGATGCTTTTTCCTTTTATCCCTCATCACACTATTTTATTAAGGAGACTCTGTCATGCCCCTTCACATTCACATGGTGCTCCAGCAGACAAGAGAAGTATCTTTGAATGACAGGATGTTGTTCAGTCCTGAAGGAATCAAAAGAAGCTTTACTTCAGCCACATGGGAAACGCTTTACTTTTGGGATACAAAATATCAAAGATCAATGCGTCAAAGAAGCCATGGCTCTGGGCCCATGTCAATTTCAGTGCATCTGTGTTTCAATCACAAAAGATGTTTCAAACACAAAACAAAGGATGTTTGCCTGACTGCCTCTATCTCCATGCCTCTCACGCCCTGCTCCTCCTATCACGCAGCTGGTCGGTGAGTCTGCTCTTCCCGACCCTCGGCCCCGCTCCAGCTCATCCCCTGTCCCTCCAGTCACACAGCGGCTCTGTGATTCTGCTCCTCCTGACCCACAGCACCACTTCAGCTCGCCCTCCCTTGCTTGGAGGCTCAGTGTTGGCGGGTGTTCATGCCCTGTTCTTGCGGCGCCACTCCAGCTCGTGCCCTGCTCCTCCAGTTACGCAGCGGCCCTGTGATTCTGCTCCTCCTGACCCACAACACCACTACAGCTCACCCTCCCTTCCTAGGAGGCGCCATGTTGGTGGGTGTTCGTGCCCTGTTCTTGCGGCACCACTCCAACTTGCGCCCTGCTCCTCCAGTCAAGCAGCAGCTCTGTGATTCTGCTCCTCCTGACCCACAGCACCACTCCAGTTAGCCCTGCCTTCCTTGGAGGCCCAGTATTGGCGGGTGTTCACACCCTGTTCCTCCTATCACTCAGTTTCTCTAGCACGAAGAGTGCTGCCACCGACCCACCGCAGCTCTACTCCAGCTTGACCAGATCACCACTAAGGCCCCTGTATCAATGGATTTTTGCCTGACTGCCTCTATCTCTGCGCCTCTCCCGCTGGTCTGCGCAACTCTCCACTACACAACTTCTCCAGCTCGACCAGTCCACCATCTGGACCCCCGAATCCATGGACGATTGCCTGACTGCCTCTATCTCTGTGCCTCACTCACTGGTCTGCAAAACTTTCCTCAGTGTCTTTACTGAAGGACTGTGCCTATTTGGCTCTCTCTCCCAGACTGTTCTGCCTACTTCTCGCTCTGCATCTGTTGGTCAACCTGTACCGGAGCTACTACCGCTTACCACCTGACTTTTCCACCATCTCCTGAGGATTTTCACCATCTCCCCTTTATGTAGTTGTCACTGCCTGTACCGGAGCAACTACCACGGACCACCTGATTTTTCTCACCGTCACCTGAGGATCCTCCTCCCTCTACATCCGTTGGACTACCTTTATTACCCAGCCTCACCTCCACTCCAGCAGTCTCCGCCAGCTCTGCTCCCACTTCCCTCCCTCCCCAGTCCCTCTTGCACAACTAACTTTCTCAAAGGCCTGTACTCCCTGTTATGCTCCACACCTCCCGTCAATCACTCCCCTTTTCCCTTTCCCCTCCCTGTTCCTCTGATTACCCCCTCACCACTCTCTGTCTCATCATCATGGCCATCTCCTCCTTTCACTTTCCTTCATCCCCTCACTCCCACCCTGCTTACCACCCCAACACATCTACTAGATGCCCCAACCTCACCTACCCACAACTAACTTGCACCCAACCCAACTCCATTGCCGTTGCCCTTTGGAATGCCAGATCAATCTGCAACAAAACTTCTGCTACCCTTGATCTATTCCTACACCTCAAACTTCACTGCATCACCGAAACATGGATCCCACCTCATAATACTTCTGCTTCAGCATCCCTCACTTCTTCCTTCTCTTTCACCCATGTTCCATGACCCTCAGGCCGTGGTGGCAGCAATGGACTTCTCTTGCGTCCCACTGACTTCCTTCTCCCTGTCCCTCTCCTCTCCCAGTCCTCCCCTCCTTTGAGTTCATGTATAAAATCTTTAACTCCCCACAAGCTATCGCTTTCCTTATTATTTACCGTCCTCCCGGCCCCCTTGGTTCCTTCTACAAGGACATTGATCACCTCCTCAGCCTCATCACCCCCAGTCCAGCCCCTTTAATCGTACTGGGTGACTTTAATCTCCATCTTTCCTCCAACCCTCCCTTTTCTCCCCTCTTTCCTATTCTTGACTCCTACCTCCTTAGCCCTCTGCCTCCCCCACTCACCTTTCTGGCTCTACTATTGGTCTCATCTTTACCTCATCATTTACAGCTTCTCCTAGCTCCTTCCTACCCAATTATCTCTCCAACTACTCCTTAATCTCTGTATCCCTCTCTCCCCTTCCCTCTCCTCCCCTCTCCCCTCATCCACCACCCCTTTTACCGACGTGATCTACGCAACTTTGACCCCTCTCTCTTCCTTGCTTCCTGCTCCTCTTCCCTTCCTCCTCCTCCATTTCTCCTCTCTCGTCCAA
Source organism: Ambystoma mexicanum (assembly GCF_040938575.1). Lineage (NCBI taxonomy): Eukaryota > Metazoa > Chordata > Amphibia > Caudata > Ambystomatidae > Ambystoma > Ambystoma mexicanum. The sequence continues at coordinate 930,315,228 of NC_090928.1, read as the reverse complement.
CAACGCATCTTCTACCATAACCACTTCCCTCTCTTCTACTCTCGATCTTCTTCACCCTCTCTCTCCTTTCCACCCCTCTCGCAAACGTGCCCAACCTTGGCTTTCTTCTCAACTCACCTCTATGCGTCGCCTCCTCAGACGCCTTGAACGATGCTAGTTAAAACATCCCTCCCATTCTCATCAATCTTCCTACTACTCCAATCATACCCTCTACGACAGCTGTCTGCACTCTGCCAAGCTTTCCTACTTCTCTGATTTACTCCACTCCCAATCCTCCCACGCCCACCAAATTTTCCAAACCCTAACGTGTCTTCTCTCTCCCCTACCACTGATCACTCCATTGCCTCTCCTCTCTCTGCCTCTGACTTTGCCAACTTCTTTTCTGATTAAGTTCTCAACCTTCGCCAAGACATTCTCGACTCCACTTCCTACTCTCCCCCCTCACTCCCTCCCTCTCTTTCACCCTCCAGCATGTCCTCCTTTGCTACTGTCACCCACTCCGAAGTGTCCCTCCTTTTATCTAAAACTCACCCTGCTGCCTCTCCATCAGACCCCATCTCCACCTCCCTCATTCCTAAAATGTACTTCTTCCTCATTCCCTACCTCACATCCTTTTTTAACTCCTGTCTATCCACTTCTACCTTTCCTTCTTCATTCAAGCATGCCACTATCATCCCTATCCTGTAAAATCCATCTGCCAATTCCCACTTTGTCTCCAACTTTTGCCCCATTTCCCTCTTTTCCTTTCTATCTAAACTCCTCGAACCTATTGTCTATTCTCAACTCTTCTCCTTCATTTCTACCCACTCTCTTCTCCCCCCTACTCAATCTGGTTTCCGCCCTCTCCACTCTACAGAAAGTGCACTCACCGCTGTCCTCAACTCACTCCTATCTGCCCGGTAGTCAAAGCACTCCTCCATCCTCATTCTCCTCGATCTTTCAGCTGCCTTTGATACTGTTGATCATCCTCTACTTCTTAACACCCTCTCTTCCTTTGGCTTCAGAGACTCTCTCCTCAATTGGCTCGTCTCCTACCTGTCCAACCGCACCGTTTCAGTCTCCTGGGGAGGTTGCACCTCTCCTACCTATCATTTCAACCATGGTGTCCGCCAAGGTTCTGTCCTCGGCCCCTTTCTCTTCTCAATCTACACTTCCTTCCTAGCTCCGATCATCTCCTCTTTCGGTATATCTCACCATTTCTACGCTGATGATACCCAGCTATTCCTCTCCTTTTCTTCCTTCTCCCCCGACATCCATCTCAAGCTCTCCTCCTGTCTTTCTGCTGTCATATCCTGGATGTCCTCCCACTTTCTGACCCTCAATGCCTATAAAACTGAATTCCTTTTCTTCCCAGCTACCAATCCCTCCTCTCCTCCTCCACACATTCTCTTTTCCTCTTCCCAACTCCCCTTTTCCCCCAATGCCCACAATCTTGGCCTTCACATCGACTCCAACCTCTCCCTCTCCCACCACATCTCCCTCACCTTCCGCTCTTGCCGCTTCCACCTCTATAAGATTCATAAAGTCTGTCCCTTCCTCACCTTTCATGCTACAAAACTCCTCATTTCCTCCCTCATCTGCTCTAGACTCTTCTACTGCTGCTCTCTACTCTTCGGTCTCCCCTCCTCCCATCTCTCCCCTCTCAAATGTATCTACCACTCCGCTATCCACATGCTCTGTCTTCCCTCTCCTCATGATCACATCTCCTCTTCTCTCGCCTCCCTAAGCTGGCTCTCCTGCCACTCCCTTCTAAAATTCAACTTCCTCTGCCTTGTCTTTAAATCCCTCTATGGTCTCGCCCCACCTTACCTTTTCTCTATCCTCACCTTCCACTCTCCCCCCGTCCACTTCATTCTGCTGATCTCTTCCTTCTCACCTCTCCTCCCCTGCCCTGTGCCCCATCCCACCTCAGATCTTTTCAACTTCTCGCCCCTTTCCACTGGAACCGTCTTCCCCTCCCCATACGCTCCATCTCCTCCTACTCCTCCTTCTGCACTTCTCTCAAGTCTTACCTCCTCCAATCTCCATCATAATACCTGAGCTATCTCTTTCACGTTGGTCCTACCCCGCTTCCTACATTTTGACTACCTCCCCCACCTCCCGTTCCAGTCATGTAATACCTTACTGTTCATGTAAATTGATCTAAGTACTGTTTTCTGATACTTGTTTCATTGTTGCTTATGCTTGTTATGTATTCTTCTGCTCTCATGTAAAGCACTTTGGATGTAAGCGCTATATAAATCCTAATAAAATACAAAATACAAATTCAAACAAATTGCTGCCTACCAGAAACTAACTATGGCTACAAAACAATGTGGAAATGCAGAGGGACGAGACAAACCAAATTTTCAAGGAAAATGCCAGCTGGCTTCACACATGTAAAAATTTGCTTTTGCAAATCAGAAACAAATCTTCTTTTAAAAGTACCATATTGAACAAAAACTTGGCTGTGCCTAGCAATGTAAAGGGGTTTGTTGCTGGGAAACATAGAGGGGATGTTTTATCCAAGAGGTTTGTTTTGATCCAGGAAAAAATAAAATAAAAGGAATTAAACTGCATTGCCTGAAATTTGCAAGCTCCAGAACGGGTTTTACCCTTCTGGCTAAGCTAAGGTTCCTCCAAAAGGGACCACCATAAACTTCCAGGACACGAAAGTGATAATTGCTAGCTTGAAAAAACTTTGAATGGACAATGACAAAGTAAGTTCACACGCTCGTCAGACATTTGTCTGTGCTCCAGGCTGGGACAATGGACATCTGTGACACTAACCTGTGAAGTGGAAGCGGCCATAAAACCTTCAATCAAACTGGGAAACCCCCATCCCCACACTGAGCTGAAGTGACAGTTGGTGGTAGCGGAAGAAAAAGAAAATGGTCCAGTGAAGGACAAAAGCGAGCCCATTTGTTTCAAAAGATTATTCTATTAAGAAACGTTGAAGACGGTTATTTTTGAAGCAGACATTTTCAAAAATATAAAAAGTGAACAGTTTTAATGTAATTTTGTAGGGTGTAATTTAAGATGTTGTAGCCTTCACTGCCACCTTGGGAACAGAAATGGCAAAGAATTGGGTTTTCTAAGTAAAGTATACCTGATGCCACTGCAAATTTCGATGCTGACATGCCTAATGATAATCCACACACCTGTATAATGTTATAGAATTTTAAGCCAAATATTTCACACTAAATATTTAAAAAAAATATTAGAAGGGCGAAACAATGTCTTACAGACTGCAGAGTTGGACTGGCATGTGCTGCATAAAATATGTAACCTGTTTATGTAATTTGTTAAAATGCTACCACTGTACAAATGTGCCATTTATGGCAAAGCTAGATTTTAGCTAAAGTAACTGTGGGAGGGTCTGGACATTGTAAAACTCACATCATAAATCTGACATCCCGCCCTTGAAACCCAACCAGCTGAGAGCAAGGTGTCAACCATTACCCCTGACCAATACAGTTGTTTAGAGGCGTGCTCAGCTAAGCCTGCCCCACCGAATAGTTCTATGATGTCACCATGCTTTATATAAAGGGTGGCTGACAGGACTCTGGACACACGCTTTCCTGAATTTCCTGCGGCTGCGTTCCTGATCTTCCACATTCATCCAGCCTGATTCCAGATCCTACTGCAAAGCCAAAGCATAGCAGATTCCAGATCCCCTGCAAAGCAAAAGCATAGCTGATTCCAGTGCCAGGCCAAAGCATTGCTGATGCTTCCACAGCAAGGCCTCGACCCAGAAATCCCACTAACAAAAGGGAAAATAATGTGTTATTCTTTTGGGAAGCATCCTGAAACCAGATTGGCTTTTTGCCCACTGCAATCTGCTCCATCCCGCTGAGTTGTTGGTGTGCTTTGACCAGACCTTTGCCCAGCTGTCTTTTGCCAGGAGAGTCCGCCATGCGGTGACCTGAGTCCTGGAGTCCAGAACCCGGTTGACGGTGCATAATCCCAAATTTAAGAGCGGACTGTGAGTATCCACATCCCATCAAACATAGTCTATCCCATCTTGATTTGTGTCTTTAAGCAACCCTATCCATATCCTGATAACTTGTCTAACTGTCAGAATTCTCTGTGCATCTTGTCATTTACCTCCACGCATTAGCCCCACTTTCTTATTCCTTTTTGTCCTGCCTAGATCATAAATCCTTAGTCCTTAGTCCTTAGTCATATTTTGAGTAATCAAAGTAATTTTCGCATAATGTTGAACACTGGGGTGATAGGGTTGATGTCGCGAACACCTTGGATCCTACTGTGTCCCTCTTTATCAATATAGTCTTGCTAATCTAGTTTAAGTCAAATTTGTAATTTTCTCAGCTGATTTTCTTTCCTCTTTCATGGCTTCATTTTACCCAAATCAAACCTTTTTCTATCTTGCATATCTCATCCAGTTACGTAGCTAGAGACACCCTTTCACCTCTATCTTATCCTTGTGATATACATCTGTCTCCCAGCCCAAAAACCGCATTGGAAATCCAAGTAATTTACCAATTTTTCATAAAATTTGTTTGTGAGTCATTTTAAATGGGAATTGAAAACAAATGAAATTTTCTAACGTGATAATGCGGCTGCAGCATGTTCTAGCTTTCCACTTGTTTTAGAATGGTATGCCTTTTGTTGATCCATTGCCTTGTGATTGCTAGTCTTTATGCCCTACTGCCTTTGTGAGAAATCATATGTGCCTCAAACTTTTAACCGCACATTATTTATTTGTCCATTTCCCAGTGTCATTTTATGCCATTGCGAAGGGTTTAAAATCCTTTCTTTTCCCTCTTATTTTGTGAGGGAAGGATTTTGATTCTGTTTGCTGCCTCTTATCCCAGACTACCTGCTGCTTCTTTCCATCCACTCAATTTGATTATTTGTGGGTTCAGGGAACATTGCAGGGGGAAACCTTAACTTGGGTGCTATCTATCGTAATTGAAAAAGTGCTCCTATTCAATTGTGCTTTGGATATGTTCATGTAGAAGGTTAAACAAGTGAAGTTCAGTAGTCTTTGTTGTAATTATCACCCCATTGGTGATTGCTGCCCCATATTAAAATGTATGTGATTTTTGTGAATTCTAATAATAAATAAATATTGTATTTTCACCAACCGGCCTGGTTCATCGTCTATTGTGACATTTGCCCATTTGTATAAAAGGGGGTGTGAACCGGGTCGGGTATCGGCTCAATTTGAATTCATTGAAATTAAAGAAAAAACACTCCTTTTGAGCGCAACATCACAATCACAGGATATGACCAAGTGTCCAGGTCCAGTGTGTGACACCCGATTGGTATCCTTAACAAGTTACAACAGACATCAACAGACGTTTGGCTCGAGCGCTCAGTGAATTTCTCATAAAACCCACCTTATAAAAATATGTCACTCATGATGTCATACTATGTGGCAAATAATAGGAAACCTACGAGGGATTGTGATACATTTAAGGGGAATATGTAAGTATATTTTCAATATGGGCTGTGAATGTGATTGGTTATCTACAGTCAGATGGACACCTTATGCCTACCTCTAAAGACACGTCATCTGCGACACTCTTAAATACACAGTATATCATTAGTCTTCAAACTATAAGGCCCTTCGTTATACAGCCCCCTATAATTGGTTGCCATGCTTGTGACATTTCTGGAACATCCGGTTCACTTAGCAGCACGTAAGCTCATACCCAGGTGCCATGAGGTGGACTTTACTTTACCTCCCCACCCAATTAGCCCATCATCTCTCATCACCCCTGCCTTCTGCCATGAAGATTGTCTTTGAACTTGGCCTTGCAAAGTATTCTTGTTTCTAGTAACATATGGGAGTGCGAGCATGCAGCTGCTCCTCTACAGAAGGCTCCGTCTAATGGAAGGGATGATGACCATCTGCGATTAAAGATGTGGATTTGTCGCTTGGCAAGTTTAGGCGGTGGTTGCAGGCACAGTAATTGGGAAGTCTGCATCACATTTAATGATGACAAGTGTTGATGAGGACTGGTACTTGCTTTGACAGGATGGTTAATGAACATCAAGGATGACTATTCCGTTTAATCCTGGTGCACTGCAGAAATCAAGGAGATGTCTTCAATGTACTCCTCCTTCTGCCTATTGGGATTGTGAGTCTATCATACTTGCAATGGCTGGCAGTCTCCCTTGGTGAGTCTGTGACAGGTGTGTAGGACAGCTTGTGTTTTGAACAGGCCATAGTGCATGGCAGACATCTGAAAAGTGCTTTTGTTCGTCACATCTTCAGCAAGCTAGGACTACAGCTGGGTATGACTGTATGTGTGAAAGGAGACCACCACAGGTGTTGCATTGTCTGTACTAGTCTTCAGACTTCTTAACACCAGAGGGTCTTGAGCAATTGTTATTTCTGGTGTGAGACCTTGATTGAGGTTTGGGTGCAATGGAATGTGTCTCTTCCACCGGAACCACCTTGAATGCCTCCACCATATGGGTCACTCTTGTCTAGGTCATTCACTCTATTTAGCTCCAGAATTCTTTGTAGTGGGATGTCTGGCTCTTTAAGTATTTGTCAGTGTACTTTTGCTGATGCACAATTCTGGATGATTTATATCAACATTTTCATCCAGTGGTCTAAATAACATGGCTAATTGATGAAGTTGTGACCAAGCTTTGTCAAGGGATTCTGTTGGGCCCTGGTGGGCTTATCTGAAATGGAATCTCTCATAGTCTATTGACTATTGACTAATGGTTGAAATTTACTTCCTTCGTAGTAGCGTATGAATCGTCTCTCGTTTATAGTTTCTTGAAGATTTGGTGGCCCTCCCCTCCTGCATACGACAGCAACATGGACTTTTTAGCTTCATCGTCATCCTGACGTGTGTGACGAAGAACATCTTGAAGCTTTCCACCCAAAGGACCAAACGGGGGCCCGGAGCAGCTGAGATTTCAACAATGTCAAATTGGGACACAGGGTTAACTGTAAACACCATGGGGCTGAGAGTGCCTGGAAAGGCAATTGTTCCACCTGACTGGCAGGGCCTACTGCTAGGGGCATTCTGGATGAAAAGGATAACCCGTTGACCTCTTCAAACATGTCCATAGAAGTTATGGGCTCCAATACAGCTGGACACCTATCAAAAAGAGTTGGGGAGCAGGATCACACAAGCACTAGTCCTTGGGCCCCAAACAACCACACTCCCTGGTGAGGTAGATGCCTCTCAACGATGTTGTCAATATGCACAGGAAGACTGTGTGCTCTGGATAGATGCAAGTGCCTTTACAGGGGCGTTAAATGACTACAATGGCAGACTGCCTGTGGTTGTTGCTGAGCATTTAACAGAGGAAATCAACAATACTTTGGTTTGTTTCTTATTTTTTATAGGAACATGTGAGCCTTTGTTCCATCATCATGAATGATGAGGCACAATGTCAGAGTGACGCCAAGCAGGAGAGGAGCAGGTGATGCTTCAGGGGTGAAAGGGAAGTGCCGGGCCATGGCCATGTTCACCACGATGAGCCAGTGTGACTCCTCCCACCAGGTGCACCAGAGAGGAGCATAGGACACACATGTGCGGAGGTTGTGAGGCCCTTCACCAACCTCATTGCCAGTTATGGGCCAGAAGGACCACGGTCATTCGATGCAAGTGCTGCATAGGTATTACCGCTTGAAGGAATGGTGGGCAACCACACCAAAGCAGATGAGTATGGCAAATGACGAAACATATCCCGTATCTCCTCTTTTATTCAACATTAAGTGTCTCTGCCTAGGAGCAGAGACGCTTAACAGAGTTTCATAAAATTATGTCCCAGTACCTCAGGCGTGCTTCGGCCATCTCATGGTCACCCCTTCACCATATTGAGCAAGAAAAATAACTCCAGAATGAGCCCAGGATCTAATTCCAGCAGGCCCATGTGGAGGCGCCGCTTCGGGCCTTTGACAAGGGCAATTCTGTTCTAAGAATGACATGCTCTTCAGAAGCACTAGCGTGTTGTACCCACCTGCACAGCGCCCCCATAGTCTTTTTCTTTACCTATACATGGGGAGCCTTTTCATCGCTGCACACAGCACATGCAGCACAGCAAAGTAACATTCATTGGACTTTACTGTCAAGGGTCCACAATGTCATTATTTCTGCATCGGCAGCACAGCAGATGACTCTAGGCTGCCCTCCAAATGCCAGCGAGTGAAGAGGTGAAAGGTCATGCATCATCCAGGCTGCCCTATGTCACCAACATCTCCCTCAAGTGCACTCTAATGTGACGTAACACTGCTCCATTATTCAGCTGCAGGACTGCTCACATAATGCATGCACCTCACAGGAATTCAATGTTTACAGTACTTCGAAGTATTCCTGTTAAGCGCTAGTGAATACCATGACACATTGCTAAAAACCAGAGAGATATAGTAGCAGGCAACAATTGTTCTTTGACCATACACCTAATGCTATAGATGCAAATTAAGCCATCAAATGCGTTTTTTTCTGCATCTCGGTCACAGAACGTTAGTGTTGGGGACTGCTCCGGGTCACCGGGCAGCCCTATGCTCATGTCGGGGGGACACCCGATGGGGTACACAGGTGCAGCGCTCACGCTACAAACACCAGGGTGGGGGTCACCTCACCCGCTCCGGATCACCGGAGCTCACACATGGCCGGGTGGCAACTGGCTTACTGCGGCCCCGGCTCTGGGGGCACCCAGGCCGGGGTCGCCTCCCCAGCCCGACTCACAGGGCTAGGGGAAACCACAGGGACGGCGTTGCCTGACAGGGGCACTGTCCGGACTGCGTTGCCCGGCAGGCGCACCGTCCGGACGGTGTTGCCCGGCAGGGGCACCGTCCTCGAGCTGGGCCCCGTCCTTGGGCCCAGCTGCTACGATGCAGCACCAGCATGGTGCTGACAAAGGAACGACACCGGAGCCTCAAGATGGAGTGACTGACGAGCCGGAAGCGGCTCGTTACTTTTATTATGTTGGTCACCTGGCTACTGCCACATGACCCATGACAACATCCTGGGAGCTACCATGCTCCCAGGAAGGGCATTATGCAACAGTTAATGTCACTACACCATCTTTCATTTCTAGGAAGTGGCAGCTAACATGTTCTTTCCTGCGTCCCTCTTCATAAATGCTGCAAAGCGCTACCTAAATGCTAAATATCACAGTTCCAATCTCTTTACACCTGTGGCTGTTTCTGCCAGATACTGCTGCCTCCTCATTGTATCGTTGTCTGTTTCACACAGTTTGTAAGCTTGATAGTGTAACTGTAAAACACATGCCCTACTGAAAAAGAAACGATTCGCCATCTTCTGCTGAACTGCCCCAAGACACGAGAAATCCGTCGTACCTACTTGAAGAACAACATCTCCGACTTCTCATCGTTAGACGAGGAAAATTGTTGGAACAAGTTGATTGCAGGCGATAAGCCTGGCTGGGCCCTAGCCACGGTAAACATTATGCAACACACCATCAACTTGAAGCGTCCCTTAGAGGCATAGCCGACCGTTGCTCTCCTGTCGATCTTTCCAACAAAGGGCCTATACAAGTTAGGCCTCTTTACACCTGGTTCTCTTGCCGGCCCAGAGCCGCTCGCCGGGACGCCATACGCTCCAACAGCAGTCGTTCTTTTTTTTCGAGAACCTGCACCTACTTGAACCAGACACTGAATTTGAAATTATTCAAACGGATCTTCAGTCATTTTCGCTTTGTAAAAAAATCCGAAGTGATTAAACACAAAAAAAAAAAAAAAACACATGCTCTTACCTCATGAAGGACGGCAGCCACTGCAGGTTCTGGATGTCTCACTTGGCTGTGCTCCCTTCACAACATGCATGGGTCTGTTTCTTTAGAACTCTTTGACACGGTTGAATCTAAAAATGTGACTTTGCTCTGAGGTATCAACAGAGTCAGGATGCATCAAATTCAAGCTGTTTTATTCTTACAAATGTACAATACTCCAGTTTTACAAGGGAGACACCCACCCATCCATTCTCAGGCATACTCAGTTCCAAGTGAGACTCTCAGAATTTTACATGCATGGCATTTACCCAACATTCGTGAGCAGTCATTCATCAACAGCCATCAAAATTCTACTGTCAAGCAAGCAGGACCAGAGAGACAAACATACAATCTTATCAGATACACTCTATCACTCAAAGACACACACTACACATTCCCTGCATCACGGCGAGTCGGGAATGAGCCGAAGTATTGAAGGTGATGATGGTGCGACCACATATTATAAGAAATAAAATATCCCTTAAGATACTTTAAAATGATATTATAAGTGACCTCAGTGTTTCCTTGCTCCCGTTTTTGGCCACAGAACTCTTTGTTATCTTAAAATAGCCTTATAACGTATGGTTGGGGCACTTTATCCCATACGTTACAAGTGAATATGCAACCATAATAAATCCAACTATAATAATGTATTGCTGGCGCTATAAGGCGCTATAACAATGTATTACACGTTATAGCGATGTCACAATACCCTTAGTAGCTTTATCACCCAACACCTGTCATCTCTCCCGTATTGTTATTGAGAAATATTTCTAGGGACAACAGCAAAGCATCCGGTTTTTGAGATAAACCCTTACCATCTAGGATGCAGTACTGAAAACGTTCACTGAGTCTCTCATATACACATGTTTTTACTATTGATTGATTGATTGATTTGTTATTTATTAGGTCCCAGCCCAGTAGTGCAAGGTTAGCCAGGCAGCAGTGCAAGTTGGGCCAAGTGGCAAGTGCAGGGGGACTGGTAAGCGGGGGAATGGGTGTCCTGTAAGACTCAGAGGACACTGAGCATCCAGTCACCATACGGAGCAGAAGAAAGGGAAGGTTAGCAGGGGAGATGGAGCGAGAAAGAAGAGTAGAAAAGGTAGGTCTTGAGGAGCTTATAGATCTGGCTCAAGGTGGAGAGAATTGAACTGGGTGACCGCCAGCCCTTTAAGATGAGTGGCAATACTCTTGAGATGGATGGGGATGCAGATTTTATTCATATATCAATAATCTAAATGACTCAGGTATTTGGCAAAAAGGATAACTGTTTTAATATCAATTATCCAAAACAGACATCAACGGACATATCCGCACAAATTCTTAGCAAAAAATCGTCATAGGTGATGTCAACCTACGTATTTTTTTTTTTGTCAAGTAGTTGTACCCTTAGGGGATGCCATGTGGGTTAAGGGGAAAAAGACCCCTAAATGTTTATCTTTTGTTTTTTTGGGGGGTTTTCTCTCCCCTTTCCTGTTATACTCGTCGAATTGTCTTTTCACCTCTACCCCGGTGTGTGTTTCTGTGTATTATTGTGTATTATCAAGCACTTTTATGTTTAACTGTTTACTATTGTATTTTATGACACAACACTGTGTTTATGTTTTATAGGTTTTGTTTTTATTTGATTGAATAGTATGCAGGATTGTTGACTTTGGATTATAAAAGGTTTTTTCTTAACCATATACAATAAAAAAAAATGTTTAATAGCATTCTTTTCTAGCAACCTACATATTTATTAACATCATCCTACGTGGCAAACTACAAAAACTACAAAAACCTATTGGAGAAAGTGATTGGGTCTAAAGAGATATCTAAGAATATGTTCTATGCTAGTATGGGACAGTGAAAGAAAATAATTGGTTTCTGAACATCAGGTGGGGCAACTAAGCCCTCCCCTTAAATAGGTTACTATGAACGTCACTAAATACACAGCATCCTATTGGCTACACAAACTATAGGGCCCTTGATTATGTGGTCCCCTACGATTGGTTGGCACTCCAACCATTGTCAGAACTTTTCCACCTACAATGTCAATTAGGACTTTGAACTTGTCCATGGGAGTGTTCTTAACACTGGAGAATTCAGGGAGTAAAGGCACGCTCTGCCCTCGTGTGTAGGTGTGACCATCATGTTCGTCCAACCGCATCCTTCCACGTGACTGAAGACCACAAAATAGAGCCTCTCTTGTATTTAAAATACTATTTTCTAATAAACCTCTGGTTCCTTCCTTGTTTTGTTCATGCCTTTTGAACAGGAGTTTAGTTCTTTCACACAATTTGTATCCAATGTCTGCTCCCTCCAGCCTGATAAGTCTTTGGATTCTTGGCTTGGCTTCATGGCTCATCCAGCCTCGCCTTTCTGAGATTCACTTTGTAATTCATTTGTTTACTTACAGTGCCACACTGGAAAAAGAGGCCTTCCTTTTTTAGCCCAGCCCTGCTATAGTTCGTAGTGGAAACATCCAATCTTTACTCACTTATGATATATGCATATGGTGGCGTGTGCCGCAATCTATTCACTATAAAGCTAACCTCAAGAATACTTTGCCTGCTTGCATTTCTATGCATCTGTACACATGTAAACTGGCTTGATATCTTCATCAGCTCTGCGGCATAAGCTTTTTCACCTTGGTCCCAAGAAGTCACTGATCCTTTGTACTTTCTTGATGCCTTATAGAATATCTGCATTCTCTTGTCTCTGTATCTCTTCTATGTACGTCAGCTCGACTCTCCATGATGTCACCATTCATCTTGGTCATTCACTTGCTCTGCTTCTTCTGGGATTTCATTCAAATGGCCATCATATTGTCTCGTATGCAAGTATGGTTTTCTCAATGGGAACATTGCTTCCAGGATTCTCTTTGGTATCAGTATTCTTATTGGTACGGCATGTGTCTCATACTCTGGCTCTCAATATATAGATACTATGGGCAACGTAGTTGAGGTGGGGGTACTTGGCTCCCTCTCTATAGAATGGAGGCACACGCTTGCATGCTAACACCATCAAAACTACAACCCGCTAGGGAAAAAGGCCAGAGACACTGCTTGAAAGTATAGAAAGTATTTATTTCTACAAAATAGAGATGCATCAGCAAAGAAACTCAGCTCGTGTAGCACATTATAAGCACAAACAACATCACTGATGACGCATTTACAGATAGTACAATTCAACAATCCTCATTAGAAGAGCTCTATACATGTAGGGCCTGCTCCATATGTGATGCCAGGCCATAGGTTCATCGTCATCTGTCCATCTTCATCCATGTGGTCGCTGCTGGGTTCGTCATCCACAATGAAGCTGGCCTTACAGTTATTTGGCTACTTACACAAACAATGTTACTTATTGTTGTAACTCTGCACCTGGCAGATAAAGAGATGGCCTCGGGGGAGGGCTGAAGCGACCATAACTCACATCCTCCACTCATTTGCCAGACATTGGGGTCCTCCAACTTTGTTTTGGGCCATAATTTGCTGCCACCGTGCACCTCACTGTGCAAATCACATGACCCATTTCTGAAGACACGATAGCCTTGCCTTTTGATCTTAGTGATCGATCGAGGGGTGTAAAATTATTATGGTCAGTGGTCTGGGATTGGATGGTACTGTGGCATGTGGGGGTCTCAGGATGAAAGCATTGCAAAGCTGTATTTCTCATGTGGGGATTGTTTGGGGCAGGAGGGCCTTGCTATCTGTCTTCACTTCATTGCCTGCAATGCAACAAGAATCCAAAAAACAATTTATTGGATTCTTGTTGCATTGCAGGCAGTCTGGGTCTCCAACTTTGAGTCTCACATTGTGCGGCTAGAAGTGCCTTTGAGCCTACCTAGTGCAAGATGTACTAAGCATTGGGCTTCTAGCCTTGGTACTTCCTGTGGCGCTAGAACATTGAGTGCACCTGATGCATGCAATATCATCAAACACACATAGCAACTGCCATTCACTTTGCCTCTCCCCACTGAGATCATGCCTGTGTACAAACTATTAGATAGTTCTGAGTGATGCACATCTTGTATGGCGTTGAGACCAAGGCCATGGTAGGCATCATATTTCACCTTTCATGCTTATCTCTTTGTACGTTTGGGTGCACCTATATTAATAACACCACTAATATTATTTACATCAGTAAGGTTTGTGTTATGAAAAGCATTGGGGAACCTTGAAATTAGAAGGGGCCTAATAATATATTCTTACAATCCAGTGCAAGAGGGTGCATTCTTATCATGCACAGAGTTGTTGACGTGTTGATGCATAAAGTTGGGCCATGGGGAAAATAGATAGTAAGTTACATTTGAGTGAGATTAATTTTCATTTTCATCTGACCTATTATTTACAGTGAAATTGTAATGTCTTCCTCTACCCCCAGTCCATCTTCTTCACTATCTTAAAGGCAAACATGCATGCACACAAAAGAGAGAGAGAGAAAGAGGGAGAGGATGCAAGAAAATCCTCTTGTGCAAATGTAACGTTCGTAGCAGCTGTGCGTGTGCACGGGTTGGGGCCAATCGATATTGGTATGCTGGTAGTGGAAAGCAAAATTAGTTAGTTACACACTGCCAGTCTCGAGGGTGCTGGGGCAATGTCCGGGGGTGTTTTCTGAACATCATATAGGTGTATCCAATAGCAGAGCCCCTTCACCTTAACCGCAAGAGGAGTAGAGAATACTACCTCAAACGGTCCATTGAACCTGGGGCTGTTCCACCTTCAGACAAAGGAATGCACAAATATAAGTTCTCCTGGCAGCAGCAGTTGAGTAGGTGGGGAGTCAGTCATGGAGACAGCTGTGGCATCTTTCTCATTTTCTGATCAGGGTGGTGCAATCTGTCAGGAATCACATTTGATTCCGTGTGTTAGGGTGGTTAGAATGTCTTTGAAATCATCACCTAAAACAGCTGCCGCCATATGGGCGTCTGACACCCTCCTAACTGGGGACAGGGGTGTGTGCATACAGCAACCAGTTACCACCTCATGGATGACAAATGTTGATCCTTGCTGGGTTCCGTGTGCAAACTGAACCGTGGCATGGGTAAGCAATGCACCCAGTTTTTCTTCAACGTAGTGCAAAGATTACACAGTTTACTTTTGAGGAGTCAGTTAATCCTCTCCACAGCTCCATTGGCCATTTGGTGTTTAATGCAAAGTAGTGCAGTAATTTCCTTAAATCATTCTTCGAAAAATGTGTGCTATTATCTGAGCTTAACACATTACACACATCCCATTGGGGGAATACTCTGTGGACCGAAATGTTGCAATGCATTTGGCATCTGGATATGCACAAGGACCCTCCAGTACCCATTGTGAGAAGGGGTAGATGACACCGACCAAATTTCAGGACGCATTGCATCTCTCGCCAAATCCACGTAGTCTATATGAAACTCGCAGAAACGCCCAGTGGGGTGGGGCAGCGTGCCTCTCAGTGTTCGTAATGTCATGCATGTACTGAAACCTTGACACACGGTGCATCTAATAACCATATTTGTTAAATGTTCCTGAATATTTGGACTAAACTAGTCATCATGTATGTCAGCAGTTTTGTGGTGTTTGGAGGTGTGGGATCGGTGATGAAGCTGGTCAAACGCTACTACGAGCAGTATGTGTGGCATTATTGCTTTCCCTGTACATTCCTGTCTCCACAATAAATCAGTAGAGGACTGTTTGCATCCTCTTTTGACCCACAACTCTTTTTCCTCTCCCGGGGTCCTTCCATGTAACTCAATAATCTGTGCTATAGGCAGGGCATTGTATGAGACAGGTGGCTGATCAGTGGAATGTGTTGCAACAAAGTATTCAGCCACAGTTGGTACTTTAGTCATTCTGGTAATCTTTTGCCATTTCCATGGTAAGCATCCCACTTAAAATTCTACAATTGCCTATGTGTATACATATTATCACTGGGCATCATTAATTTACAAAAACGTACCATGTACGCATTTCCCAGAAATGACATTTTCCTGGCGTTTGCCTCCTCAACATGCTAGAAAAACCTACAGTCTTATTTTAATTGCGCGAAAATATTTAAACTGTCATAATTTCACCTAACTGTTTCTTTTGATTACTGAAATAAATGTTATGATCTGAACAGTCTCTGAAATCAACTGGGCCGGCTTTGTTTCCAAATATGGGCAGTCTTTACCACCCCGAGCCACATTTCAGGCTCTGGCCAGCTTAGCCGGGGGGTTGTCATGGATTCGCCTTTGATCTTATTCAGTTGAAGCTGAGGGCAGGTGTCACCGGAAATGTACACCTCTGTACCAGGGCAGTCCCCTGATCCATGGTACTTGGCTGGAGAAATGCCAGAAAGTCTGACGAGGGTGCTAGATTCTCCACCTTGGCCCATTCATAATTTGTGGGGGAGATTCCTGTCCGAGGGAGGTTTAGCGCCTTTGCTTTTCCTGGCCAGGCCCCTTTATCTTGCTATTTTCAAACACACATTTTTTTCTTTTTTTTCTTACTTTCTTTCACAAAACCCAAGTCTTTTTTGAATAAATATCATGTATATTTTTAAAGCAAATCCCCATCTCCCATCATATTTCTATGCAAGCACAAGGCCTCATATTAACATTTCACTTTAAAAAGACATTTTCTTGCTTGGCAAAAGCACCATTTCACATGTGGGTTAATTTTCTTGGATGTCGCAGATGTGGTTTTTCCTCGCATCCTTATTCTGAACACTTCCATAGCCCTAGTCAATTTCTAATACACATGAATCTGTCCAAGTAAAGGGTTCTTTGAAACTGGCATCAAGCAAAATGAGAAGGAGCTTTTTGTGAAGAGTTTGGACTGTGTTAGATTATTGCAAAAGTAAAACCTTTGCCTTACGGCCTGGAGTGAGTTTCTCTGCTAGTTCACAGATTTCCATTTACATAAAATACCTTTCAGAGAGGAATGCCCTCCTTTGCTGATGTGTAGCCTGAAGATAGATGGGCATGAATGTGTCTTATCTGGAGCCAAACTGTGTAATGTTGAAGGATAAAAAATGGCACCAGTGCAAAGCCATTTTCAACTCAGAACATTTCCTTTTTTAGTTGGAAGTTTTATGCTGGCAACATATCAGCACTGCCTTTAAATTCTTGTCTTTTGTGCACATGAAGAAAATAACTTGCAGGAATTCTCGGGGTGTTCTATGTTTCATCTCGCCCCATATGTGTCCGGCAAAGACAGCGCAGCCATCATTTTTGTAGCTGCAAAACACACTTTTGATGCAAGGGAATAGCGCTCAGCAGAGCCAGCGCTGCCATTCAACTTGTAACTGCTGAAATGCAGTTTGGTGGTGTTGGGGAGTTCTGCTGTGCTGGTAAATGTACCCCACACTGTAGAGATAGAAAGCCTGCAGACCAGGCATTCAAAGGAGAAATAGGTCTGAGTGGGGATGATGGATACGGGGATCCCCTCAGGAAAGATCAGGGCCTCTCTGCCTCCCGGGCTATTGGGCCTGGGCTTAAAGAGGATCCTGCAGACCTCAGGGAGGGGTGTGTCAAAACATGTGACAGCGCTGGCCTTGAACCATTTATTGGTAAGAGCGAGAACATCCAAGTCCAGGAGTTCGAGGAGGTGGCAGCTGTCAGAGGAGTGTTTGACAGCAAAGAGAGAGTTGAGAGTAGCCATGTGTAGCAGTTTGCCACTTTTGAAAGACTTCTGGGGTGGGGTACACGAGAGAGGAATATCCATTGAAAGTGGCAGAGGAGTCAGAGAAGTGGGAGGTGGAGGTAGCAGAGGAGTCAGCAAGGTAGTAGATGTCATAGGATCCAGAGCAGTAGAGGAAGGAGGTGGTAGAGAAGCCAGAGAAGTGGTAAAGGAATAGCAGGAGAAAGAAGGAAGTTGATGAGGCAAGGGAGGCACCTATCAAATAGTAGGAGTTTGGACTGAGCACCTTGGACCATGGCGGTGCCATTTAGATAGACATTAATGATGACTCTGGTGGACTGGAAGGGGGTTAAGAGGACTGGGTGCGACCATTAAGCAGAGAAGAGGAGGTAGGAGAGAGAAGTGCAACCATATGAAGCATCCATAGGTGGGGAGAAGGAACGACAAATAAGATGTCAGTGCGAGTCTGTCTGGAGGAAGCACTGACATAGATATCAGCAATGGGAAGGCCTGGATTGTAGACCAGGTGTGCTTCTTGAGCTTCTTCCTTCCAGTCTTAGTGAGAAGAGTAGGACAGGAGATAAAAAAGCAATAAAAGAAGATGGAGGGAATTGAAAGCAACATAGTGGGTGTGATAGAGAAAGGGCACATGAGAGGAGGAGAAGAGAAAGACGCACTGCACAGAGCTACACCCCACCGGGTGCACAAGGAGGGGGTTTGTATAAAAAAGGGGGGTTAAATAGAGGGAACACAGGGCAACAGAGAGTGCAGACTGAGACAAGTAAACAAGGGCAGCAACAGACAGTGAGTGGAGAAAGCGGTGGGATCCAGACAGACTCAGCTCAACCTAGAGAGGAAAAAAAGCCCTGGAGAGCAACTATAGTTATGCCAGCATGAGAGGGAGCCCAGAGAAGAAGTGAAAGGCCTAGTGGACATAGCAAGCCGTGTGGAGGCACACGCAGGAACATTCACCTAGAGGGGAGATGCAGAGAATGCAGGAGAAATGCAAAGAACAGTGATAGAGGCCAATGCATTCACCTAGATGGGAAACATGCAAAACAAGCAGGTGAAAGCATTGAAACAGTGATGTAGGCCAAAACAATCACCCAGGTGGAAAAAATGTGGACGATGAAAAGAAATCCAGAGAAACAGTTGCAAAGACACAATAAAACAGAGTATGGCTACCCGTGAGAGGGACAGCCCAATGGATGCGTAGAGACAGTGCAGGGAGAGATTTGCATTGAAATGGAAGTAAGCGTGATGTAGAGCAGTTTAGTAGGATGCAGTAATGGCTGTGTCCCCTGCCTGCACCCATCTTACCTTATGGTCGCTGCTGGTCGACGGCTGCGCTGCATGCTTTCACTCTGCATTCTGACCCTTTTATCACCTAACACCTGCGTTGCACAACACTGCAGCCTTATTATCCTCCAAGGGCTTTGCCCCACAGGGTACGAACCTCGTTCCTTAAAGGTTTGGATCTGTGGATGTAGTGCAACGTGCTATGTATCGATGGGCAGTGTCTCCTGCAGTCCTCTGTCTTACAACACTGCGTCCTTGTCCTGCGAGAGCTTTGCTGCAGAGGGTACGAACCAAGGTCCTTAAAGGTGTGGATGTAGTGCAACGTGCTACGTATCGACGGGCAGCGTCTCCTGTGGTCCTGCGTCTCATTACACTGCGGCCTTGCCCTGTGAGGGCTTTGCCACGAGGGACATATCACCGGTTCTTAAAGATTTGGATCCATGGACATAGTGCAAGGTGACACGTATCGCTGGGCAGCATCTCCTGTGGTCCTGTGTCGTATAACACTGCAGCCTTGCCCTGCGAGGGCTTGCGAGGGCTTTGGATGGTTTCTCTGTATGGTTTCTATAGTTAGTAGGATTAATGCAATATGATTTTGATCAATGCATAAATATGTAAAAGTGTCTAGTTCAATAAACTTTAAAAAGATTACTGTCATTGTATTCTCATGTAGAATTATGATGAAAGCAACAGATGAACACCTGCTAATGCCCTCTCGTTCCATCTTATACCAATTATCTGACAAGGTTATGTTATTTTGGTGGTTTAAATGTTAGCGGTTAAGAGAATCAGAATATTGTACCATTTTCAGTATGGCTGTTATTGTGAACCCTCGTGCTCCTATTTATAGCTTAGCATATGGCAAACTGTCATTCGTGACAGAAAGAACTAGTGTTTTTTGTTTTTAAAGCGTTAATAATAGACCGAAACCCTCTATCTTCCAATAAAGAAACTGGCTGCCCATCTGGAGCTATGAAACCACTGATGGTGGACGTCATTATTTTTGGAAACTGGGTGACTGGCAGAAGATGTTTTCAGAATCATGCACCCACGTGTCGTTTCTGCAAAGGTAAACAATTGCACACATAAGTATGCCACCCTAAATTACACCTGCATGTGGTTGTGCATTGCCACTAGACATGATGCTCACATAAAACCATGTGAAACCGTGTCCAAAATTAAATGTGTTATATTGTACAGGACTCATAAAGAAATTGTACTTACCTCTGAATTTACCACAAATAGGTTACACAGAGTAACAACTGCCTTACGCCTGCAGGGTGCTACACTATTCGCAAAAGAAGTTAAACCGAGTATGTTGGACGTACGCCTGACCTACTACTATGAGTAAGTCAGGTGCAAGTTAGAGTTACGTTACTAAAGGTCTTTTGTGCATATCATTGCCCCTCCAGGTGTAAGTCAGAGTTACTCCATGTAACCTCTTTGTGATTTTGGCCAGAGTGTACAGTACACATGCATGGTACTAACTGGAATTTAAAAGTATTAACTGTAAGGGTTTGGGAACCTTCAGATCAATGAAGTGCGAGGAAAGGGAACACAGAAGAGTGCAAGAGCATTAATGTCCAAGAGTAGAACAGAAGGGGCAAGTGCAATACTACATAAAGGGGAATAAGAGTCAGGAGCCTCCCTATTCAGACTGGAATTGCCAAAGCAATCCAAATTGCCAGACTTAGTCAAACTGCAAAGAAAGTTCAGAGGGGTTGAAAGTGAAGGAGTAGGCCCATTAGGCAGATAGCGTTCGGACATCCAGTTAAACACTTATTGTACCATGTATTGTTAGATCATTCAGGTGTCAGTTATGAGTTCAGATACGTGTGATAAATGTTTGTGAGCTCTTGAAAGTTAGGACTCTGTGGGTGTTATCCATTATTTCGTATGGCACCTGTAGGGTTGCGTCCAACCGGGAAGGAATTATGTCTATAGTATACATGTGATGTACATGCTCATTCCCTGCTGTAGTTTCCTGAAAAACACCTGCGAATGAGTGAAGAAAAATATACTGTACCCCTTATCGTCCTGTGTATGCACTCTGAAACAGCTTGCAGTCAATATAGTACTGTATAAAAAAAACAGTCAATCTAAAAACACCATGTGTGCCTACATTAAACACCTTTTAATTTAATTTAGCAATTGGGATTCACCTTTTGTCAATAGTTCATACTTTGCATGGGAAACTGCTTTGCGAATCAGGCCCCATACATGCTTTGCCCAGCCCTAAAAGGGGTCTCGGAGTCAGTTACATGAGAGATATTCTACCTCAGTGCCACTTTGCCAGTGTACCTGCATATGGTGACCCTACTTGGTACTTGATAGAAACTGAATGAAGTTATAGCTATCATCCTCCCTTAGGGGGGCATACAAGGCTGGTAATGCCCGCCAGTCCTAGTGTATGTGGGCGAAGCCAGTGCCTCTGCAAGGGTTCAGGGCGATTACTGTCCCTTTACAGACACTCCGAAGCATGGGTGATAGCTATTCGCAATTTAGGGCTACAGCCGAACTGCAAATAGTTTATTTAAAAAAAAAAAAAATGATGTACCTTGGTCTTTTGAATAAGAATACACTTTAGCCATTTGTCTTGGAATTATCTGCAGTTTAGTTATTAATGCAAAGAACCACATGACTTAAATAATAACTGTTCTGATTCTGAATGGTAGTGATATAGCGTTAACAACCTGTTCCAAGGGCGGAAGGGGGGGATAATGGCCCGGCAGCCTGAATTAAAGGCCCTACCGAAGCAAGGGCGTTTAACAAGGTCACCCATTACAGCCCCTGGAATGAGTTGTTAATGCCATTAGCACCCGTCCCAAAGGCTGGGGGGGCTAATACAAAGTATTTTCTTTCCGTGAACAGAAAATACTGTTCAAAGATAGCCGCCATGGAATGGGAAGGCGAGCATTGGGTCAACGGCTCTCTTTCCATGACAGCCAACCAGAGCAGAGAATGAGCTAGTGCCGCCGCAATAAGGTAAGTGGGGGGCAGGGTTCCGAGGGTGGGGGGAAGATTGCGGGTGATCACCAGTTTCAGCTTGCGATTATACATTTGCTCACGTTGAGTTTAACTATATTTGTTAGATGTTTTGCATTAATTGTTGTCAAGTGCATCTGAAGATTTGAGCACCCCAGCTCTCAGGTACTTGAAATTATTTGTAAAATATGAAACAATACACTTATATTCGCACTTGACGATTCCTGTAACTGACAAATCCAACCTTCCTTTTCATTTTGAAAACAGACACACTATGTTCCTGTTTGTCTTTTGTGGCCTCCTCCAACTGTTGAATTTCTTTTGCTAGACATTTGCAGGACATCAATACAGCATTCTCAGAATCTGTTGGAGATTTAGGGTACTTGACTTGCCATTTATTTCCATACCCCTCGAATGGAGATGGCACCATCACGTTTTGATAAAAAAAATTCCTGAAATTGCAGTGGTTGAGTGTCTACTTTTTGGGACTTGGTACTTTAATAAAATAATGTGTATTTGTTTCTCTGGATTTCGTCACATTAGCATATCGAG
This sequence comes from Ambystoma mexicanum, assembly GCF_040938575.1. Classification (NCBI taxonomy): domain Eukaryota; kingdom Metazoa; phylum Chordata; class Amphibia; order Caudata; family Ambystomatidae; genus Ambystoma; species Ambystoma mexicanum. The sequence goes on along the minus strand of NC_090928.1, from coordinate 930,293,098 downwards.
TACTCATGTTGACTAGTTATTGGTATTTTTATAATTTTCCACTTGTGGATTTTCACAGATACAGCCAGAGGGCCGGTGACATTTTGGAAGGTGGCGCATTACTGTGCATTAAAAGGCGAGCGAGGAGCTGCAGCAACGAGCTACTGCGACTTTAAGTGGAGTCCCCTCCCTACAAATAGTGACTCCAGGCGCGAAGCGCCGCGCCGAGTCCCGAGTAGAGTCCAGTCTGCTCCAGTCCGCTACAGGACGCGAAAGAGAGGGGCTCATGGAGAAATTCATGGCAGTGGTTCCTGGCCCGCTGACCCGCCAAAAGACCTCACAACAGCGGCGGCAGCTTGATACTGCAAAGCCCCATGAAGAAAGCAAGGTAAGCGGTCATAACGAACATTCTCAAAGTAATAAGGCAAGCACACAAGTAGTGCTCCCGCTAACTATATTGGCCGCTAGATGCCGGGCGGGAGCATCTGAGACTAGCTTCAGGCCGCTGCCACTGTCCTTGTCATTTACTAAACGCAGTGAAAGTAACAAGACATTCTTTGAAGATCGACAAATAGAAGAAAACAATGCTTCATTTGCATCCCCGTTTGATATCACTGATACGGAATTACTTGAGGTTAGAAATCCAGAGCATGACATTGACACTCGATCAAAATCGCCACAAATTGCATCAAGCGATAGAAATCGAATAAATAACCTGCTTAATAGCCTCAAAGAAGCTGTACATCCATTTGCGCAAATATCACTGCAGACAGATGGGCTAGAAACAGAATCACAAATATCTGATACGCCAGTGGTGCAATTCAATAAGCCAATAAATGTAACGGATTCAAGTAGCGAGTTACAAAATGGCGCAAACGACAGTCTAATTGACCTCACTTCAAATAACTGCGTCTCGTCTGCTTGCATTGACTTGCCTGTAGCTGAGATTGAACTGTGCAATAAAGCAGCCATAACAAATAGCACAAGCTACATTTCCAAGCAGTGGGGGAAAATGCAGGTTGAGGCTTTAGAACTCCCATCTAAGAAATCCAACTTGAACACGAAAATACCAGCTGGTCCTAACCTGCTCTCAAATGAATTAGCAGCACGTGAACTCCGGTCAACAGAGCGATTAAAAACGGACTTTGATGCAATGAAGGAAAGGCTAGATGAGAGTTTTGCAAAAAACTTTCCATCTCCCTCCACTGCACAGTCTCAGAGACATGGAAAGCTAAAGGAATTGCAATCAACGAGAAACACAAATGACGTTCACTTTAACAACACGAAAGAACGCACAAGTACACCATATAGGAAACCAGATACGCCATTGTTCGCAAAGAGCATACTAACAATATCAAAAAATCTGGAAGAGAACTTAACAGAAAATAACAGTGCAGCAATGCCGAATCTAAGGAGTGCAGTGGGTCATGTTTCCTCAGGTACTGGTACAAAAACACAGCTAGAGATGGAAAATGGAAATAGCCTCGAATGTAATCTTTCCACTGCGGCAACTTTACAAATACATAATAATGTATTGGCGGCCGCAACAATAGCCCTTACACCATTCACAAAATTATATGAAGCCTTGTATGAAGCAATAAAGGACCAAGGCGCGATGATCGGAAATCTGGAAACAAAACTAACGACAATGGAATCTGTTAATCAGCATCTTCAACATCGATTAGACATAGAAGCAGAAGCATCCCTAAAATGGCAAAATCGCTTGAGTGACATTGCAATTAAAGAACTGACGGATAAATCTGAACTGATAGAGGCAGTATTAGAATGCACAAAGTGGATCCGTCATAATGCAAGAAAATCTACTGCAACAGAGCTGCTAACGTGCAACCACAATACTAAGTGTGAGATGAACCATGTCCCAGTATCACTCACTTCAGAGAAAGAGTCCTCACAGATTACGGAAAAAAAGACCAGTCAGCTGATTGCAACGAGTAACTCGCTACAGGGCTCTTTAGAGTCTATTCAGCAGGCCTCTGAAATAGCAATGTCAAACAAACTCCAAGATTTACAAGGGATGGCAAAAGTACCACCTGCGACTGCTTCTCCTCTCCAGCAAGAAAAGTCTCTAACGCTAAGTGCTTCACAGTCTGGTAACGAACCAGCTCAAAGACTATTAGAAACTGATAATTCTCAAATAGCTAGTGTTAACAATGAGCAAGTTCCAAGTTCAACTTTGGACGCAAAAAAAAAAAAGCAAATTTCCTATGACATATTTACCGGTCCTGCCAAAACCTTGGTGTCTGATGAGAAGGTAGTCCCACAAGTGCAACAAAAGAACATAGTAAAAACTAAGCCAACTAAATCGAATGGCATCCAAATGAGAAAGTCCAACAGCTCTAAGAAATTTATAAGGAACTTATCAACACCTCCGAAGGTGGGACTCTTTGAACGCAATGGAAAGGCTCCATCACAAGCTTTATCAAATTTTAATAGCGAAACGAAGACTAGTAATCATGAGTACCACACAGATGCACAAAAGAAAAATCCCAATAAACGTCCAAGAGTTGAATTGGAAGATGGAATAGACTCTCTATCAAATGTGTCTGTTGAGCTATGCGATCTATCAACTTATTCAGTAGAAGAAGGAGAAGAGTCAAAGTTAGCTGACTGTATTGAAGACCAGTCAATTACATCTAGAAGACAATCATTGGGGATTGTGAGTAATCCAAATTCACGATCAAATGAAGGAAGAAATGATTATAAGCTATGTACGTTAAATCCAAAATTGACGCAAGCTCAGCAAAAGAAACTAGCTAAAAACTCTTCAAGCGAGGTGCATCAGAATAAGAACGAGTGTCAGACATCTGTTTGGAAATTAGAACTTGAAAACATATTGAGTAATAAAAATGAAGTAAATCTCAATCGAAGAAATGTAATGAAACTCCTACACTGTATTCCCTCACTTAGGACAATAACCTCGGAAGACATCTTGATTGTCGAATATGTGACTGAAAAACGCTCTGATTGGGTGAGACTGCACATACAGTCGCAAATAATTAAAAAAACGTTATTGGCAGCAAAGGATGAATTACTCTTCTTTGGATTTGAGCTGTCATCTGAGATTGAAATTGAATTAACTGACAATGAAAAGGTAACTCATGATCATGATAATGTCCATTGGAAAGGAGAGAGACGAACAATTGAACAGAATTCAAGAAAATCAAAGTCACCAATAAAAAAATCTACAAGAATGGACGTCATGCACAAGAGAAGATCAGAGAACTCTAAATCGAGGCAACTCAATCATCATTAGCAGCAAATAAAACACAAGGAGGTTCGTTCATCTCTGATTTCATGGAATACAAGGGGTTTCATACATTTATTTAATGAATTGCCCTTTACACTTCGAGAAAATCTGGCAATTTGTTTGCAGGAAACATGGTTACGAGAAGTGCCTGTCAGAGATGGATATGAAATCTTGTTAAATCCTGCCGGAAAAAACTCTAAAGGCCGTCCGTACTCGGGGCTAGTGACGATGATAAAAATCAATAACGCATGGAAGGTGATCAGAAGTGAAAATCCAAATCTATTCGTGCAGAGCACACTATTGCAAAGCACGCAAAAGAAAGATATGAAGATCTCTCGACTATTGATCATAAACACATACTGGAATCCGGCAATGATCTCGACCAAAGCATTTATAACATCAGTAACAGCAATAATTGATATCTGTATGGCTGACCCAATAGATCTGACAGTCATTATTTGTGGAGACCTGAATTTTTCATGGCTTGAAAACTCAGAATGGCCATCGCCCCACACGTCTAATTCAAAGTCACAAAAGATAGCCCGTGGGCAACGCTGGAAAACCGAACTGGAACTAAGAAATTGTCAAATGCTAAATGGAAATGTTAGAGGAGACATCCCCCCGAGTTATACTTGGCACCGGAATAATTCATTTAAAACATTAGACTACATTTGGTCTACAAAAAATTTGTTATGCAAAATTGATCAGCTGAGAATTATAAGAACGGAAAATAGCCATCATGATGCTCTTAAGCTAACCTGGAGGATGCCCTCCGAAACCTTGGCAGCATCACAAACAGGGAACCTGGAGATTAACAATGGGGCGAACAGATTGAGAATCAGCAATCAACAAATAAATACTCTAAAGAAAACCTTAATGTCTGATGTGAGAACGACAAGAAGTAAAATAAATTATGCGCCTTTGCTTCAGCAATTTAAAATCAAGACACAAGGGAATAAAATCATCTCGCGATCGAATAAACATGTCTACAGTGCAACAATTAGTGCAGCAAAAAAAGCACTGCACAGGGACATCAGAAGCCTGAAAAAAAAGCTAGGCACGCAATCATTCAATGCTATTAAAAAAAGAAAACAAAAATATCGAAATTGGCTGAAGTCCTTTGCTCTAATTCGAGATCAAGAAAGAGCAGAAACGATACTAAACCTCATTAAGAAACACAACACCAGAGAGATATGGACAATTCTAAATCAAGGATTGCTAAATCAAAACGCTATGATGGCAAATGGAATTAACTCAAAAATGTGGGAGATCCACTTTAGACTCGTCTTCAAAAAATCATCTAAAAATGTGATGCCAATAACATCAATGAAGAAGACTAAATGGAATGTGTGTGAATCAGCAGAAGATATCCTGGTGGCAATTGAAAGATTAAACAACTCGAGAGCAGCTGGCCCAGACGGCCTAACTAATATCATGCTTAAAGAGAACAAGGTAGCATGGTCTCAATATATTGAAGAAATCTTCGCAAGAATTGCCAATATAGGAGAATTGCCAAATTCATGGAGATCTGCGATTGTGGTTCCGATTTTTAAGAAGGGTAATCGGGACGATCCTGCTAACTATCGCCCGATTGCCCTTCTAGATACTATCGGAAAGATTTTCGCAACCTTTCTACAAAAAAAACTGTCTAAATGGGCTTCTAATGTTGGGATAGTGGACCCCCGTCAGACGGGATTTACACAAGGTGTTGGTACAGAATTAAATCTAACCCTACTAAATATACTAAAATTGGAAGCCTTACAAAAATCAAAAAATGTATTCCTTGCTTTTGTGGACTTACGACAAGCATTCGATAGTATTAATCGGAACCTACTGTGGGACAAACTTCAGAAATGGTCGTGCCCAGCCGAATTACTCGATCCTATAATGGCTTTACACGAGAACACAAGAATCAGCGTTCGTATCAACACACAAGGAGGTCTCACAAATGAAATTGAAACTGAGAAAGGTGTAAAGCAGGGATGTCCTTTAGCAGCCACGCTCTTCAAACTATTTATGGCAGACCTACCTATATCATTACAGGGAACAAAATGCTTTCCCCCGAAAATAAACGGGCAACAGATCAGCTGGGCCATCTATGCTGATGATTTGGTGCTGATAGATTCGACTCCGATCGGAATGCAAAGACTTCTAAATTCGCTTCAATCGTATCTCCAAAAAAATGATCTTCAAGTGAATGTAGCGAAAACAAAAATCATCGTATTTGGCCCTCAGCAAGGACACCGAAATAAAAATTTCAAATGGTTAATCGACGGTGAACAAATTGAAATTACTTCCACCATTCGATATCTAGGAGTCCTATTCAATAAATCCATTCGTGAATGGGACTGGGCTCAACAACTAATTGATCGTATGCGAAAACTGTCTCTCCAAGGAGCAAAGATACACGCCGAATATGGAAAATTCTCACTGATTCCAGTTTTGACCTTCTATCAACAAAAAGTGGTGCCGACGATAACTTTTGGGAGTGAATCCGCCTGGAATTTGAATCAAGACATTTGGCCACGATTGGAAGGAATTTTTTGGCGAAAAATACTAAAATTACCGTCAAACATTTCTGTGTTGGCTATCCGTTATGAGCTGTCAATAGAATCCTTATACGGAATAGTTCTGTGGAGATCGGCAGCACTATTGAGAAAAATGTATCTACCTACATCTGCTATTCCATATCATATCTTGGCTCCAACCAAAGAATTCCCTCACGATGGTCTGGTTAAGAGCTGGGCAGATAAAATAAGAGCGATTTTGCATCACGCCGGCATTAAGCTAGAAATACTTTTAAAGCTACCGCAGATTGCTAAGAAAAAGCTAAGATTGTGGATCTGGATTCAAGATGAAGAAAAACGAAATTGCCTCGCTTCTTCTTTACATAATGGTCCAGTAACTCATGGTATTGATTTAACAGCAAAATATCTAAAACTATTCCCATCACGATACCATCGTGATCAGTTCTTAAGATTAAAACTAAATCTCTATAAAACAAAGGAGATGCTATGGCTGAAACGTGATAAAGAAACTGTTTCCAATTCATGCAGATTCTGTAAGACACACATTGAATCCTCCAAAAATTTGATAATTGAATGCACGGAATTAAAAGACATAAGATCTCTCTTTCTAAATAACTTCATCCCGATAACCGGAAATATGGAAGAGTGGTGGTGGACACTGTTATCTGGAAATAATACCCATTTAATTTGTGCGGCAATTAACTTTATGGATAAGATTCTAATAATGCCCTAATATGTAGCAGCTAAGGATTTGAACTGCACAAAGACCGAGGCTCTATGATTGTATTGTCTTGTTTTGTTGGAATCAATATCGTTTTTTTTATAGATTTAAGAATGAATGTGGTAAAAAAAAAAAAAAAAAAAAGAATGTTTCTACTAAGGGAAAACGTGTTTGATGTGAATTGTGATAAAAGTTTAGTTAAACTATATGTTACAATAAAAAAAAAAAAAAAAAAAAAAAAAAAAGATACAGCCAGTGTCAATGAAGTATTATTTAGCTCCTCCTCTTTGTGTTTTTTGATTTGTCACATGGCTTCCATGTATTAAAATCGTGGAAAAAATGGCTGTTTACACAAAAAATCAAGGCTGTGGTTTTGCCGCTGCAATCCATGTAAAGGATGCGGCGGACCCCCAAAAATATGAATGGAAAAAATGTGTTTCTTTCTAGAATGGGACCAGGCGAAACAATCACAAGTCAAAGGATCACTTTTAACGAGGAGGCAGTCATAGCAACTCAATTTACTCACCTTATTTTCAAGTTACCCTCTTGCAATGCACTGCCTACTTGTGACTGAGCATTGCTCCAACTTTAACAGCTCTTCACTGAGCCAAGGTATTAGAAGGGATGCAGTGCTCTCCTATTGACAATTGAAGTTATGCTAATCTGCCCCCACACTTTTTCTACTGTACTCCTAACTGCCGCTTAGTTGCTGCACATGCGCTAATGTGTTACAAAGCTAATTAAGAGTTGTACAAGTATTAAGGGGCCACTCTATTCCAAATACAGAGTTTTCGCCACAACATCAAGCACCAATTGACTGCCCAGACCTGCTGCCTGTCTGCTCGTATCATTTCATCAATTCTCATGTATGTGTACTTTGTTAATATTTTCTACTTTGTTCCTTTGCAAACTTGAATTTTAAAACCTTTTGAGCCTCTGTAGCCCATTTTGGTTGTGGGTGAGGGCTGGCGGGTGAAAAGGTATACAGTGTTTATGGACCTCAAAGTGAGAGGAGAGGGACAAGATGAAGTACAGAGAGGTTTCATGAATAGTAGATTCTATGACAGGCGCTAGAGATTGTAACGAGGCCCTGAGCTGTCTTGGTCTTATGCCATGTGTCAGGCTTAAATTTGCAAAGTGAGGGCGTAGAGGGAGGAAGGTAGAGGATTGTGACCTTGAAGTGAGGAAGTGGCTAGAGTGAGAGGGATCAAAGGAGAGCATAGCAGAGTTGAGGAACAATGAAAGGAGGACCTGATCATGGGAGATGCCATGTGTGTTGGGTTGGCTGTCATGAATGGATGACATCGAGTGATCAAAGAGACAGTTTTTAGGGGGATATCTGCTGAGGGATTTGAGGACATTTATCCTACGGGTGTACAGGTTTCCAACCACTTATAGACCAACATTTCTCGATGGGTTAGCAACGGCAGAGAAGTCTTGGCTCCACTAAAGGGAAGGCAGAATGCTTGCAGGTAGGTACACGTAGTGCTAATAGATAACCCAAGTCCTTGTGTATACACATGTTACGTGCAGACAAGGCAGCACAAGTTAGATCTGTGGTGCCGTAGTTGCCCCAGGTCACACACTACTCATCCAGGCCTGAGAAACACCCGACCGTGTGGTACATGGCAGGGGTAATACAGTAAATACCAGGAAATGTTCCAAGATCAGATGAGCCATACAACCAGCAAACAGGACCGGTGGAGCATAAGAAAGATCCCAGGATGAGATTCCAGCAGCAGTAAAATAAACCAGGGACAAGGTCCAGGACCAAATAATCTGGGAACTAGATCCTCAGCAACAACAGCCCATCTTCACAGCAGTCTGGCAGCAATTCAGATAAGAATCTGAGGAATGTACAGGGTCTCACCTAGATAAAGACAATCACTCCATGGCTGGCCAAGACAACATATTAATCGGAGCCCAGGGCAGCACACAAAGTTTTTGGTGGCCAGCGAATTAAGTCCACCCATACAGGATATTGGTTGGAGTTGTGCGCTGTAAACTAGTCTACATCAATGCAGGGCTGGGATCACAGTGAGTCCACATCAGCACAACGGCCATTTTAGGCCTACTTTTTCCAACAACCATTGGTGAAGCAAAAATATAAAAACATCTGCCACCAGCCTACTCCACACCACACTCATGGAGTGGCAGAATCACCATGGAACCATAATGGGATGCTTAAAAGCAAACATTCCCCTAGTAGCTATATGGGCTAATAGAGCACCACATCAGAAAAAGGATGGCAGTGGCAGGAGATTTCAGTAAAGGTCCCTCTGACAACAAAAGTAAAACAAAAAACATGGGATCAAGAAAATGAGTTAAATGATTAGGGGACATGTAAAGTGGGTCCAGAGAATCCCAAAAATGGGATTCTGAGCGAAACTGAGACAAGATCTAGTTAGTGGGGACAGAAAATGTCAGGGAAGAAAGTGTCACTTAGTATGAGTCCAATAAAAGGCCCTGGTCATAGAACAGATTGATTGTCCAAGAGGTCTTTAAATCATAACGCTGGCGATGGGGGGGGTTGTAAACAGATGTATGGTCAAAAGAAGGACAATGGAATGCCGATGGTGGGAGATAGGTAGATCTATGAGCTATCTTAGTTAGCAAGACAAACCCAGCACTTCCCCAGTTAGGTCAGAGAGAGAGTGCGAAGGGAGAAATGCCCGCCTGGGCTGCAGTAGGCATGTATGTGTGACATGATCTGAAGTCATCCAGCTCCCCGTTATTGCCATGATTTCAAGATGGGGGTTTCAGGATTGTGTTGGGAATAGCAATCCCAGGTAAAGGGTGTGGACAGAGCTAGGAGAGATATTGATGGAGAGCAGAAGTACAACATGGGCTCTTGAATTGAGGGAAAGTGGAAGGAGCCAAAGAAGAATATTTGCTTTAACTTATTAATACGTGTTGGGAGTGAGAGTGCTGTTTACAAGAGCTGTGGGCAACCGGGATTGGAAGGCATTAGTGCATAGATGATGGCACCAACATGTATTGGACAACAGGGCGGCCACGCAGCTCATGGGGCAGTTAAGGCATGGATTAGATTGGGGATACACATGATATGGTGGAGGATGGAGGAGTGCGGAGACTGGGGAATAGAGAGAATGTTCATCAAGGCTGGATGGCTAAAGATGCCATTCTCATTTCGGGCTGAAGCGGTAGGAGATCATTGTGGCAATGTTCAGTACACACGGGCTTCTGGGGAGGAGCTGGGGTCCTGGTCATCCGGTCAAAGTGGCATAAGGGCAAAGGGCACAGCTGCAGTATGTGGGATTGCACTGTGTTCAGATACTTTGCACCCTGGGGATGATCGAAGCATTCATTCTGGATTGGACACTGATTTGGACGCTGGATTGGATAATGGGTTTCATGAACCGTTTCCAGGGTGAATACAACGTATCAAACAGCCTTATAAGCTATTTAAAGTAAAGTTTCTTTCAGTGGAAGACATCACATTGAAAAGATTTAGAGAGCTGTGAAATAAATTCAAAGTAATTTGAAACACATGTATCTTGGAGTAAACAGAGCATAAGACATAGAGGTCCTTATATTGAGGAGATGGGCAGGAACTAAATCGGCAGGTACTGCAGTACATAAAGACACACACACGACCTAGAATAACCACACAATCTCCCATACCGTAAGCACATTTGTGTGTACGTAAAGGAATGTGCACAAAGCACATGAAAATGACTCTTTCGCTTTGCTGAACATTTCCCAAGAATGATCCCCGCTTCCCATTAGATAAGATGTATATGAGTGATCGAATGAGAAAGTCATCAAATGCACATGAAGCACAGTGATCGCCCATAAACATATTATCACACACCCTCGGGTCAACCTTGTGATTGCCAAGTTACTAAATGAGCGGGTGGCTGATTGAACGTGTGTGAAGCACAATAATTACCATCCTAATACTCAACCTCATGAAACATAGTTGAAGCCACATAGTTAGTGGCAGAAGTAATAACAAAGAACGAAACTACTGACGAAAGCTTAGCCCTCAGGAGAGGCCACGCAAGTGCATGACCGCCAGAACTGCTCTCGCCTCACAGTGACCAAAGCTTAGCCCTCAGAAGACGCCACGAAAGTGCATGGCTGCCAGCACTGCTCTCGCCTCACAGTGACCAAAGCTTAGACCTCAGGAGAGGCCACGCAAGTGTATGACCGCCAGCACTGCTCTCGCCTCACAGTGACCACAGGTTAGACCTCAGGAGAGGCCACGCAAGTGTATGACCGCAAGCACTGCTCTCGCCTCACAGTGACCAAAGCTTAGCCCTCAGGAGAGGCCACGCAAGTGCATGACCGCCAGCACTGCTCTCGCCTCACAGTGACCAAAGCTTAGACCTCAGGAGAGGCCACGCAAGTGCGTGACCGCCAGAACTGCTCTCGCCTCACAGTGACCAAAACTTAGACCTCAGAAGACGCCACGAAAGTGCATGGCTGCCAGCACTGCTCTCGCCTCACAATGACCAAAGCTTAGACCTCAGGAGAGGCCACGCAAGTGTATGACCGCCAGCACTGCTCTCGCCTCACAGTGACCAAAGGTTAGACCTCAGGAGAGGCCACGCAAGTGTATGACCGCAAGCACTGCTCTCGCCTCACAGTGACCAAAGCTTAGACCTCAGGAGGCGCCACGCAAGTGCATGGCCGCCAGCACTGCTCTCGCCTCACAGTGACCAAAGTTTAGACCTCAGGAGAGGCCACGCAAGTGTATGACCGCCAGCACTGCTCTCGCCTCATAGACAACAGACTCCGGCCACAGCTCATCCAATCGAGCAGCGAAAGGAACAGTGGGGCTCTAGATGGCAAGAAACAGGGCTGCCCAACAGAACAGGTTGGGGCGGATGTTGAACCCAGCCAACACATGTTTTGGTGCTGATAATCTTGAGTTGGAGAGCCTGCAGACATAGGAAAGATACCAAGAAGGCTGTCAAGTAGTGTGGTGCGTGGACAGGTGATATTGTGAAGGTTGTTGAGGATTGTGGGGACTGTATTTGTTACCTGCTTTCTTACTAACTGTCAGGCGTTTGCCCATCCTCCATGCCAGTTTACTACCTCCTTATTGCCATGGCTACCCAGTGTGTCAGGAAGCCTTTTGTAAGATCAAAAACGAATATATTTTCTAATTCAACCAATGTTTTTATTCCCTCAAACACACAGCTCAAAATATGAAAAAATAACAAATACACATGTCTGCCTTCCCTCACCAATTAACTGGACATTCCTTAATCCCTGGGAATATTTCCCAGGTGAAATGATCTTCCATAATGTGCCACATGATTTTCCTTATAGCCTGGATATAATTATAGCTATGTTCTGCCCCCACATGACCCGGCTGCTTCCTTCTTGGCTGGTATGCTTATTACATCAAGATGCTATGTTTAGTTCCAACAAAAGTAATCCATTTTACAAGAAAGCATTCATTTTCATTTCCAGCAGCCAGCCCAATGTAACGCAGTTATGAGAAAACAACTCACTCCCCTTAGCACGTACCTTAGTCAATTGCTAGGGTCTGCAGGATGAATCCGAGCTGAATATATCTTCTTAAAAGGTTCTGTAGCCTGGCTCTTCGGTGATATCCGCCTGCCCCCAAATCTGGACCTGATCCATTCACATTCACATTGACTGCTTATTTCTTCGGAAGGCCATTTTTACCCCCATAACAACAATAATTTCCAGTTCCAAAGTCATGCAATTGTAAACCATGTATGTCTTACCCTAACATTGCCTTGGTCCATTCCTGGGTCTTCTTGGTGATGTGTGTTTTGAAAAAGAGATCACAGGCGATGCTAAAGTTGATCATTTTGTCATGGGAATTGAACCCCTGTCGTTTGCTTTTACTCGTCAAGCCCCAATTTTTAAACCTTACCATTGCTTAAGGTACGGTCTGCCACTCTGTGATTTTACACCCTTCTATTTGAGATTATTGGCTCTCATGCGTGCAGGGGTGTTGCTAGGTCTGGAAATGATCTGGGGCTATGCTAATGTCAGGACTGTTGGGTTTTGGGGCAAGCTAGCCTTTTGGTTGTAGCACCCGAGCTTCTATCTTGGGCTACAACCAAAAGACCCGGGGCTATAGCCGCCTCAGTCCCCACCCCCTAGCAACGCCTCTGAATAAGTGGACATACGTGGGTAAGAACTCACCTTAGTTTGCAGTTTTGGCATGGGCTAGATATCCTTCTCAGGGGCAATGCACTCGCTTTAGGAAGAATCTGTAGGAGTTTGACATAAAGCACAATATAGCACCAATTAAATAAATCAAAATAAACTGTCCGCGCACCAATCTCCTAGGTGACACGCCCCCTATGCAGAGTGTGGCTTCATTGATTCCCACTGCCCCTATCCAGTGGAGGACTGTATTACTGCACAGTAACAGCACCGATTCAAAAGAGACCTCCCGTTATGACGTTAGGCGCATGTGGAAAACAGAATTCATTCTAAAATGAAAACCTTGAATTAAAATGAAAGCAACCATGCATCCGCGAAGGTCCAAAAAGCCACATCAGAGGCATTTCAGCTTTTGGAAGAATGGCTGACCACACGCATTCTTCAGAGCCGAAACAATTAAAATCCTGATTACAATCATTAGTTTAAAAAACAACGGCGCAGTCCTTTGAGGAGATGTCTGGAATTGGTTTCTGGCAATTATACAAAAACATGCTCTCTAATCAAGAGGCAGCAATTTCTGTGTAATTGAATGCATAAACAATATAGAATACCAAACAAGGCTAAATGCTTTTCACTGTTAAAACTGCTAAAGGTGCAGCTTGCAGTTAACAAAAGCCAAAGCGGAACTCCATAGCTTGCAGAGATGATATATTTACAAGGCAACACCACATGGATCCCCTTCATCAGGTAACTTTACTATAACTGAAATATGGCTTTCATTTGCAGGGTTCAAAGCCTCTCAATACATGTGCTAGGTGATCATGGGAAAAGGAGGAGATGTTTTGCGTTCACGCCAAGTGCCTGTTTATGGTCTGTGAAAAGGAAATGCAGGTTTGGTAAAATTAGACCTTTGTGTCTTCCACTTTTGTTTGATCCATTCATTGCAATTGAATTTTACAGAAGGTATCAGAAAATACACGTTTTGTTAGACTGGACAAAATACCTTTTGAATTTGTGTGTGTTACATTCAGTTGCTCAACACCTAGGCCATCACGTCACCCCTCCATGCCACCTGACTCGCTAGATGCCATCCGCCCCTCTTCTCTCCGCCACCCTGTACAGCTGTACCCTTTCCTCTGTGCCCCGCTGCGTCCTACCCCCTGCTGTTATCTGTTCTGTTGTTACCTCTGTAAAGCGCTCCGTTATGTATCTCTATTGTTGTATACCTCTGTAAAGCGCTCTGCAGCTTCTCGCAGCTAGGACCATGCTCAATAATTACCATAATAAGAGTAATAACAATAAAAATAGTTGTCCTACAAAGGAGTCTTTGTAATATGCAAAACATCCTACTGTGCACTGCCTCGCATTATAATATAAACAGACGTCATGAGAGGAAATGGGAAATTATATCAGGCCAAGAAGAGCTTCCTGTTATCAGACCACGGGTAATTCTGTTCATTCTTTGAATTACATATTCATAGCACAGAAGGTTAGCAAAAAATAATGTCATTTTAATAGTGATAACTAAATAATGAGTACATTACCCTGACAATTCTCTCCTCCTCTTCCCAGTTTTCATTTGTTTCGGTTATCAATCAGCCTGTACTAACTTCAAGTATTGCGGGTGACTCCCCAGCAATGGCGGTTATGGGACCACCTTTAATTCCTTGATGTATTGTTTCAAAAAAAATATATATATCTGAAATGCATTTGCTGGGCATTAATCAAGATATTGTAAAGGTTGAATTGGCACGAATGTATGATTTGTAGGCTGCAACGGCAATAACAATTTTTCAAATTAAGAAAGAAAAAAAGTCAAGCAGAATGCTTATGGGAAAAAAATCAATCAAATGAAAATAAAAATGCCTGGAAAGACTTACAATTATCCTACAAAAACAAAATCTTAGAGGCTAAACAAACTTTCTATGTCAATAAAATAGAAAAGGCAGAGAAAGACTTGAAATCTACCGAAATCTTCAAAAACCTTCACTTCGCCTCAACACCCATACCCCTTGTAGAGAAGACTGCATCGAAGCTCAGCAGGCTTTCAACAAAAGAATCTCTCTTGCACGGGCAAACATTTCAAAGGCAATAAAGAATGAACTGGGTGATTTACCCCAAGATATCAATAAAGCGGACCACGCACGCTCTTTCCACTTCCAACACATACCAATCGCCGAAATGTGCATCATTCTGAGATCCATGAGCTTCACCAATTGTCAAGGGGAAGTCCTTCCTTTAAAGCTAATTTTATGTAAGCACAACATCTTCGCCCCTTTCCTGACACGATTTGTGAACTCCACCTTTTTTCATGGCATCATCACTAATATAATCAAACAGATAACTGTCACTCCACTGCTAAAACAGACAAACCTTTGCCCAAGCGACCCAAATAACCTATGTCCCATTACAAACTCCTTGTTTCTCCTAAAGAGTGTCGACAAAGTAGCATCCTCCCAGTTTCAACAACATCTGGAAAACCTAGACATTCTGCACCCAATGCAATATGTTTTTAGGGCACAACATGGTACAGAAAGCGCCCTACAGGACCTCAGTCACATATGCTCGACTTTCTAGAAAAGGGAAAAGCTGGCTTGCTGGTATTTTTAGACTTGTCAGCCGATTTTGATTTATAAGACCACGGGTGCCTACTTAACATCCTGTGCACCAGCGGGGAGTGGTCAAGGGACGCTGTAAACTGAATCCACTAATTTCTGAGCAACAGAATTTCCCAAATATGCTGGGGCGATGCATCATCAGATGTGGAGGAAATACTGTGCGGAGGCCCGCACAGGGCCTGCCTATCTCCATCTCTGTTCAATGTATACATGAAGCCATTCTGTGACCTACTAACCAGTCTGCGTGTCTACATTGTCAAATACGCTGATGACACCCAGTTCCTAATCGAGCTGAGTGGCAACTATGAGAATGACACATCTAGACTAAATTCCCTTTACGATTCAATAAAAGAGTGGATGATGTGAGTAAATCCCTCTAAAACTGAACTCATGATTTTCAGCCCCAAGATGGCAAGAGCAAAGTGTAGTACGAAGTACAAACACTTGTACATGCACGAAAAAACATTGGCACCCCAGAGAAGGTTAAGACACGGGGAGCCCATATAGAAGCTTTGCTCAGCTCCAAAGGGCATGTTGATGGCATGGCTTTTGTAAGGTATTTGTAAGTGCAACAGACCACTGCACTGTGGGACTGTCTCTGTATCCCTACAGCCCCTCCTCCCAGCATTTGTATGCACTATCTTGCACTTGCCACCAGCTGGCCCTTATTATTTATCTTGTTCTACTAAACCTGTACTGCACTTCTCCTCTCCCTTTCCCCTTGCACTTTTCCCTTGCCCCCACCCTGCACTTGCGCGATCTGAATGACACCTGGCCTAGTAGGATCGTTTGTCTGTCTCCCCTTGTCCCCCCCTGCCTCGTCGCGCCTTGAAACACTTGTGTATAGGTGCGTTATAAATGCCATATCATATCATATCATGGTTAGAAGCTCACAAAATCACCTGAGGGTGCTGAGACACGCTAAACTATTCTTGCCGCAAAACAATCGCAAAGTTCTGGTGTGAGCCATTATCATGTCTCGGCTGGACTACTGTAATGCTCTTCTCATAGGAGCCAACAAACACTGTTTAACCAAACTGCAAATGATTCAAAACGAAGCGTCGGGATAATTCTCAACATCCATAGGAGAGAGCATATCTCTGCGGCCAGGAAAAAAACGACAATGGCTGTCGATTTCAGCTGGACTTAGATTCAAGTGCTATCAGTTGCCCAGTGCTGCTTACACGGATTGGCACCCACTTACCTTAAGAAACGTATAATACCTTACATACCTATCAGAGACCTTCGATCATGCACCCAAGGACAACTGACTGTTCCACACTCCAAAGAAGCCAACTTAAATGGTCGTTCTTTTGACATCGTTACAACCCTCATGGAATACACTTAACAGAAATTACGCCTGGAGAAACGTCACCTGACATTCAAGAAACAACTGACGATCTGGTTATTTAAATAACCCGCCCACTCTCATTGTGTCCTCTTACTTTCTGACTGTTCATGCTATGTTAACTGTTTCTGTCCAGTGGCTGATGCATGCAGGATTTGGCGCAACACAAATCAAATAAAAAACCTATAACAAAATTGATTTGCAGAGAAAACATGGGAAAAGAAAGCAAATTATACAGATTATTTAAAAGAGCAATATATGTGCAATAAAGTAAAGAACTGCCTCTATGTTTTGTTTTACTGCTCTCACTGCCTTGCTTTCTCTGAGTGACTGAGAGAGACCCTGAGAGATAAGTCGAAGAGAGTTTACAGGAGGGAGGGGGTGATTTAACTCCAAAGGGAGTAGAATTTACTTTAGAAATGTGTATTTGCTTTTGGGTTTGCAGCACAACATGTTACATTCTTAGCTACCCAGCAAATGTATGTTAAAATGGTAGGTGAAAATGTATTCTCGTCTACGGGCATCTGTAATTCCCCAACCACAGCCAAGGGCCATACGCCCTAACTGTATTAGGACAGGAACTAATAAAATTGCAGATTGCACTGTTTAAATTAAATCCTGTACCTTGTACACCCAGTCAATATTTATATATACATGGAGCCAGTGGATGCCCTCCAAGCTGCACACAACATCCACATCCACCAATACACTGACGACACACAGCTATACCTCAAGATCGACTCCATCAAGGACATCCACAGGCTTAAAACCTGGCTCTCGCTGATCGAGTCTTGGATGTCCAGTGCATACTTGAAACTCAACCCCTCCAAGACCGATTTCCTACTCCTCACCAACAAATCAGAACATCCAGACGTACAGACCTGGCTAGTAACCATGAACCTTGAGGGCTTCACATCCAAGCTCACCTTCTGCACCAAGTCGTCAAGTTCCACATCGACAAACAGCTCTCCTTCAAGACACACATGGCTAAGAAAACTCAGACAACTTGGTATCAGCTCTTTCCTCTCTCTAGACAGATTTAGATCCACCGTTCAAGCGCTGGTCCTATCCCACCTGGATGGGGCAATGCCCACGTCAAAGGCCTCCTGACATCTATCCCTTATGCCCCTGAGAAGAAGAGGTAGGGGAGCCAGAGGTTTCATGTGTACCGCTGAGCGAGGGCCGAGCCTGGGGGTCAGGCCTGGCTCTAGAAGGCCATCACGGGGCGAGCCTCAGAAATGATGGAAAGAAATGAGGGTTGAGGGCTGTGCAAGGGTAAAAAAGAAGGTGTCAAACCATCAATAATACCAAGGAGACCCCATAGCATATTGGTGTACCATGTACATATACATGCCAGTAATCATCAATAAATAGGGCTTTAGAAAAAAACATTTTAAGCTCTTTTTCCTCCCAACTACATTCATTTTCACTTCAGTGTCATATTGTTTCTCATTACCATTAACTAGGGTTCTGTTGAACAGTGCAGTAACTGTTTGTGTGAAGTTGCTACTTTAATCTGTGGGGATGTGATCAACAACAGCGCTGGAGGTAGCCCCTCCCTCCACTGCGTCCCTTATCACCACTACTCCGGGGCCCCTGCATCTTCATGTCCTTTCTGCACAGAAGAGGTTCAGGAGAAGGCGGTCAGTCAATCCATCATCAATGAGAACAAAGTCTAGGGCAGCAGGGCATACCTCTCCTTTCCTCGTGCAAGAGGACCCTCCTTAGAGAATCCTAACTTGAGATTCTGGAGGGGTCGAGGAGCATCTGCCCCCACACCATCGATTCATCAATAGATCACCAGTGTGTCTGGGACCCAGGCAGTAGGACACTCCCTCCTGGGGGCTAGGGTCTGTTTACCATCCACAGACTGATGGGTTCTAATGAGCCTCTCCTTGCAGCAAGCACGCCGCTCTGCCCTGCTTGACAGCGCAGAAGAGAAGGAGCTTTTTCAAGAGCATCCCAATCCTCCAATGGGCAAGTGCGGCTCTGGGCAAGAGGAAACCCCGACCATGGTAGGAGCATGTGTTCTGGGGACGAGGAAATCGCTTACGGGCCCATAGGTCAGTGCTCAACCTCCAGAACTTGTAAGACAAGATAGCTGCACCATGTGAGGACAGGGGTGCAGGATTCACTTACTCCAACACAACTCAATAATGAGGACTCAGTAAGTTGGCAAAGGGAAGTCTGTTTAATGACAATTACATGAAACAGAGAAACAAATGGAAATCAGCAGCATTGCGATCACCTGTCTCGCTCCGACTTCCTCGAACCTCAGTCAAACAGCAATTCTTATAGGCAAAAATCGTCATCACTGACGTCTAATTTCTATAAAAAATCATCATGCAATATAATTGGTTAGGAAAGGTAACTTAAGTAAAGGTGTTATATCTGTATATGATAATAGGGCATGCGGATTGGATACCGCTTATCGGGTGGGCGTCTACGCCCATCCCTCTACATCATGCATGATAGAGGTCACTCTAACTACGACGCCCTATTGGTTACAATATCTATAGGACTCCAGATAACTTGGTCCATTGTGATTGGGCACGTTACACCCCTAGACATAAATTTCCACTTTTAATTAGCAGCATGCAGAATGGACACCCCTGTGCCTGGTGTCCCAAGTTTCACCCTGTCACCCTTCCATCAATCAGTGTTTTAGGGCCTCGAAACTGTAGTCTCTTATCGGGAAAAGTTATGGCATCCTCGGGTCCTGGATGACATCAGGCGATGGTACTTCTTGGCGCCTGGCCGGTCATGTGTTAGTTCACCATGAATCTGCTTCAGTTTCCAGCTTTTAGTGCATTTAATTCTGTGTCAGCCTAGCCACCTGCATGGGCCCCCCTTATCTTGACCTTCATGAGGCAGGCTGGTATGCTCTGAAGTTGGAGTCTTGTGAGCTGACGCTCTCCTCCCCTTCTCTGGTTGACCTCGATTTCCTAGGCATGAGCTGCTCTTAGTTGAGTTTCAATTCCGCTCCTTCACTTGCCTTTGGCTGGGTTACGAAACTTGGCCTGTCAGGCCTCTGACCGCCTGGGTACATTTCTGTTTTTACAAAATGGAGTCACACTTGTATAATGTGCCTTATTGAGGTAGATATATGGTTGGCGCTTGCCGCTCTATCTTCTACTAAGCATTGCAAGCAGTATCGATTTCTTATCATCTTGCGTTTCAAGCCTATTTACACACGTTTAACAGGTCGGTTGCTTCCATCTTGTCATGTAGCACCATTTCCTCGCGTTTTACCATTGTCTCTTCTCTGTGTCCATTACATTTATTTCATAGTTACCCGCACTGGGGTGCTTGGCTTCGATAGCCGCTTTTGTTCATTCACGAGTCTGTGCAGGCCCTTAAGTCATTTCCACTGGCCTTCCATTAAGGCTCTTGGGGTCCTTTCGTGGACCGTATGTAGGTACTCTTCGTTCCGTATCAGTGGCTGGTATGGCTGTCTGATAGGGTACTGTGCTGCCCAGGGTTGTCTGGTTATGGGTGCTTCAACAGGTATGGATCTTCTGGTGTATACCGGGCAGAGTCCCAGTGCAGCTCTTTGTAGGTTAATTTGTTCTTCATACGTCACATACCTTGGCAAGTATGCTCCTGGTACCTCGAAATGAGGGGAAGGGGTGCAGGCCATGTCTGGGACCTCCTCTACACTCCCCCCTCTGGTCGGTTCATCGACCACTTCTGCAACCTCCTTTGCATTCATTTCTTTTGATTCTTCGGTGTCATGTTCATCGTCTTCAGCGTTTGTACATGATAGTGTGAATGTGTGAGCCTTTGGAGTCCATATTTTTATCACTCCCTTCAAACTCCCTGCTGTCTTTACATGTTCGTCTTCGTTCCATGTCATCAGCTGGCATTGTCCTTTTGGGCTGCAGTAGATCCATTTTCCTTCGTACCTTCTTCGTTTCTTAGGGTATGTGAACTTTGTTTCCACTGGTGCAAATTTGCTGGCTTTCACAAAGTCTCTTATTTCTCCATCAGTCAGGTCTCTGGGCTTCCACCCTGGCTCGACATCAACCATTATTTTCATCCCTATGTCTTTCTTCGCAGTTTTCTGGCACTGTGTAACGATTATCTTGATAACACAGAATCCTAGCAATACCATTGCTAGTAGAGCTCCCAGAAACTTGAATATATCTGCCATCCATTGTGGGACCCACGAGAATAGGTCTCCAAACCAGCTGTCATCGTCCACTTCATCACTTTCATCGATCATCTGGTTTTTCAGGCTTGTCAACATGTTTATGGCCTCTGCTAGGGTTCCGTTTTCTTCATCGTGTGATGGTACAAATGTGCAACATGATTCTCAGATTTGTGCACAAAGTGTTAGGGAGAATTCTCTGTTTAGGATGAATTTGCTAACCTAGTGAGTCCCCCAGAAGCTTTGCTGGATTTCTGGAGTTTGTTTTCTTCCATCCTGCCAAGAGTGAGACTCTTTTTCTCCCACTCTTGGACATGAATGTGTGTAATTCCTTTGAATGTTAATGTGTTCTATGGGCTATGGGGTCTTTTACTCCATAGGGTCTCATATGTTTTTCTATGTGTGTTGCACCACACCCTACGTGCCGTAACACTGGGGCGTCCTAGCGGACCTCTGTCATAGACTCCATACCCAGGGACTGACTACTGTCTCCCCGGGCATGTAAAGTCACCATTGGCTTTACTAGACCTAAATTTACTAACAGAACTAGTACAAACCATCCTATTGTGGACGTACTAGTAGGGGTAATTCGATTACTCCTGGATCTGTTACTCGAGGGGGGCACTGTCCCGTCCCCCCTCGTCGAGTTTTGGCTGGTGGCAGTGGAAACTACTTGTTATGTTCGACCCCGAATATAATTCTATGGGATTATTCCCATTGTTGGAGATTGATACTGTTTCTCGTTAATCTCTAACATACCTCCGGTCTACTTATCTTAAATAAGTCTATCGGATGGTATTTTCTGCCAGAACTCAGCTTTTTAAAATGGCGTCTGTGTTCGTCTCTGTGACTCCTAAACCAAAGGTTGAGCCCTTTGTTCCACTTTTGGCGGGCCTCTGTACAGAGACCCTCCAAAGTGGTGCCATTCTGTCTGGGTTACCACAGGGGTGTGGGAGGGGGTTTAGGCACCCTGGACCGAGTTGCCTTGCCAACTCCGGTCGCACTCTGGTGTGATTGGCCCAAGTGGTGAGCCTCCCCGCTCACCACTTAGCGTGTGTTGATTGACAGCTAGGCTGAATGAATGAGGGTTTTCTGCATAAAAGCAGGGCTTTTGGGACTGGATCTTCAGAAGTCGCCACAGGACCTAAGAATCTGACGAGGGTAAAGCTGAGCCGACCTGCAACGACGACACCTCCGGTGGAGCCCTGCTGAACCGACTCACCACTTCCCGACGACAGAGGAGATCTCCCTGCCGGAGAGTCTCTTCCCCTGACTGGTGGGAACAACCAGTCACCTTTGCTTTTTATTCGCCTCAGGACGCAGTGGTCGAATTGCCTGTGCAGAGCACCTCGGAAACCGGATAGCCACTACCCCTGTACCGCGACCAAAAGGTGGTGCCTTGTGATGGAGCACTCCGCGGCTGGTCTCTTCCCTGGTGGTGCACCGGACTTCACTTTCTTCGACGACGAGATCTTCTCTACTCTGGGCAAAGACCCGACGTGCATCCACCACCAGGAACAACTGCCCCCGCCGGAGCTGTCTCTCCACAATCAAGGTACTGTGTCCGCCTGGCTTCCATTGTTGCCGCATCGAGTGAGGTGTCTTAATCCTCGCCTCTCCATAGGGTCGCCTCCAAGCTTTCTGTAGCGTGTTGTTCTGAACTGGTTCAATCTTCCAATAACAATTTGCTACACATACTCGGACACATTTCCACAAAGAGACTTTTTGGGACATATCGCCTTGCCTCTCTCCGAGTGGGCCTGGCCTCTGAACTTTATGATCTATTGTGGTTCTTGTCTTCTTGCCTTGCATTTTTCCCGTGAAGTATTGAACTGTGTTGATTTCGTAACCTGCTTATTTTTCTCTCTCGTCCTAACGAATACTAGAGTGCCATCTAGGTGGCAGCATACACCTCTGTCTGCAAATAAGTGATGCTGGTATAACCTAGACTTGTCGAACTATTGTTAGGGGGATTGATCTTTTGCTTCGTAGAGTAATTGTAATTGAATTGTTTGCCGTGATAGTGCCAGAGTGTTTTCTATAGATGTTCCGTTATAAATAAATACCTTTTTATCTTTAAACTGAAGCCTTGTACGTGTTTGCTTGTCTTACTGTGAAGAATTGCCCTATATTGTATACTCCACATACTGCTTAACTCTTCTTGAGAGAAGTCTGACTGCTCAGCCACAGCTACCAAGTGAATCTGTGTGGTACAGACTGCTACCAAGTGGGTTTACTGCCAAACACCTGTAGTCCTAAATCTTTTGCAGTGGTCCCAGAGGGAACTGCACAGGTTTCCGCCTTAACACACCTCCATCCATTGCAGTGATCATGTCAAGCACATATCTGTTTTGGAGGGTCATCAGTCTGATTGCTCTCAACTGTTCTTTGATCGCCTTGAATCCTTTTTTAGTGGTATTGATGGTCTGCAATAACTCCCATCTAGTTATCTGCAACCATTTAGTATTCCCTCCAACTTGGATGTGGGGCAAGAGTAGTGTTGTGAATACAGTTGAGGTGAGGCTGAACAGCCTGTGTTTGTATGGGATTGCATGGAATGCTTCTTCTGATTTGGGAGAAAAGTATTTTCCCTCTTCATCCTGGATACCAGTTCCACAGATCTCCTTCTTCTTAGATGAGCATCTGCTTTCGGGAAACTATCCAACTTCAGGTCATTCTTAGGGATCACTAGCGTTGTAGCGTGGACGTTCACTAGTGTGCATATGCCTCCCCAGTTCTTCGGCAACCTTATGTATGCCTTGGATCCACACGCCCAGTAATGGTCCATAATAACTGTGGTTCCTTGTGTCATTCCTGGAGCTTCAACCATTTGTCCGCAGTTTTGATTCTCTCCCATCTTCCTTGTGCCATTGTTTCTGAAACATAGTTTCAGGCTCTCCAGTGGTACTATTTGCAGGGGTCCTCCTCTATCTTTGACCCATGTTAGCAGTTTTATCAACCTTGGCCACAGAGGTTTGCATAACCTCTGCGAGTTCTCTATTGCTTCTTTGCATGCTCCAAGGACCATCCACACTCGGCAGAATACTACTCCGTTCTCCCATCCATCTGAGGAGACCACTGACCCCCAGATCTGCATTTGGCCTCCGTTCTTCCATATTTGAGCCTCTTCTGCAGTCTTTCCTTGAACGTTCAGTCTCGGGTTAACTTCCCATCTTATTCCTGATCCTTTGATGCCAGGGTTCTCGTACCTGATCACATGGTGTCTGTTGTGCGCTCGGTTTCTTGTTTTAATGTCCTGGACGTAGCAATCTTCATCTGGGTAATCCTTTTCGTTGGCCCATATCAACGAGGCATCTTTTCCCATGAATTGTCCTCTGGTGTTACACATTGCTACGTGTGACATACAGTGTGCTGTAGGGACATCAATTTCTACAGCCACAAAGATCTTGGATTTTCCCCTGCTGTATGGTAGGAGAGCACAAACGAAGCATTCTCCTTCCGACTGCCTTCGTCCTTCTTCCTTCATGTGCTGGTACCATATGTTGTTTCCGAGATGGGCTGTGCTGTCCAGGTAATCATTAAGTTCATTGTTATCTTCGCGTGGGCTTCTCTTGATTCTCAGCGTTCTTCTGTAGTTGGCCATGACTATGTCTGTAAATGCGTCTGTCTTGCTTTTCCTCTTTAGGTGTCTCAGTGGAGCAGGCTGCCTCGACTGCATCGCTGTGGTAGGAGAAGGTTTTGTGTTTCTCTTCCTCTCCTCTTGTTGGTTTTCATCGTGGTTCTCTGGCCGCCATTGGCTCACCATCTCCTCAGCGTGAGGCTGAGTTATAGATCTGGTGCTTGGTTGCAGTGCTCGAGCTGGCGTGTTTGTCATTATAGTCTCTGCAGTTCTATGTTCCAGCTCCTTGTGCAGTTTCTTTGCTCTGACTATGAATGGGAACAAATAGTCTATCAGCATTTGTGTTTTCTCTGTGAATTCCTTTGTGGCTACTTCTGTTCTTTTGAGGGATTTTGCTATGCTCTCTCTCTCTGGTGTTTCACCTGGCTCCTCTTGGGTACTTCCACTGTTTTCTGGACCTGATTGTTCCGCATGCAGTCTCCTCTTCTCTGCTGCTTTCGTTGGAGGCCCTGTAGCCATTGACACTTGCCCTTGTCTGTGTGCATCCTGTGTGTGGGTGCGTGCAGTGGTCAGGTCAGCGTTTTCATTCATTCCGTGTTGACCCTGTCTCCAGCTTTTCTCTTCATTTGCTACCTCAAATGTGTCTAAATCATTGCTCATTACATTTAAATTGAGTTTGTTACTTTTATCATCAGGTTTTCTTGGGACTGGAATGACTCTATAGGGTCTGGGTGCTTTCGTAGGCCCCAGACGTTCATTATCTGGTGGGTGCACTGAGATTAGGGCACTTCGCGAAAGCAGTTCTGATTGTTAATGACAGAAAAACAATAATAATAACTATACATATACACACAATCGTTCAGAACAACAATTTTCAGCATTTTCTTCCAGGGAAGTGGGGGCGCCCTTCTTTTGGGGGTAAAACCAAGTTACTGTTCTGGGCCCCCATTTCGAATGAGTTCATAGGCAATTATTTATTCCTTCTTTTGCTCTAATCTCGTATTTTGAGAGTTTGTTACTATTAGAGGGACAAGTGCTTCTCCAAATGTCCTCCCTCACGTGAGTGACGACGGTAGTCTCTGGGTACTCAGTACAGTTCCTGTGCTAGACTATGGAAAAGGGTTAGGCTAGCAACTTTGGTACATCACATTCATTATGCATATTGAAAATAGGTGAGGTCCCAATGCAAGGCTCGAATTTGCCTTGGTCCTGAGGACATGCTGGAACTTGCTCAATGCGAAAGGATGAAAAGATGGAACTGCTAAAAAAATAAAAACAAAAATAAAAATAGGAGTGAACATATGAAAAAACAGGAAAAAATGAGAAAAATGAAGGAAAAGGAAAATAAGATGGTGAAGTTCTTGTGTCCGCTCCTTTCACTCTGTCTCTCGGCGACAAGTTGATGAACAGTGTCTCTCCCCTCGATCTGCTCCACAGCGGAAAGTTTATTGGACTCTTCTTAGGAATTCTCGCTGGAAGTTGGACAGCTCCACTTGGAGCATTATACCATGGAGAAGTGTGCCCATGTATTTGTATTTGTTTATTTATAACGCGCAAACCAACAGGCCCAAGGGCATCAGGGCGCAATTTGTACAAGGTTGCAAGAAAAGAACATACAGGGATATAAATTACAATAAAAGTGTGTCAAAACAGCAAAAAACAAACTTAATAATTACAAATATTACATAGGGTACAGTAACCCTAGGCTCAGCAGAGGAGGTATCCCTGAGGTAGTTAGGAGGGTAGCAGCCCGGAAATCATGTAAGGGAACAGGCGGGCTGGGTAAGTAGGACAAATGTCTGAAACAACTATTGCTGGTCAAAGAGCCAGGATTTGGTTTTATTCTTGAAGGTGTTGAAGGAGTCTTCAGCTCTGATGGCAGCGGGGAGGGTATTCCAAAGTTTGGATGCTAGGACAGGGAAGCTGGTGCCTCCGGCTTTTTGGAGCTTAAACCTGGGGATAGTAAGGCAGTTAGTCTGGGCAGTTCTTAGTGGACGGGCAGTAGAGTGGCGCGAAAGCCGACTGCAGAGATAGATCGGAGCCTTGTTGGCTAGGCATTTGTGCGTGAGGGCCAGTGTTTTTAGGGAAATTCTCTGCTTCACGGGTAACCACTTAAGGCTAGTTCTGGCTTCTGAGATGTGGTGGTTACGAGGGATGTTCAGGGCCGCTCGAATTGCATTGTTCTGGGTGGTTTGGAGTTTGGATAGATTTTCTTGGCTAGTGCCTAAATATAGAGCACTGCAGTAATCTATTTTTGCCATGATAAGTGTTCTCGCTAGTGTGACGCTATTGTGGGTGGTGAGGAAAGGTCTACAGGCTGAAATGAGTTTGCACGTGTAGGCGGAGGTGGACCTGACTGCATTAGTTTGTCTTGACAAGGATAAGGTGGAATCTAGGTAAAAGCCTAGTGTTTTAGTGTCTTTCGAGACTTGTATGGAGTTGCCGTCTATGGTGAATGACTGATAGGATGGCTCAAGTTTGCTAAGGCGTTGTGAAGTACCCAGGATAAGTAGCTCCGTCTTATCGTCGTTCAGACATAGCTGGTGCTGGGACATCCAGGCTTGGATGACCAAGTAGACGTCATTGAGGGCCTTGGTGTCAGCAAGATAATCACCAGAAATGGGAATGAGTATCTGGGTGTCGTCCGCATAGTTGGTGTAGGAGACACCCAGATAATCAAGCACATCAAAGAGTGGTTTCGTGAAGATATTGTAAAGAGTAGGTGACACGCAAGAACCCTGAGGAACACCGCAATGAATAGGGGAGGGAGCTGCGGCAGCGGAAGGTGCAAAGACCCTCATAGATCTGTTACTCAGGAAGGATTTGATCCAGGCCGCTGCGGAGGGAGAGAAGTTGGCAGCAGAGTGGAGGTGCCTGCAAAGGATCTGGTGGTTAACCAAATCAAATGCGGCGGAGAGGTCGAGGAGTAATAGCATTGCTAATTTGCCCTTGTCCTTCAGGACTTCGATCTGGGTTTTTAGGTCTAGTAAAGCCGTTTCGGTCCCATGTCTGGGCCGAAATCCGGATTGTCGTAGACCTAACAGATTGTTAGATTCAAGGTAGTTTTGGATCTGCAGATAAGCTGCACGGTCCAGTATCTTCAGCAGAAATGGTACTGTAGTGATGGGTCGGAAGTTTGTGGGTATGCTAGGGTCAAGGGACGGTTTTTTTAGTAGCGGGATCACCCAGGCATCTTTAAGGTTGTCCGGGACAATACCTGTTTCAAAGGATGAGTTAATGAATGTTGTAATGAATGGGGCTAGGTCATGGGCGGAGTCCTTAATGATGGGAGCTGGGCACGGGTCACCTTGGCAGTTGGAAGGTTTCATCCTGAGGATGATGTTTTCTACTTCGGTGACAGTAAGCGGTGCGAAGGTGAAAGGTTTGATGTTGGCAGAGTTGGAGAAGGTGGGCCTAGTGGGGGAGAATGAGTGGTTGTCCCGCCTCAGGCAGTCCTGTTTTTTATTTATTTTAGATTGGAGCGTAGAGATTTTGTTTAGAAGGGCTGCTTGAATGTTAGCACACCATTTGCTGTCTTTCGTGCAAGTGTCTGGCGGGGAGACTGGGGTTTCGAGCTCTTTTAGGACTCTAAAGAGTTCCTTGGAATTAGAGTCGGCTTGCATGATACGATTATTAAACGATTCTTTTTTAGCAGTGATGATGGCGTCTTTATAAGTGAGGGAGGCGAGAAGGAAGCCGTCTTTATGCTCATCAGAAGGGTGGCTTTTCCAACGGTTTTCCGCGCAGCGTTTGGCTTTGCGGAGGATTCTTAGCTGTGGAGTGAACCATGAGTTGAGATGTGCTCGTGGTTTAGCCTTCCTGGTTTTTATTGGTGCTATGGTGTCAATGGCCGTGAGCATCGTTTGGTTGTAGATGTCTGCTAGGGAGGTGGGATCAGAACAGGCGTTGGTCGCCGCATTAAGAGAGGGGAGTAGCAGTGGGAGGAGTTGTTCTCTTGTTATGTTTTTTTTATTACGGGTGGGGAGGGCTGGGGCTATGGGTGTTAGGGCTCGCGGGGTAGCTTCAATGTTAAATGTTATGATGTGATGGTCAGACCATAAGCAAGGGGAGTTATTGAGGACCTGGATGTTGCAATTGGAACCGGCTAACCAACCGATGGTCCTGCCTTTGATGTGGGTCGGTTCTTGTATGTACAAGGTGAGGCCAAGGTCGGTAAGAGCATATTCCAGATCAGTTGCTACAGGATCCTTAGGGTCACCTCGACCAAGGTTGAAGTCACCTAAGATGATTGTTTGGGAGTTGTTTTTTGTTTTGTCAAGAAGAAGAGTGGAAATTTCACTGACAAAGGTGGGTGCCGGCCCTGGAGGCCTGTAGATAAGGTGAAGGGTGGCCGTTTGGTTAGGTGTCAGTAGTAATTTGATTGTCAGCAGTTCAGCTGATTCAAGTTTGGATTCGGATACCACTCTTAGGTCAAGGGAGTTTTTGTGGATGAATGCCACGCCGCCACTTCTAGTATGGGTAGAGGAGCGGTCACAGCGAGTGATGCCATAGTCAGGCGGTAAGGCCAAGGATAGAGAAGGGCCAGAGGCGGCATGTAGCCAGGTTTCAGATATGGCAATGAAGTCAAGGTCGGCAGTGGTGATAAGGTCGGCTATGTCAAGAGCGTGTGCTGTGAGAGATCTAGCATTGATGAGGGCACCCTTGACCACAGGCAATTTAGCCCCTGTGGTCTTAGTTTTGCAAGTGGCGGTGGGCGAAGGTGGGCTGGGTGGAGTGCGTGGGGCTTGCTTGGTATTATTGGTGCGGGAAGGACGAATGCGGAATCTGGTGCCTAGTCTCGTGTTCCTGAGAGTGAGAGGGCAGGGTTGGTTGGGGGTAGGTTTTGTGGCAAAGTGTTTGAGCCAGAGGGCTGGGTCATTGAGGTATTGGTTAATCTGGTTGCAGGGGTGGTGAGCGTCAATGGTAGTTACTGAAGGACTCGATGAGGGTGTCAAGGTCATGGTGGGTGACGCTAGGTCAAGTGGGTAAGGGCAGGCCAGGTTATTAGCCTCAGTGGTAGGAGTGGTTGACTTGGGTGGTTGAGTGAGTAGGGACAGATGTGTGGTAAGGAGGTAGTGCAATAGAAGGCGCACGCTGATGTGCATGATGGTGGTGCTGGCTGCCAGAGTGGGTTCCCTATGAGCTAGTTGGCAGGGACAGGAGATGGTCTGTAGGCGACCAAGAGGCACAACACAATTGTAATAGACTGTAAACGACCTTAAAGCACAACACAATTGAAATAGTCTGTAAGAGACCTTAAGGCACAACACAATTGAATGGTCTGTAAGAGACCTTAAGGCACAACACACTTGAAATAGTCTGTAAGAGACCTTAAGGCACAACACACTTGAAATAGTCTGTAAGAGACCTTAAGGCACAACACAATTAAAATAGTCTGTAAACGACCTTAAGGCACAATACAGTTATAAGGTGGTCTAGTAGTGGCCCAGAGGCACAATATACTTATGATATGCTATAGTTCGAGAGTTTCAAGGGTGGCCGGAAACACGTTCAGATAATAGTGGCTCAGAGAGCATGGCTACAGTAGTATCCCTAGTACTGGCATGCGTGATTATACTCCTTGAATGACGGTCCACGTAGTAAAAGGGGTACTGAAATAGGCCGATTGAGGAGGAGTCGTAACATTGCAATCTCAGTAATTGGACAAGGACAGGGGCAAAGTACTTACAGTAGGATCTCGTTGTATGAATGGAGATGTTAGGATGCTTGGATCCGATAGCTTGCCTCAGGCTTTGCAGAAGGCGGTCGGGGAGGCTTAAATTGGGCAGGGGGGGTGGCCACGCCGCGCTCCCAAGCACGTAACAGGCGCTGGAACAGGCCTTTGTGTGGCCGCCGGCGGTTCCGCCTACCGGCGGATGGAAGCAGTGTAAAACTGCTTCGAGCGAGGATCAGCCTCGCTTTCGTGCCGCGCGGCGCCCGGCATGCGGGAGTCAGGTACTCTTGAAGACAGGGTCAGGCAGGCCCTTCGATGGTGCCGGCGAGGATGCACTCCGTGTGCGTAGAGTGGATGGGAGGGGGGGCTCCTGCCCTCTACCCTCAGCGAGGAAGGATGGAATGGGGGCACAGGTGCTGGAACAGGCCTTTGTGTGGCCTTCGTGCTGGCCGCCGGCGGTTCCGCCTACCGGCAGATGGAAGCAGTGTAAAACTGCTTCGAGCGAGGATCAGCCTCGCTTTCGTGCCGCGCGGCGCCCGGCATGCGGGAGTCAGGCACTCTTGAAGACAGGGTCAGGCAGGCCCTTCGATGGTGCCGGCGAGGATGCACTCCGTGTGCGTAGAGTGGATGGGAGGGGTATGGGGTGTTGGCCGGATCTCTAAGGAAGGTGATGACATCAACATCTGCAGGCCTTCCTACCATTTCTGGATCGTCTGTGACTAATCTAAACAGAATGTTCTGTGCCAGCCGGGTGTCCTCGGGTGATAGGGACATTTGTCCTGTTTGGCTGTGTCCAGATCACAAGCTTTTCTTTTGATTTGCACAGTCTTTGCACCTTCCCGTCGCGTGGATTACCACCAAATGATTTAATTTAGTCCACAGCTGACTCAGTTGAGCTAGGTTTCTTGGATCTCTGATATAAGTGCGTGTATCAGTTGTTCTCCCAACGAGCCCTGGGCACTTCTCGATTATTTGGAAGAACAAATTAAACGTGAGTTCATCAATGTCTATTGGCGGTGGATGCATTTGTTTCCTTCTCACCGTACTCGGGCAGTACAATGAAGGCTTCCATGATGTCAGTCAGTAGTTGCCAGATTATTTTTTTGTTGGCCGGATCTTGGATAAAGTCTGTGACACTGGCTCCTCTCCCTATGAGGGATGGGTATGATAGCACCACGAGTTGGAAATAGGTTAGCACATCCCACTTGAGACGTCTGTCTCAATACTGATTGCTTCAGGATACTGTGTTACACTCTCAGGCAATGTCCTATTTGCAGTCTATCAGTCTATTTGCAGTCTATCAGAGTCTTGATTCTTTGTACTAATTGAGCATGTCGTGCATTCAAAAGTTCATTTTATCAATGTTGTTGTGGTTTAGGATGTGCTTCTCTTCTCTTTACCCTGCAACTGGGATGTACAGAGTGTTCGTTATGTCCTTATTTCCCCTTGCTTGGTGAACCTGTCCAGTTCTATGCCACACTTTGCATCCAGGTTCTTTGTCTTGGTTTTCTGCTCATGCGTCCTTCTTCCTCGCCATGGATCTTGTCTGCACGTGCTGAGGTTCTTCCCCGTTGTCTGTTGTTTCTTTACAGTTGGATGCAGCAGGAGGGCTCTCTCCTATATAGGGTTTAATGTCATTCAGGAAGATCCACGCCCTTCTGCCCTGGAGCTTGACGGCAGAGAGGGTGCAGTCCTCTACGATGAAAGGGCCATTAAATCTTGGCTCCTCCCACCTTTTCCTGGTAAAGTTCTTCACAAGCAGGCTGTCACCAGGGAAGACGAGGGGCGTATTTACACCTTGCTTGGTGTCTTCTTCAGCACTTCCTGCTGTGTTTCGTGCTGCGCCGTCCCCTTTTCGCCGTCGCTGCAGCTGCCCTGTGATGACAGAGGCGCTGGATGTCATACAGTCAAGGTACTTTTGCATCTCTGTTCCCAGGACCTCTCTAGTCAGCTGGGCATCACAACTAGCTCTATCTCGAGGAGTAAGAGGGGTCCTCATCCTTCTGCCTGTAGCTATCTCGTGCGGCGTGAGATGATGGTCGGAGCCTTGTTGGTTCCGAAGTGCATACAATGCCAATGGTAGACAGTGCAGCCATCCCTTCTTTAATGTGAGCTTCAACTTGGCTATCCTCTCCTTAAGCAAGCCGTTGATCTGTTCACATATCCCATTCCCCTCAGGATGATACGCCGACGAGAACTCATGCTTTACACCAAGCAACAAGCTAATCTGTTCAAAAACTGAATTTACAAAGTGAGCCCCGTTATCTGATCTCATTACTTCACATACCCCCCACCTAGGGAACTCCTCCCTCACTAGGAACTTGGCAGCACAGGTAGCGTCTGGGTGTGTACAGGGACCTGCTTCTATCCATCTAGAGAATGGACACACCACCACCATTAAATACCTGTACCCATTGCACACTTGGATCATGTCGACGTAGTCGATATGCAAGTGCTGGAATGGTTCATTTGGCCTGGGAATGATTCCTCTCACTACTTTTAATGTGTGCCCAGCGGTGAATTGCTGGCAGATTATGCAGTTCACCATAAAAAATGCTACATGCTCTGCTAAATTCGTAGTGAACCAGTCTTCTGCGAGCGTTGCAGCAAGATTTTCTTTTGTCATATGGATGGGGTAGTGTAGTTGTTCTAATGCTACTTTTAGAAGGGCGACAGGCATTACTGGTGCTGTCTTGCCTCCACAACCCGTCGGAGGGGTTTAAAGAACACCCTCGACGCTTCCACAAATTTTTCTCCTCCTGAGGTGCCTCTCCCTGGAGCTCCATTAGCTGAGTCTGCCCCATATTGCTATAGGCTTCTGGTGTGGCTCGCGCTACCATCATCTTCTCATTGGTACGTGCCACCTCCACGTCCATGATTGTTTCAGTTTTGGATGCCATGCACTTGAATTCCGTGTCCACTTCATGATTTCCAAGTGACACGAAATCCGTCCCCTTGGTATGAGTGGCGCATTTCACGACTGTTATGCCCACTGGGAGCTGTAGTGCTTTTATCAGCCTGTCCAAAAAGGCTGCATTTTGCACTGGCTCGGAGGTAGCCCCTCCTTTTTCAGCGCGCTAGACCTGCATGTACTGTGGACGTCACATAGGCTGAGTCACTGTACACAGTTACTTCCTGGTCTGCATGATTCTCAATGGCGAGTATCAGTGCCAGCATCATTCTCTGTGGCACCTCCCGTCTGATCATTTTGACCCAAAATGTGAGACTTACTTCCACTCTTGTCTCCTCTAGGTCAGGGTGCTCTTCGAACAGATCGTCATCGGTGATGTCAGTCACTCGATACCATTCTTGGATGGCGATAATCGCACACCATTGTCTGCTTTCATCATCATATCCTTCGACCAATACCACTTTCCCTCGCACTGCGGCAGATTGTATCATTAAGGGAAACACTTTTCCCTCCTCTTCGTGCATGGGTATTCTTGGTCTGAACAAAAACTCATCAGGGGTTCTCATAGTTTTGTCTGCGAGGCTTGGCAGTCCCGCCATAAGCACCCGCATGCCATATGCAAAGACTTCTGACTCTAACGGAACAGGTCTCATGGCTATACGTCCTGAGTATGCTCTGATCATTTCGCACACATTTGAATAATGCATTCCTGGAGTGGAGCACACTATACCATTCTCGGTAAATGAGATGGTCGTTTAATTTAGTCATCGGGTCTCGGCCCAGAATATTTACTGGGGTCTGACGTGAATATAATAGGGGTACATTCATTTCGCGCTCTACCACTGAGACTGGGAGTGTGTCTGAAAAGGGAACTCTACTATGAGCTCCAGTGAAAGTATCTATAGCCTCGCCGGACAAGGAACATTTGCCCTCTCGTATGCATGAGCGCGTTGCACCCGTGTCAACTAAGAAGGAATATTCTTTCCCCCCTATGGTGACATTCACCCTTGGTTCCCTGTTAGGGTCTGGTGTCACTGATAGGATAGAGCACATCAGAGTCCCCCGTGAGCTGTACTATTTCATATATAAGTTTGGCCCACTGTATACTTGTTGATTTCCCCCAGCCCCAGGGTTAACTCCCCCTCCGGAGCTAGTGCCCTGTGACATTTGCGGTGGTGCCTGCTGGGGTTGACCCTGCGGCACGTTCCCCATGTTCGGTGATTGAACCACTTGCTGTGCACCTTGCTGCACGCTTGATGCCTGCGGCTGCACTGTGTCATTTTGTGCACCGCCCTGTTGCGGAACGGCATGGCTGATTCACCATGCTTGCCCCCATCCCTTGGCTGTTTTGCCACATGTCTTGGCTTCTGCACATGCGCGCCACGTGTCCTGTTATTCCACACAGCCAACACGCTGGCGGTGGTCGGGCCATCTGTCCATCTGGCATAGCTGGACCGCCCATCTGCGCGTTCTGAAAGTCATTTTGATTATTATGAAAGCCTCCCTGGTTACCTCGAAACCCTCCTTGATTACTCTGCCATCCTCTTCCTCCAAAACCCCTTCCTCTTAGGTAAAATCCTGCGTTACCCTGATTATTCTGCGATGGGTTGGTCGCTTGTTGTGCACTTGGTTCGGCTGGGCTGGTGAGCATGGCTCCCTCGAGAGCATACTTCGAGAGCTTCTTTTGCACCAGCTTTGCCTCCTCGCCCTTACGAGTTGCCTCCTTTTTCCGATTCATTTCTTGCAACAATCTACAGTAGTTTGCAATTGTCAACTGTATTTCGGCCCATGGTTTTGCTTCTACTCCTACCAAGTTTTTGAGCTGCTTCTGCACTGGTTCAGGCAACCCTTGGCATAATGTGTGGTAGAATACAGGGATAGATTTCGTCCAAGACTCATGCGTTTCGAGCACCCACGCATCCTGAAAATTCTGGATATAAATCAACGGGTCGTCTGACTCTTTCATTTTTCGAGTCATTATAGCCCCATATCAGAAGTGTCTGGATATAGCGTTCGCAGCACTTTCCACACTGCTGCCCTATAGTTATTAAATGGTGCTCCGTCATGGGAGGTGTTAGTTAGGGTTACCTTAGGATAGCC
Organism: Ambystoma mexicanum; assembly: GCF_040938575.1. Taxonomy (NCBI): domain Eukaryota; kingdom Metazoa; phylum Chordata; class Amphibia; order Caudata; family Ambystomatidae; genus Ambystoma; species Ambystoma mexicanum. The sequence goes on along the minus strand of NC_090928.1, from coordinate 930,258,104 downwards.
TCCCCGTTTCCATACATCATCTGCTGTTTCACCAAGTATGGCAATTAGGAGGCCCTTAATGTCCCCTATGTCTAAGGTGACACCCCCCGTCATTTTCTCTAACTCGTGTATCCACTTTCCGGCTCCCGATGTCAGCATTGGAAGCTTATTTTTAAGGTTCTCTGGCCATGGATTATATTGTGGTCTTGCTCCCCCCTTTTCTAGCAACGGGAATTGGAATGCACAGTCCTCCTTTTCTTTCCCCATAGCTCTCCGGTCTATCGCCGGGGTGGCATTCCCGCCTTGCCGTCTACCTGGCAATGCCCTTAATCTGTCAGCATAGGCAGGTGCTGACGCCCCCCTCTGACCGTGGGGTGTTCCTTCATGTTGGCCGGACTGCGCGGCAGACTTCGGTGTCCCACTTGTGGACCCGCTAGCATCTGTTCATCGTACCCCTCGGTCCCCTGGGAGCCGTTTTTCGCACCGTCTCCCTTCTTCATGTGCCACATCCTCTGTTTCCCCACCAGAGTCAGATTCTGAATACTCACAGTTTACACAACTCCTAGCATCTTCTTCGTTCTGCCCAATCTCCAGCCTGTCTAGGGACAGTCCCCTGCTCCCACTACTTCGGGTGACATCCTCAGTGTCATATAGCTGAGTGCTCTCTATGCACTCATCTTCCCTTCCCCCATCGGATATCTGCTCTAGCACCATCTCATCGTATATTCTATCAATTGTTTCCCCGATGCTTCAAGTGTCGAAGTCATCTTGAATATTTGTCCCGCTTGTACCTGGTACCGCATCGCTTGAAGGAAAGAATTCTTCTATGTCTTCCCGTTCGCCTGTAGGATTGGGTTTAATCACTTCCCGCTCCAAATATTCAAGATCCCGTGCCCTCTGTCTGTGCTTACGTTCTATTTTCTCGTCTATTTCCTTTTGCTTCTTTGCTTCTTCCCTAGTCTTATCTACTTCCCTCATCCGCTCATTTCTACGTTCTTTTGCCCTTCTACTTTCCTCATCTTCCTGCTTTTTACTTTCCTTTCGTGCACTCTCCTTTCTTCCTCTAACCTTAACATGTTCTGCCTGTACTTTTTATAGGCTGCGTACTGTGTGCGACTGAGCGGTATCTCTTGCTCTTCGCGATATATATTCTCGCCTTAGCCTATCCTTCTTCCTTGTCCTTTCATCCCTTTCTTCCATCCCTTTCTCTCTCTCTCTCCTTTGCGTCTCATCGGACCTCTCCCTTTGCCTCAAATCATCACTTCCTTTTCCATCCAACTTCAGTAATATTTGACCTCCCATCCATTTGTCTTTCGCGAATGCTATCTCATCACCTCTACCCTCATTTCCTTTATGTTTATTTCCCTCTTTCTCCTTATCTGGAGGTGCACAACTCCATGCCCAATCTTTCCCTTCATCTTCGCATCTCTCTTTGTCCCTTGAGACTGGGGAGGCGATATTGTTTTCCTGTCCTTCTCCCTTATTATCGTCCCTACTGTTCGTAGGCGACTCATATGCGGGGTTGCTATACCCCGTGGCTGCCTTAAGTTCTCTTAGTGGGTAAAGATCCTCTGACTTTCTTCCTTCAATGACTGGCTCAGGCGAGGCTGGTGGCGCGGTAGTCATCTCACCCCCCTCCGTACATACATTTAGTATCCAGTCTGAGGGTGGTTCTTCCACCTTTGTTTCTTCAAACATTTTCCACAACCGCAGAACAGCAAGATGTTTCTCTAACTTCTTGCCCGAATATGTGGCGTGTAGGAAGGTAGTCATGTGCTGTAAAACAGCCTTAGAGAGTGACCCATTCTGCAGCCAAGGCATAAACATCTTATTGGCTGTACCCTTAACCCACTCTGTGCTGTATTTTTTTTTAGTTTTGGTGCATGCTTGGGTAGCTGCATGCACAAATGCGCAAGCGGGGTAACTTCCTCCATTTTTTATTTCGTCACTAACAGTATTTATGCAATTCTTTAACCTTTCAATGGTATGAGCGAGCACCACATACGCAAGCTCTAATCCAATCTTTTCCCACCAAAATTTGTACCAACAATTTACTCAAAAGCCATCAATTCAATGGCGATTCCCTCTTAGTTACAGAATCGCGTAAAGCAAAAATGCATTTCAACCAATCATTAATACAATTATTTTACATTTGATATACAACAAGACACATATGACAGACACTCGACAGACTAGACAAACACCAGCTGGACACACATATACCTGCCTTCTAATCAATACCCCGTCATGGGGTGTAAACAAACCCCTTTGATGCTGTCTTTAATCGTCACCGTAGCCTAAATTGTCCCCCACTGTGGACTATGAGTTCACGTTTCTTCTGACCACTCTTTAAAGAGCAGGAATAAGGCGAATCCTTTCGTTTTTATCTCAGCTGCCCCCCTGGTAATCCTTACGTTTTGTCTCATGTACCCCCCTGGTAATCCTTACGTTTTGTCTCAGGTGCCCCCCTTGTAATCCTTACGTTTTATCTTGGGTGTCCCCCCAGTAATCCTTACGTTTTATCTCAGGTGTCCCCCCGGTATCCACTCTTTATTTCTTATGCTTGAGTCATTACCCCCTATATATATACAGTCTTCTCTACTTCTATTTTATTTTTTCTCTGCCACCCTCCGTTACCTTTCCCTTACTTACTCTAATGCCTACAAGACATTTGCCAAAGTAACGAGTTTGTTGTTTCACTTACCGATCGCATCTTTTCCTCTCTGGAACTTTGTGATCACCGCCCCTTCCTCTTCCCACTTTTAAGATTTTCGTCAGATCCGCTGCTCGTGGGAATGAGAAAGGTTATGCTTCAAAAGGCGGGTTCCTTCAGACCCAATGCAGATTTTCGAAATTTTACTCTATCATTGTCAACGGGCAGCTTCTCAGTCTACTCAGCCGGAATGGCGAAAGGACTTGTGATCTTACCAAAGGCCTAGAGTTACTTTGTGCAGTCGGTCTAAAGGTGTCTTATTATTAATGATCAATAATTAATGGCTGGAACCATCCTCACGCTACCAAGTGATCTGGGGAGGAGGCCGCAAAACCCCTATGTGTGTGCACTGAGGAGCGGGGTTTCACTGACACGCCCATAGATCAGTGCGCACCCTCCAGAACTTGTAAGACAAGATAGCTGCACCACGTGAGGACAGGGGGTGCAGGATTCACTTACTCCAACACGACTCAACAATGAGGACTCAGTAAGTTGGCAAAGGGAAGTCTGTTTAATGACAATTACATCAAACAGAGAAACAAATGGAAATCAGCAGCATTGCGATCACCTGTCTCACTCTGACTTCCTCGAACCTCAGTCGAACAGCAATTCTTATAGGCGAAAACCGGCATCACTGACGTCTAATTTCTATAGAAAATCATCATGCAATATAATTGGTTAGGAAAGGTAACTTAAGTATAGGTGTTATATCTGTATATGATAATAGGAAATGCAGATTGGATACCACTTATCGGGTGGGCGTCTACGCCCATCTCTCTACATCACGCGTGATAGATGTCACTACAACTATGACGTCCTATTGGTTACAATATCTATAGGACTCCAGATAACTTGGTCCATTGTGATAGGGCAGGTTACACCCCTAGACATAAATTTCCACTTTTAATTAGCAGCATGCAGAATGGACACCCCTGTGCCTGGTGTCCCAAGTTTCACCCTGCCTCCCTTCCATCAATCAGTGTTTTAGGGCAATGTGTCAATTAGTTGGCTAAGGATGGCCTCGAAACTGTAGTCTCTTGTCGGGAAAAGTTATGGCTTCCTCGGGTCCTGGATGACATCAGGCGATGGTACTTCTTCGCGCCTGGCCGGTCACGTGTTAGTTCACCATGAATCTGCTTCAGTTTCAAGCTTTTAGTGCATTTAATTCTGTGTCAGCCTAGCCACCTGCATGGGCCCCCCTTATCTTGACCTTCATGAGGCAGGCTGGTATGCTCTGAAGTTGGAGTCTTGTGAGCTGATGCTCTCCTCCCCTTCTCTGGTTGACCTTGATTTCCTTGGCATGAGCCGCTCTTTGTTGAGTTTCGATTCCGCTCCTTCACTTGCCTTTGGCTGGGTTTCGAAACTTGTCCTGTCAGGCCTCTGGCCGCCTGGGTACATTTCTGTTTTTACAAAATGGAGTCGCACTTGTATAATGTGCCTTATTGAGGTAGATATATGGTTGGCGCTTGCCGCTCTATCTTCTACTAAGCACTGCAAGCAGTATCGATTTCTTAGCATCTTGCGTTTCAAGCCTATTTACACACGTTTAACAGGTTGGTTGCTTCCATCTTGTCATGTAGCACCATTTCCTCACGTTTTACCATTGTCTCTTCTCTGTATCCATTACATTTATTTCGTAGTTACTCGCACTGGCGTACTTGTCTTCGATAGCTGCTTTTGTTCATTCACGAGTCTGTTCAGGCCCTTAAGTCATTTCCACTGGCCTTCCATTAAGGCTTTTGGGGTCTCTTCATGGACCGTATGTAGGTACTCTTCGTTCCGTATAAGTGGCTGGTATGGCTGTCTGATAGGGTACCGTGCTGCCCAGGGTTGTCTGGTTATGGGTGCTTCAACAGGTATGGATCTTCTGGTGTTTACCGGGCAGAGTACCAGTGCAGATCTTTGTAGGTTCATTTATTCTTCATACGTCACATACATTGGCGAGTATGCTCCTGGTACCTCGAAATCAGGGGAAGGGGTGCAGGCCATGTCTGGGACCCCCTCTACACATGTATCGCAGGGGAGGGTATTGATGCACTAACCCATCAGCCCCCTTTCTGCACTCTACCATCTACAGGGAAAATAAACGCAATCCAGGAAGTCTCCACAGAGAGTAAACATTGGGCTTCGAGAAACAAACATACCTGCCAGAAACCAACCTTCCTGCATTCCACTGGCATTCATTCCCTAACAATCTAGGCGCTATAAAATAATGGTTTGGATAGCGCTTTCTGACCACAGCCGCGCAAACATCATTGGTTAAATGATTTTTAAACTAGAGTGGACTGCAAGTATATTTGATAATTAATATGCTTACCATGCTTCAAAATGCTAGGTTTCGTTCCTGAGAGGTCCTCCATTTCGCAGCTGTCTGAGAGAGGCACATGACTGAAGACACTGTCGCACAGGGGGGCCCAATGCAGTGATTACGGACCTGTTCAGCAGAAAGGAGAGACAACCCACGCACTTGAGTGGAGTCATGCCGTTTGCATTAGAAAGGCCAAAGATGCGTTTCAAGGTGCACCACTGCTGACTAAAGTGAACCTGCTCTTAGTAAATTGAGGGAAGTGCTCATCAAGGGTCTACGCATATACGACCAGATCACCCCGGCCCTCATCGACCTCCACTGGCACCCACTTCATGCACAAATCACCTTCAAGGTTTGCTTTATCATCTATAAGGCAATCGCCCTCAAGTCACCAAGCTTTCTCGCAGAGAAACTCAGCATCTCGGGTGGACAGCACACCGCCAAAAGCAAGGACATATATAGACTTGAAATCTGCTGCTGAAAAAAGAACAAGACCTGAAAACAAGCCTTCTCTGACTACACCCCAAGACTATGGAACCTCCTCCCCATCAGCATCAGACTTGCTCCCATGCTCCTACAATACTGAAAAGAACTCAAGACCCACCACTCAAAGGAATCTCTCCTACTCAACACCTAGCCCATCACTTCACCCCCCGCGCCACATGACTTGGAAGCCGCCATCCATCCTCTCGTCCCTGCCACACTCTACAGCTATGCTCCTCCTCTGTTTCCCTCTGTATCCTTCACACTGCTGCGTATCTATTCTGTTGTTACCTCAGAAAAGCACTCTGTTATGCATCTACACTATTGTATACCTCTGTAAAGTGCTTGGTTGCTTCTTGAAGCTAGGTCCATGCTTAATAAATACCATAATAATAATAATGTTGTCTTTGATTGCTTTTTTGTGATTCAACATGCTCAGTGTTACATGTGGTAACAGCATCTTAGAATGTAGCATTCTACATGCTGTGCTGCAAACACAAATGCATTACAAAGCTTTTAAAAAAGAAAGTTACATTGCATTTCCTTTGTGAGTTAAATCCCCCCTCGCTCCTGCTACCTCTGTTCGGCTTATCTTGCAGGCTCTCAGTTGGTTCACATTTCTGTTAAGTCACGATCATTGGAGTGGATTATCACGAAAGCTCACACTGATTTCTGAGGTACCTAACCCATCAGCTCTGAGTACTCCTCTGTTGGACTTAGAGACAGCAGGACCAAAGACCTACTACTCTGCTGGTAAAGATACTAACAGGCAGGATATACCCCATTTTTAAAGTCAACCAAATAGCTCTCCACATGGCCAGCAATATACCAATCCAACAAAATCTGAGACTTACATCAATTACAGTTCTTTGGTTCTAGGCCTATCCGGAGCTGCAAATATACTCCTCTGCCATAGAGAGATAATCAGAACCAAGGATCAGATTTCATAAGGGAATCCAAGCAAGAATCACTTTCAGGAAAAAAGCCAATCACCTCCTCCTAGAAACAACTGCCAAGACAACAGTCTCCCTCCTCCTAGGTTCCGGGACAACAGATCCCAGTATCAAGGTGACTGGAGGAAAAGCAATACATACAAAAATAACTATCAGAATTATCAGCATTACTTCTCCAGAAGAGACAAATATGGTCCACATGACGATCAGAGGTTTGAGCAAAGATGAGCCTTCAGTCAAGTGGGTGGAGAAAAGATTTCTTATTTGGAGCCATAGGTCAAATTACTGACAGAGAGCATTGGTCAAATGATGAGATCAAAACAGTGAAACCTCCATACGTATGCTTCTACTACTATACAGACTGAATCAGTGGGTCAGAATGGACAATGACAGGAGGACAATATTCCAAATTAATATGCACAAAGAGAATAGGAAAAAGATTTCTACCAAGTCGCTAAATCAAGTGCATGGGCTCACTCCTGCACTGAAGACACACGAAATCACAGATCAAACGCATTTCTCCCAAATATTCCTCGGGTTAGTGATACAAGTCAGTCGGTAATATCTCCTAAACCACACTGCCCAAATAGGAATGCAAATACTAACATAAATGAGCATCCTCTCACAGGTGATACCTTATCAACTCGAGAAAGTAAAATGCTCAGACAATAACATGAGGAAGAAAGTGAAAGTGCCCTTTATTCATCTGAAGAGGAGGCATCAGCGATAATGAACCCCAATACTGTAGTTGGTTGGAGTAGTGACCCAACCATACATGGTAATACGAGAATGAATAGAGAATTCATCTTTAAAACTTTTTATAAAATCCCGATGTTAAGACTTTTGAACTCAAACGATGTACAATGGGTTAAACTTGCAAATGAAAATAATGGTAGAATGATATGTAAAATATCCTCATCAATTATTTTGAAACAGATATGGGATTTTAAAGATGACTTTGCTCAATTAGGTGTGCAATTAAATCTATTACACGATGAAAAGAAGGCCATTCAGTATTTGAATTATGTGGCCCCCCAACCTGAGATTACTTTCGGTTCCTCAGATAGGGAGAATGGTTCTCCTATTCTGATGTCTGATGCTATTGCCCAACTAGCAACTATTGCAGCTAATATAAAGGACTGGTCCTGGATAGGCAACTTAGTGAATGCTGTCACGCATAACAATTCAGTAAATTTGTCCCGGTAGCTGATAGAATATACAGGTATTTTCCTGGAATGTGTGTGGTTTTCGCAATTTTTTTTCAGCTTTAACATCAAATGACATATTCACTATTCCAGCAATTATTATGCTGCAGGAGACTATGTTCTCGAAACAGATGTTAGTTGATGGGTACAGTGTGATATCGAGTCTGGCGAGCTGTTGTGGGATGGGACGCTCTTCTGGCGGCCTTGCAATCTTGATAAATAATAGGATTAATATACATTACAGTGAATCGTATTCTTCTAGTAATATCCTGGCTGTAGATATAGAATTATTTCCGGGGAGGAAAGAGTTGTTCCTGTTTATAAATATGTATTTTAATCCTCAAACACAGGATATAGAAGTTTTTTTGAACTCATTTGATACAATATTTGAAAATGCTGTGGTGAATAACAAATATGAAGGTATAATCATTGGGGGGACTTTAATGCAAGTTGTTCGGGTCATATTGATGATATACAAGCACGTGTTCTTTCATTCAATCAAAAAAAATCTGTGATATCCGGTATGCGATGGAAGGAATTTTTCCGGCAATGGAATATGAGATTCGTAAGTTTACATCGGGATACTTTACAATATACTTGGCATAGGGAAAAAAATTTGTCAACAATTGATTTTTTTGTCTTATCTGAAAACCTTCTAAACTTATGTTCTCCTTCTCATTCCACAGATGTGCGATTTAGTGACCATTGTATTATTTCTATTGAGTTAGATCTTTCTTGTATGATTCTGAAAAACGCTCCTGAATTGGTTCCAATTGAGATAGAGCATTCATCGGGTGCTATTCGGTGGAATAAATCTCTAGGCCTAAAATTGATGAAAAGTTTGACTAGTCTAACTAAATTTCACCCCGATGTTGATTATACAGCACAAGAGCTTCTTAAGATTGAAACACGTAACAAAAATATCATACGTAATTCACTAAATCAATCCTCTGAAAATAACTTGAGGAATAAGATAATTCATCAACATACATTTGATAGTCATATAGTAGAGTTAAAAAATCAGAAACATAGTAAACTAAGACACCTCAAATTCCAAAATCTTAATCTGGATGAGTATAATGAGAGTAAAAAGCAAATAATATGCTTATTTAGTAGAAACTGCACACGTTATCGGCAATCGTTGCATCTTCTTGATAATCAAAGAATTATTAGATATTTATGTAAGCATGACTCCAAATCTATTTGGTGAATGTTTGATAAAACTAAACAGATTGCATCAGAAACTGCGGTATCTAACGTAGTGTCTGCTGAGAAATGGGAATCATTTGTTGGTGAAAATTTCAAACTGCCATTAGCATTTGCTAACAAAATATTTACAATTAAAAGGCTGAATGTATTACCTCGCATCTTGTGGTCAGTTCAAGATATTACCTGGGCCATTGGGAAATTGAATTTCTCAATGGCATCAGGCCCAGACGGTATTCCAGCTTGTGCATTTAAAACTGACCGTCCATTTTGGGCAAACATACTGTATTTAAAGTTTGAGAACATCTTCAGAACTGGGGTTATTCCTCTTTCCTGGCATATAGCCATGATTGTTCCTATCTATAAAAAAAGGTAATCCTGCAGATCCTATTAACTATAGGCCTATTGCCTTCATGGATTGTTCATATAAAGTCTTTACCATTCTGCTTCTAAATCTTATACATAATTTTACGGAATCACATGATATTTTATCCCCAAATCAAACTGGTTTCCGTAAGCAAATGGGAACGAATACTAATGCAGTTATTTTATCGCATATGTTATATCTATGAAAAAAAAAATGGGTAATATATATATGGCATCGCTTGATTTGCGTTCTGGCTTCGATTGTGTGATCCGAGATAAGCTTTGGTGTAAATTGAGAAAGTTGGGCATTCCTGAAAATATTATTCAAATACTTGTCCTGTTGCATTCCGATACATATTTTAAGATTAGAATCAACAGGCGGGGAGACGTGACTAATAATGTGCCTACATAATTTGGGGTAAAGCAGGGTTGTAGCCTTGCTGCTACTCTTTTCAATCTTTATCTGGTAGACGTGGCGGAGATATGGAAGACAGTTTTATGCTATCCGGTGAATCTTGGACATCTCAGGATTCTCTGGCTAGCATATGCCGATGACATCATAATGTTTGATAGGACTCCTTATGGACTCCAAAATAAACTTGAAGCCTTTTCTACGTTTGCTAGAGAACACAATCTATGAGCAAACGTGGATAAGTCTAAGATACTTGTTTTTTCAGGTTTAAGTAAGTCTCCACGATATTCTTGGACAGTTAATGGTCTTAAATTGGAGAGAGTTTCTACAATGAAATACTTTGGCTTTGATTTCTCAAATGATTTTTCCCAAAAAAAATGGACGCAGATCATATTAAAGAAAATCAGGCCTTTGGTTTCTCTTCTAAAAATAATATATAGGAAATACTGTAAATTTTCTTTAAGCCATGCTCTTCAGTTCTATCAGATGAATATTGAACCTATAATTCTTTATAATCTGGATTTATGCTTGCACGATATCAATGACTTTTGTGGACCACCGTATGTGGAAGCAGGTACCGGGATTGGCTAGCTCTATACCAAATGCATGCATCCGTGTGGAATTGGGTTTATCAAGTTTAGCGTCTCGATTGTTGTGGCGTCAAATAACCTTATATGCTAAAATTTAAAATCCTCCTAGAAACTCAATGTATGTGGAGTTTTCAAAAATGTGCTTGTTAGAGCATCCAGTTTCGATTGTAATGTTCAAACAACGAATGGAATTAGCACTACAGCGGATTAATATCACAAAAGAAGATGTTGTAGGGAGAGTGGCATATTGTAAAAAAATGTTGTATCAAATGGATTGGGTTGAGGCACAGGAAAAAGTCAGTACATATCTGTTGCTTCCTACTCACATTAAAAATCTCCTAGGTTAATGTACATAGAGTGTTTTCCTAACCATAAAGTACGTGATATGTATATGCGTTTTTGTTTGAACCAATTACATTCCAAAGCATGAATAGGACAATGGTTGAATTTTGAAACAGATGTTTGTCGCTTTTGTGCGATAGATCCACAAAAAGAAACCACAAAACATCTGGTCATCTATTGCAGGTATTTTGAAGACGACAGAATCCTGTTTATGGGTGATAAAAATGTTGGGAATTCTATTTCTTATCGTGAAATGCTATGGCAAAAATGTATAAGTAATCCTCATAATGCTTTTATGTGTGCAGTAGTTAGATTATTAGTTAAAATTGAAGATGAACTATTGCAAAAAATGAGTGGTTAGGCTATTGATAGTAATTGAACATTTAGAATTATCATAAATCAAATCTGTCATCATTTTAGAAATATTAGAGACTTTTGAATGCCTGTATTTAATTTGTGTAAGAAACTGTGTATGATGGTATTTGTATTAGTTTTAAAACTTGTGTTTATATAGTTTTTTTTGGATGTGATACACACAAAAATTTTGTAAAATGTTATCTTTGTACTAGAATTTTAAATGTTAGTGTGAAAAGTTGCTTATTCTTGTAACGATAACACACTATGAATAAATAAAAATAGGAAAAAGAGGACACAGTAGGAAAGATACACAAAGCCGTACTGGAAGCCCCATTAGCACATTGCTGAGTTTGCTGAAAAATTGGTAGCAACCAATAGTGACACCTCTGCACTCATTGAGACAAAACAAAATAACAGCAAGAAAGTGAAGTTCAGTCAAGAGAAAAACATAACAAATATGAGAAAGATGAGACCTCAGTAGCGATAGAGCCAGAGGTGTTGTCAATGATTTGTCATGTGCCCTATGTGGGAACCAAATAACCATTGTAGGCTCATATTAGAGATAGGCCCTACCGTGACTCTCTCAGTCAGATCTCCAGTGCACGTAGCCCTATCTTCACCATGGTTAAATGAGAAATATAATGCAGACAGCCCTCTCAGCCTAGAAGAGGGGAGTCCCCTGAGTACACCTAAAATTGGGAACCCCTGCTGCCAAAGGCTGTGCATTGTCCCTTACCTGAGCCTCACATGGATTTGGTTGATGTGTCACCTCTAACTCTCTAATTCTCTCTCAAGGTTCTCTTTCTCCAAATACAGCCTCTCATTTACATGGGACACATGAGGGTTGCATCAACAAACCCCTCTTCTTGCACACTCTAGGCCTGGAACCTTCAAGTCTGCCTGACCTTTTGACTGACTGAACATGTATTTTGGCTGACTGAACATGTATTTACTTAAGAAGCTGGAAACAATAACACCTCGAGAACTTTGGAGGCATGTGCACCCAGCACCTTCACATTGAGTCTCATTTCTCTTCCAGATGTGCAGAGAATATGGAAATCTCAGTATGCAACGCCATGTTCCACAATACACCTTATTAGCCCCTAAGAGACAAATGTAAATAAATGCCTTACATTTTTTGTAGCACAAGAATGTTTGTCTTTTAATGTGTCTTGCATTTATTGAGAATCAAGGCAGGGTAGTAAGGTGTGAAAAATATCAGGGGTCAAGCAAAATGTATCTTTATATCATATTGTTGTGTTTGGTTTTATATCATAATTAAGATTTTTAAGCCAGTGCTTGGGGCTCAGTTAGAGTGACCTAGTATATGTAAAGTGATCCCTAATGGGATTGAAATGGATGAGGTTGTGCTGGAGACCGTGGCTCGATCATACTTCAAAAAAAACTCATCAGACAAGGGGATCTGTACAACACAGAAAGGTTTATTTTCAGTCAGCTCGAAGCCAGCAGCAGCCACAGTCGGCCAGTCAAAAATTCTGGAACTACAGCCTGTTCATTTTAAAAACACCTTTTATAGCAAATACAGAATTAAACAATATTTGTATGCACATCTGGACCTTACTTTTAATAAATTGTTCATTGGTCCTGATTAGGATGTCTTGCTTTTTCACAAAATAGAAAATGGCAGCTTTAAATACATGACTCCTTATGCAAATTAGCAAATCTAGGTACTGTCCCAAGTTTCCAATAAACATGAGACCTTTTCCAACTTTGAGAACTGGTTTCAAAGCAGTTTGGGATGACACAGACCTTCAGACTCCCTAACATACCGTACCCAGAACATAGATAAACTGTCCAGCTTTCTATTGGGTAATCCCGCTTTTATCTCCTTTTAACCCACTGCCAAATTTTATTTATAGAGAATCTTTCAACTGTTTAGAAAATGTATATTCCTTCCATTTAAACTGCTGAATCACCTCATACTTGCTCCTGTTCAAATACACTCCCATGTCTGCACACAACTCTTAATGTCTGTGTTTCTCAGGTTTGTATAAACACTTTGTGGGATTCTGAGATTTGCAGCCATTTAAACTGAGTATCCATAAAAGAATGGATTATATGCCAATATACTATCCTTCATATGTACACTTATTCTAGCCTAGTGTCTGTGTTATGTATGTTTGTTTAATGTGCACACTTTTTTTGTATCCTATGTTATCCCAGACAAGGTTGCTTAGTGATCCCTTGTTCCAATGTTTGTTTACCTTGAAAAAGGGCAACCTGACTTACCTAAACAGACAAGAATGCTGATTTCTATAATGTTGGACAGGAGTGTGACATATTGGCCCTAATCACCATATTTGCCTGTCTACCATAAGAGGATAAGGGTGTTCAGTTTTGTCTTGTTATTCCAAATACTTTAGGATTTGAATTGTAATAATGCAGAACATATTACATAATGGGCAGGTGTAAGAGATCCATCTGCACTCTTCAGTGCCAACCACAGACTAACAATCCTGATTTTCTTATAAAATGGCAATTCTCCGCTAGACAAAATATTTCTCTGGGGAATGATTGAGCAAGTCCCTTGGCACATTCTCCCAGATGATTGAAGATCTTCTAACACATTTGGAGACCTTAGACTTTCTTGCTGTGATACGGAGTGAGTGGAAGCCTAGACTGACTTGATGATGTCTAGTTATTATTACCAACAAAAGGGCTGAAAGTGTTCAATGACCCAATGAAAGGTTAAATGGGGTAAGGGCTAGAACCTTAGGGGCAGGTTTGAGGAGTATTCGGTAACGGCTGAAAATTAAAGTGACCACCAGCCTTAATACGCTAAAGCCTTTACCAGGTGGCAGAGTTCTATCCAAAAAACAACACCAGAAGGCATTGTGGGCTAGAGCCTGCAAGGGTTCTGGCACCTGGCCCGCAGGTTCCACATAGGACCAATCAAGAGTAACACTGCTTGCTGTCTACTCTTAGCCTTGGATGCCTGGCATAGAGGACAATTGGGGGTTCTAAAGATAGGCACAGTTAAGGTGGCATGTGATGCTGAACTGCAAATGGCAGTTGGGTTGGTTTGGATCTAAGGTTGCAAATGCCTGACTTCTTGTTGATGCAGGGCGGGAGGCATCCATAGGTTGCTCCAAGCCCTGGCTGATCCGTCATTATTTTAGGCAGTGGTGTTCTGGTTGCGATCCTGGGCGCTTGTACCAGCACAGGTCTTATTCGTATTAGCTGAGGTCACAGGAAGGAGAAAATGCATTAGGATGAGTAACATTACTGAAAAGGAAGGAAGATGTAATAATGGACTGCCTTTGGGAGTGGGATTAGACTGGATCTAAGATGGCCACTGCATGACTTCCTGTTGATGGATGGAAGAAGACATCAGGAGTGTGCTTTCAGGCCATTGGAGGGATCACACCTTATTGCAGGAGGTATTGTTCAGCTCTTGATCGTGGCAGCTCTTTTGGCTGCAGGCTAATTATAGGCTTGGAGGTTGCCCATTTTTTTTAATGTGGCAACCTTTCTTGGCTAATCTGTATTCTTGGTTGCCCAATGTTTTAGGAAAGCACGATCTTGTACTAAATGCGGTACATCAATGGTATGCTTGCATGTCTGTTCTCGACTTAAAAATCCTTCCTTCAATTGTAAATTTTAATAAACCACCAAATATGGATATGTCTTTTCTGTGTGATTTCTGAAACTGGACCACGGAGGTTTGCATGCATGCAGAGAAAGTAATACCTGCTTCCCACTGTGGATGTTTCTAAGATTTATTTTAAATACATTACGTGCAATTATACTCCATAGACCATACAGCTGAGGCCACCTATAAATCTACAATGAATCAGCGATTCAATTAAAGTAGTACAGCATCCAAAAATAACATTGAAAATCATTTGCACATTTACTGTGGCCAAAACCCACGTACTATACAAGTATTATCTTTGAAAAAAGTAAAGCAGTATGTGGAATTAATTGAAAACTCCTGTGCACACAATATATAGTCAGCAGGGGAATTTCCGCATGCCCACTTTTGATTTGAGTTGGCCACACACTTGCAGACTTATGCAGCCTGTGCCACAAGCTGACATTTGAGAAGCACACTTTGAAATGTTCTTGTGGGTGTTTGGTAAACAGTTCAGGGCTGATATTAGTCCAAAGCGGAAAACTGCCGATGGCCCACATCACTGATTCCTATTACTTTCTTACAGTACTGCGCCTAGGTTGCATTTTTGCCTTTCAAATGGAAATGCTATGAGCAAACAATACATATCTGCATGCATGTTATGTTTGTTTCTTACACAAGTATGCTTCTTGTTGAGCAATTCAAGGGTTTGGAGACATCAAAAGAGGTCTTGGCAGCAATTCCTCCAAATGTAAAGTTAAATAGTCTTGGCAAGACGTTTGTGCGGAGATTTAGAAGGCTGGTCTGATATTTGAATAACAGAAAAAGAAAAGTAGAGAGAGGCGATGTTTCTCTTTTTTGCAAAACCACTTTTTGACCCCATTTGAACTGCTGCATCCTATCAAGTGGGTGACAAATGGAATTTGGCATCATATCCAAAAACACGTTCCTGTGGATGCAAAAATATTGTCGGAAATAAATAAATAAATAAATAAATATAATTGTGTTGTTTTACCGATTATTGATCGACCCCACCCCATGAATATTATGTGCAGAAGTGGGACAGAGAAATCCATATAGAAGTAAATGTTGGCTTTAAATTGTTGGTTTGATCCACCAATCAGTTGATATTACGGCTTGTCAAATAACTGTGTTGATTTCTAATCATTTGAAAACCCCGAAGTATCGAAATATAACCCAGCTCAAAACTTTAAAGACAGTAGTTGAAGTAGACGTGTACAACGAATACAACTCATATCACATGGCATAGGAAAAATTGGGTAGAACGCCAAAGCCATTCAGCAGAAAAAATAGAAAGAGAGGAGTCAAGTTGAAGAAGAAAGGGAGAGATTGACAAAAGAAAGGAGGGAAGGAGAAGGAAGAGTAAGCGTGTGTGCTTTAGTGGTTTGTTTCTGCATGCATGTGTGTATGGGGGTCATTAGCGCCTACACACGCATTTGTGTGTTTGTAGGCAAGAGAGGGAGAGCACAAGACCAGTGCAGAGTATAGTTTGGCAACCTCACAAAAGCATAGTTGAGCTCACTACCAAACCATCAATTGCGAAACCATTTGGCATAGGGCCTCACACTTGGGTATGTTGAGCATAAATGTTAAAGGCAGAGAGCTCTGTGTGGTAAATAGCTGCAAACCCAACAGTGAGCAGAGAACGAATAATGAGTTTTGTTTGTGGAACTCTGATTTTCAGATTACTGGAAAAGAGAAGGGGTGCAGAACAAGCTGAATGTTGTGTAATCTAATGATTTCAAGCCGATGACATTATCATGCTTTTTCTTTTCCTATGGGGCTCATTTTCGAGGTCACTGTAATTACGCGGCAGGGGGTGTTATATTTACACTTTTGTGTAAACAGGTCCCGGCCACGTAACTGTCCCTATTTGCTCATCGGAGTGCAGAAGTGGAGTGCAAAATGGTGGCGTACTCACCTCTGTGCCACCCTTTTGCACTTTGTCATGCAAATGGAGTAAATGACGCCTGCCATGTACACCTGGCAGGAAGCGTTTACAATGGATTTTGGCCCAGCCATACATATGAATGTATATGGGGTGTTGCGTTAAATGTGTAAAAGCCTTATGCAGGGCTTTCACACATTTCATTTATGCAGCAGAGCAAAATTAGCTCCCATGTGTTTTTACTCTTAAAAGTACAGTTGAAAAACCCAGAGAAGTTTTATAGTATCCCATTACTTCCCATGCTGGTATTTGGACTCTTCCATTAAGGATGGAGAAATACATTCATTTCTATAAAAACAAGCAACTTCCCCCAAAAAAATAAACAAGGAGTAAAAACACTCAAAATAGAAAATGGGAAACAATGTACACTAAGGAGCCTGCCCCCTGCGTCCAAACACATAATTTCATTCATATCTTTGGATCTGTGATACAAGAAGACCACTAACACAGAAAAGAGTGATAATATTATAGCTGCTTGATCTTGTTGGGAAGGGGACGTCCCCGTCCCACCTCCCTAAGCGTTTTAGAGTGAAGCGAGATGCATTCAAAGCACTATGATGGGCTGGGGGAGGAGGAGGAACACTCCCAAATTAACAGGATCTCACTCAAATATAACAAATATAGTCTATCTACATAGGACAGCATAAGGCTTGAGGAGCATTGCTATTTTGCCTAGATATAGTAATCATAGGTAGAAGGGAAAGCTTGCACGTTAAATGCAGAATTGCATGCACTATGCCCAAATTTGCGAGACAAGAGAAATCCCCTTCCATGAGGACAGCCGACACCCCCAACCGCCACAACGCCTATTCATTGTCCTAACAATGTTGCAAAGATGTTCGAGAGGAATGTGCCCTATAAGGCCATGATTACAGACTGGCATCTGGTGTGCATGTTATCTCACACTGGCCAAAGCATGGCCCGGCCCATCCCCTGGCGACCACAAGCTATAGCCCTTATAAATGACTAAAACCTAAGACCTCTGAATTCAATGGCATAAGGTGCCCTTTGACCACCAACCCCAAAGTATCAAGTTCTGAGATGTTCAAAGAGGATGGAAGGGCACATTATTGAAGTGACAATTGTGTGATTTGTATTGCGAGGTGCTGGAAGGGATAAATTATAGTTCAAAATGAGGGTGCAAACCTTGGAGCCGGATGGTGTGGAGGGGAGTGAGTGAAATGTGTGTGTGAAGGTTAGAGTGCCCAGGAATCTTCTTTGTGCCTGTCTTAAGGCCTGCCAAGTGCACAGTATGAGTGATAAAATAGTTGTATGGTAGGAGTATAACTAGATTTTCATCTTCTAGTGTATAAAGAAATTACACGTTCATGATGTGTGAACAAGCTGAGAAGTTGAAATCTGTACATAATCAAGAATTGTTATCTAGAACTTGCCCTACCGAACTACATTGGCTTTCTCTCCAGGCCTGGAAACTGTTAAATACTGAATGTATCATCTACAAATCAGTCATGAGCAGCACACTGTAACGGATTTAAAGACACAACACAATCCAGACCAGGACTCTTTCCACTGGCAAGGGATGTGGTGCACAATAAAAATGCTTTTAATTGTACTGATTTCGGATTCTGCTTTGAGAAGGCACTCAACCCGTCTCACACCCCCCCGCCCCCCGGTTAACAAACATCCCATGTCTCAATGGACCATAAACTAGGCCGATGTGTAATAATGGAATATTTATTTATTTTTAAATTCAAATGCAAAATCAAACAAATCAAATTTAGGGCAGCAATCACCAGTGGGGTGGTAAGATAGAGCAAAATGTAATAATACAAATAATTTAACTTTCTGACATTTGACACATAAGTTTTATCTATGGAAGCAAAGTCACTTTTTGGTCATACTTGGTATTCTTTTTTGGTTGTTTTTAAATCATAGTGAGTTTTCATCCTCATTGACGATTTCTCCAGATTCCGCTGAACGTATGCAAAAGCATGCTGAAGGTGTTTTTTTAGATTATCAACATATTCATATGTTGTAGAGGCGGTTATCAGTGTCTGCTCTTGGGTTCTATAGAGCAGATGCAGAGGTAGCACCATTTTTCGTCCAATCATAAGCTCAAATTGAGACTTTTTTTCGCAGAAGATGGTGTAGACCATGACAAGTGGTAATCAGATGTCCCAACTTGGCCCAGAATCTGCCACAAACATCTACAATGGTTTTATTGTACCTCTCAACCCTCCAATAGAGGATGGGTGGGTGGGATGCAATATGAAGTTTCCTTTTTTCCCCAAGTATCTCCCACATCTTTGTCATCACTTTGCTGGTGAAGTGAATTCCTCGGTCTAACTCAATCCTTTGGGGAAGACCAAAACGCGAGAAGATGTGGTTGATCATCAGGGCAGCTGCTGTTTCAGCCTTGCAAATTGGGGCCGGCAGACATTCCACCCATTTGTTTAGCAAGCATGTTACTGTTAACATGTACTTGTTCCCCCTAGAGGAGTGAATCACGGGCCCGATGAAATCTACTTATAAATCTTACCAAGGCAGCGGGGCGTGGCTTGAGCACACAATGTGAGGACGTGTTGGGACCGAGCTCCCGTCCAGATCCTCAACAGATCCTTGTGAAATACGGCAACATTGATGCACAGAAGTAACGAGCAAACGTTCCTGTAGTGGAACCCACTCTGCGCAATCCGTGCCAAGAACGAGCAGAATCAGTGCCACCAAGCCCACTCAGCGAGCGACTGAAGTTGTGCCCCGGGGCTGGCCAAAATGGCAGACAACGCAGAGGTATGAGGCCAACAATGACGCGTGGCCTGCGCACATCAACTAAACACTGGGCGGAGTGTTAGCAACGAGTGCCGCCGCAGCAAGACTTCCGCCGCATGAAAAGCACACAATATTGGAGGCCGATTGTGGCTCTGGGGACCGGGGCTGATCATGGACTGCAGGACAAAGCGGGAAGAGGCAGGGACGAGGTGACGCATGACTAGGTCCGATTGGGACTCCGCCACGAACATGCCCTGAAGCCGCTGCTCGTGCAGCAGCCTACGCCGGAGACCCGGCTGAGAAGACGCAAGCTACACCGAGGCCAGGAGTGAGACATTTGGCCGCAAAGGAGAACAACGACTAACACAAGGTGAGCCTGGGAAAGCTGGGGGAAGACCCAGACAGTACATACCTCAGCGGGTTGCTCCTGGGGACACATCAAAGCCCTCCTGGGCAAAGCTGAGAGACAACTGTACACCAGACATGCTGCCTCCTACCCGCAAAATACTCAATAGGGTGTGGGTCCACCCATAAGGGCAACGCAAGTGGAGTGACTCCCTCAACGGAGGCTGTGGCTACTCTGGACAAACACAAAGGCGCTGCCCCGTATAACAAACAATGGACACCAGGCACATCTCATTAGATCTGCTCCGCCACACAAGAGCTGAGGTAACATTACGAACTGGCGCACCAACAAGCCCAAACGCGACTCCTTAAGCAAAGTGCAGACGCCAGCCCGCATAACATTATAACCCCAAGAACCAGCAGGAACTAGTGGCCAGCTTGCACCAGACAGGAACGCGCCTGCACCAACCAACCTGGGGCACGCTTGGACTGACCAGCCCCAAAGCAGAGTGAGCAGCACCAGCAACAGGGGATAACATGGCCCCACCAGAGCAGGCCACCACTCAGTGAGACCAACAGGGAGGCATGCCAGACCAGATGCCACCGTGCTGCATGTTAGGCAGAAACCTGTGCAGTTCCCTCTGGGACCACAGCAAAAGATTTAGGACTACAGGTGTTGGGCGGTGAACCCACTTGGTAGCAGTCTGTACCACACAGATTCACTTGGTAGCTGTGGCTGAGCAGTCAGACTTCCCTCAAGAAGAGTTGAGCAGTATGTGGAGTATATAAGATAGGGCAATTCTTCACAGCAAGACAAGTAAACACGCAACGAGGCTTAGTGTAAAGATTTTAAGGTATTTATTTATAACGAAACATCTATGAAAAACACTATGGCAAGTCACGGCAAACAAATCAAACACAATTACTCTACGAAGGAGAAACGATCAATCCCCCTAGCAATATTTCGACAACTCTAGGTTCTACTGGCACCACTTATTTTCAGACAGAGGTGTATACCTCAACCTAGATGACACTCTGATATTGGTTAGGACGGGAGAGAAAAAGATAGGCAGGTTATGAAATCAACACAGTTCAATCCTACGCGGATAAAATGCAAGGCAGGAAGGCAAGAATCACAATGGATCGTAAAGTTCAGAGGCCAGGCCCACTCGGAGAGAGGCAAGGAGCGATGTCCCAAAAAGTCTCTAGTGGAGATGCATTCAAGTCTTTGTAGCAAATTGTTATCGGCAGATTGAACCAGTTCAGAACAATAAATGAGAAAAGCTTGGAGGCAACCCAACGGAACGGAGAGGATTAAGACACCTCACTCGAACCGATCAAAAGGGAAGCCAGGCAGACACGGTACCTTGTTGTGGAGTGCAAATCCGGCGGGGGCAGTTGTTCCTGGTGGTGAATGCACGTCGGGTCTTTGCCAAGAGTAGAGAGGTTCTCGTCGTCGAAGAAAGTGAAGTCCGGTGCACCACCGGGGAAGAGACCAGCCGCGGAGTGCTCCGTCACAAGGCACCACCTTTTGGTCGCGGTTCAGGGGTAGTGGCTATCCGGTTGCCGAGGTGCTCTGCACGGGAAATTCGACCACTGCGTCCTGAGGCGAATAAAAAGCAAAGGGGACTGGTTGTTCCCACCAGTCAGGGGAAGAGACTCTCCGGCAGGGAGATCTCCTCTGTCGTCGGGAAGTGGTGAGTCGGATCCGCAGGGCTCCACCGGAGGTGTCGTCGTGCAGGTCGGCTCAGCGTTACCCTCTTCGGATTCTTAGGTCCTGTGGCGACTTCTGAAGATCCAGTCCCAAAAGCCCTGCTTTTATGCAGAAAACCCCCATTCATTCAGCCTAGCTGTCAATCAACACATGCTAAGTGGTGAGCGGGGAGGCTCACCACTTGGGCCAATCACTCCAGAGTGCGACCGGAGTTGGCAAGGCAACTCGGACCAGGGTGCCTAAACCCCCTCCCACACCCCTGTGGTAACCCAGACAGAAAGGCACCACTTTGGAGGGTCTCTGTACAGAGCCCGCCAAAAGTGGAACAAAGGGCTCAACCTTTGGTTTAGGAGTCACAGAAACGAACACAGACGCCATTTTAAAGACCGAGTTCTGGCAGAAAATACCATCCGATAAACTTATTTAAGATAAGTGGATCGGTGGTACGTTAGAGATTAACGAGAAAAAGTATCAATCTCCAACAATGGGACGAATCCCATAGGGTTATGTCCGGGGTCGAACATAACAAGTAGTTTCCACTGCCACCAGCCAAAACTCGACGAGGGGGGGCGGGACAGTGCCCCCTCGAGTAACAGATCCAGGAGTAATCGAATTACTCCTATTAGTACGTCCACAATAAGATGGTTTGTACTAGTTCTGTTAGTAAATTTAGGTCTAGTAAAGCCAATGGCTACTTTACATGCCCGGGGAGACGGTAGTCAGTCCCCGGGTATGGAGTCTATGGTGGGGGATCCGCTAGGACGCCCCCGTGTTACGGCACGTATGGTGCGGTGTAACACACATAGAAAAACATATGAGACCCTATGGAGTAAAAGACCCCATAGCCCATAGAACACATTGACATTTGAAGGAATTACACACATACATGTCCAAGAGTGGGAGAAAAAGAGTCTCACTCTTGGCAGGATGGAAAAAACAAACTCCCGAAATCCAGCAAAGCTGCTGGGGGACTCACTAGGTTAGGAAATTCAGCCTAAACAGAGAATTCTCCCTAACACTCGCCCCCCCCAGACTAAGGGACAGGAGGATTTAATCCACTCCTGGATGAATCTCATACCTCTAGTCGATGACATACATCCTAGAGAGACCATCAGCATTTTGGTGGTGACATCCTGACCTGTGCTCAATGGTGAAATCAAACCCTTGCAGGCAGATCGACCATCTCAATAGTTTTGGGTTTTCCCCTTTCATTTGCATTAACCATCTCAAGGGTTGGTGGTCAGTCTGAATGACAAAAGTAGAACCATACAAGTACGGCCTAAACTTCTTCAGCGCCCACACGATAGCAAAGCACTCTCTTTCGATTGTTGCCCACCTTGTTTCAGGATCCTTCAGCTTACGGCTGATGAAGCAAACGGGGTGCTCCCTACCTTTCCCATCCAGTTGACTGAGTACGGCACCTATTCCTACATTTGAAGCATCCGTCTGCACAATGAAGTGTTGGCGGTAATCAGGAGCTCTGAGTACTGGGGCTTGGCAAAGAGCCTTTTTCAGGTTTTCAAAAGCCTGATTGCACTACTCGTTCCATTTAACCTTTTTAGGAAATTTGGGCGAGGAGATGACATTCAGTGGAGAAGCTATGGTCCCATAGTTCTCTATGAAATTCCTGTAATACCCAGTGAGGCCTAGGAAGGCTCTCACCTGGGTTTGAGTAGTCTTTGTTGTCCAATTCTGCACAGCTTCAATTTTACTGAGCAAAGGCCTTATTTCTCCACCGCCTACCTCATGCCCAAGATAGACTACCTTACTCTGTCTAATTTGGCATTTGCTCGCCTTTATGGTCAGATTGGCTCGTCCAAGAGCCTGCAAAACATCTCTCAGGTGGGTTACATGTTCTTCCCAGGAATTGCTGAACACTGCGATGTCATCCAAGTATGCCATGCAGAAGTCCTCCATCCCATTCAGAACCTGGTTTACCATCCGTTGAAACGTAGCAGGTGCATACTTCAGTCCAAAAGGCATTACCTTAAACTGGTATAAGCCAACGGGGGTAGAAAATGCAGTTTTCTCCTTGGCATGGTCTGTCAGGGCTATTTGCCAATAGCCTGACGTCAAGTCAAATGTGCTGAGGAACTTAGCGGCGCCAAGTTTATCCACCAACTCATCTGTTCTTGGCAAAGGGTGGGCATCAGTCTTGGTGACTGCATTAAGAGCTCTATAATCCACACAGAATCTAAGTTCTTTAGATCCGGCCTTTGGTACTAACACAACTGGGCTAGACCATGGACTAGTAGAGGGCTCTATTACCCCGAGATCGAGCATCTTGCTGACCTCACCTTTGATGTGGGTTTGTATGTTTTCTGACATGCGGTTTCCTCTGCTTTTGACTGGCAGACAGTCACCAGTGAGTATGTCGTGCTGGCCCCAAGGGGTCAAGCCTGGTGAAAGCAAGAACAGAGAGGCAAACTGATTCAACATAGATTTGCACTCTTGTTGTTGCTCGGGTGTCAGATTGGAGGAGAGATTCACTCCTTCAATTTTTTCATCTAAAGGCAAGCCTCTGAGGAGATCCGGAAGAGCTTCACTCTCTTCTTCTTCCTCGGATGACGCTAGAAGCAACGCTCCTACATCAGGTCGCGAGACATACGCTTTAAGTCGATTGGTGTGAAAGACTGTCGGAGCCTTCTTGGGATTGCCCAAGTACACCAGATAGTTAACCTCTCCGAGTTTACCCACTACTCGGAAGGGTCCCATCCACTTATCTTGCAAGGCCCTCTGCCTTGTTGGGATCATAACTAGAACGAGCTGGTCTTGAGCGAACTCAACCATGTTAGCCTTTTGATCGTGCCAGTGCTTGACCAATGCTTGTCCAGCTTTCAAGTTATCGCTTGCTTCTGTCATCATGTGCGACATTCTCCTCCGGAGACATATCACGTAGTCAGTCACTCTGACTGGCTTGGGGGAAGGACCACTCTCCAACCCCTCCTTAATCAGGGCCAATGGACCTCTGACGGGATGACCATAGAGTAGTTCGAAGGGAGAGTAACCTACTCCCTCCTGAGGGACTTCTCTATAAGCAAAGAGAAGGCATGGCAGTAGAAGGTCCCACTTACGCTTAAGGGGTTCCTCTAAAGCACCTATCATGCTCTTCATGGTTCGGTTGAACCGTTCTGCCAACCCATTGGTTTGTGGGTGGTAAGCTGTTGAGAACTTGTAAGTAACTCCACAGGTTTTCCACATGGCTTTCATGTAGTGGGACATAAAGTTTGACCCCCTGTCAGAGATTACTTCCTTAGGAAACCCGACCCTAGTAAAAATACCAAGGAGGGCCTTAGCCACAGCCGGAGCTGTAACAGTCCTCATAGGAATTGCCTCAGGATACCTAGTAGCATGGTCTACTACAACAAGTATAAACCTGTTGCCTGAGGAGGTTGGAGGATCAAGGGGACCAACAATGTCAATCCCTACTCTCTCAAATGGGACTCCCACAACTGGGAGAGGCACTAAAGGTGCCACATTCTTGGAGCCAACCTTACCAGAGATCTGGCAGGTGTGGCAGCTCCTGCAGTGTTTTTCTACTTCGGCCCCCATCGTTGGCCAATAGAAATAGAGAGAGAGCCTTTCCTTAGTCTTCTTGAAACTCAAGTGACCAGCCAAAGGAATCTCGTGAGCTAACTGCAAGAACTGTGGTCTGTTCTCTTGGGGTACTACAAGTCGTTTGTAGTCTCCAGGTGCAGACTCGGTCGGTTCACTGTAGAAGGGGCCATCTTCCCAGTGCAACCTGTATTTCCCAGGCTCTTGCCCTTCAGCTTGAGCTTCTGCCTGGCGGCGAAGACCTTCCAGAGTTGGACATTCTCTCTGTCCCTTACTGAAGTCTGCCCTGCTGGGTCCACCTTCTGCCAGTAAAGACTGCAGCTCAGGATGGTCAATAGGGTCCAGATCTCCAATGAGTTCCTGGCCTTGCATTAGCTCTTCCTCAGAGTCTAATTCTACCACACAGGGTGGTACCTCCCTCTCAGCCTCGGCTGGAGGTGGAGTTACGGGTGTAACTTTGGACAACCTTGGGGAAGTCCTTGTTGGTTGCACTGGAATGCTGGCTGCTGGTTTCGGGGTAGAAGCCTTAGGTTTCCCTTTTGCCTCTGATGTCTTGGAGACAGCGGCCGACAATTCCAGTGGAGCAGGAGTGATTTCTTTCTTCATCATCTCCCCGAGGGTACTGCGCATGGTCCTCTCTCTTGCAGGTCTGGTTAGCTCCTGTAACCGTTTACTAGGAGGTCTGGGAGTATGCGATACAACTCCGAGAGTTTTCAAATCGTTACCCAACAGTACGCATCCTGGTACCTCACTCTGTATGCTGACAGGTATCTTCACAGTCATGTCGTTACACTGGATGAGAACTGGTAATTGGGGAAGCATCTGCACAGGCCCTCCAGCTAACTTGGTGAGGCGTTTGGGTGCCTTAGCAACATCCTCGGCCTGAAAAAATGATTTATCCACCACAGTTATGCTGGCCCCAGTGTCCCTAATGGCAGGAGTCTCCTGACCATTCACCTGGAGACTGTCCTTATAATACTCTTTAGTATTATCGGGGATAGAATTATAGACATCTAAATTCTGTTGTTCCCACAACCCCAGAGATACTAAAGAAACGCTGGCTGAGACTCCAATGGGTTCGTCAGCTAGTAATAGAAAGTTTCCACTTGCCATTTGGACTTCCTCCTCTGGAGCGAAGGCTAAGGAGACAAGCTGGACCCCTGAAGGTTTACCCTTACATATGGGATCTCCTTTCACGTGGTCTGTCGAGCCACAAACAAAGCATTTACCGAATGCTTTCTGGAATGGTGGCTTGTTCTGACCTCCTTCCGGTTTGGCACCAGAAGACACACTATTCTGCTGTGGTTTTCCTTGTGGCCTACCCTTCTGGTTTTGTTTGGGGCCCTCTTTGGAATGTGAGTTATTAGAATTCTCTTTTGAGTCTTTTTTAGGCTGTTTTCCCTCATCCTTTTTCTGAGTTGCCCCAGAATCCTTATGAGTAGCCCTGTTGGCAACCCACAAGTCAGCAGCCCTAGCTAGCTCCCTGGAATCCAATTCCTTCGAATCAGCCAAGTGCTGTCTGAGCTCAGGAGAACAGGCATCATAAATAGACTCCAACATAAAAAGATTTCTCATACCTTCATAGGTGTTCACTTTGTAACCCTTAATCCATCCCTCTACGTTTTTCAACCCTTCACTCACCCAGGTAGCCCAAGGGGTACCATCATGCTTTTTGAGGGTTCTAAACCTCTTAAGATACTGGGAAGGGGTCTTCCCGAATCTAGCTTTTAAAGCTAGTTTCACACTTTCGTAATCCGTCTTATCCGCCTCCCCCAACTCCATTACCACATCAGTCGCAACAGGAGGGAGCCTAGAGAACAACCAGGGAAGTAAAGCATTCCCGGTGATGTCCTGGAGCCCATGATTGTATTCAAACAGTTTCAACCAATCCAACACATCCAATCTCGGTTCATACATACCCACTAATTCCTTCGGCATCCGGGGTCTTTTGGGACTGGAGCTCCTAGAGGAACCAGAGGAGAGAGAAGCATTTTCCATAGACAACTTTTTCATCTCTAACTCGTGATTAAGTTCTATTTCCCTGAGTCTCAACTCAGCTTGCTTCTGCTCGGCCTGGGCATTCATCCGTCTGAACTCGTGCTCTTGGTTTCGTTCGGATTGAGCCAAGAACCGTTTGTATTCTAGTTCGAGCTTCATTTATTCAAGTTCGAAATGAGCAGGGTTACTTGTGGGACCTGGTATGGGCCCCGTAGGTACAGCTGGTAAAGCAGGTAGAGGAGCAGGGGAGACAGTTTTGTTAGCCTCTCCGTCCTCGTCAGCCTCTTCATCGCTATCATCAGAATTACGATTCAGATCAACACCATCACTGTTATCTACAGTTGCTGGAGAGATTGGTCCCTTGAACCAGTACCCAGACTTTGGTTCGCAAGCAATCTCTCGATTAGTTCTAACTTCTTGCCTCTTACAGGAAGATTCTCTTGCCTACAGAGAGCTCGCAGACTCTCGGTATTTTCACCTGACAAAGACTCTTGACTGTAAGTTTCCATCATAGACATGTTTTTTTGAAAGTTGCTTTTTGTGCAAAGTTTTGTGGTTAGTTATCCTACAGTGTCGAAAAGCACTCTAAACTGTATACTCGATACAAATCCCACCGCTGTACACCAGTGTTAGGCAGAAACCTGTGCAGTTCCCTCTGGGACCACTGCAAAAGATTTAGGACTACAGGTGTTGGGCGATGAACCCACTTGGTAGCAGTCTGTACCACACAGATTCACTTGGTAGCTGTGGCTGAGCAGTCAGACTTCCCTCAAGAAGAGTTGGGCAGTATGTGGAGTATACAAGATAGGGCAATTCTTCACAGCAAGACAAGTAAACATGCAACGAGGCTTAGTGTAAAGATTTTAAGGTATTTATTTATAACGAAAAATCTATGAAAAACACTATGGCAAGTCACGGCAAACAAATCAAACACAATTACTCTACGAAGGAGAAACGATCAATCCCCCTAGCAATATTTCGACAACTCTAGGTTCTACTGGCACCACTTATTTTCAGACAGAGGTGTATACCTCAACCTAGATGACACTCTGATATTGGTTAGGACGGGAGAGAAAAGGATAGGCAGGTTATGAAATCAACACAGTTCAATCCTACGCAGATAAAATGCAAGGCAGGAAGGCAAGAATCACAATAGATCGTAAAGTTCAGAGGCCAGGCCCACTCGGAGAGAGGCAAGGCGCGATGTCCCAAAAAGTCTCTAGTGGAGATGCATTCAAGTCTTTGTAGCAAATTGTTATTGGCAGATTGAACCAGTTCAGAACAATAAATGAGAAAAGCTTGGAGGCGACCCAACGGAACGGAGAGGATTAAGACACCTCACTCGAACCGATCGAAAGGGAAGCCAGGCGGACACGGTACCTTGTTGTGGAGGGCAGCTCCGGCGGGGGCAGTTGTTCCTGGTGGTGGATGCACGTCGGGTCTTTGCCAAGAATAGAGAGGTTCTCGTCGTCGAAGAAAGTGAAGTCCGGTGCACCACCAGGGAAGAGACCAGCTGCTGAGTGCTCCGTCACAAGGCACCACCTTTTGGTCGCGGTTCAGGGGTAGTGGCTATCCGGTTGCCGAGGTGCTCTGCACGGGCAATTCGACCACTGCGTCTTGAGGCGAATAAAAAGCAAAGGGGACTGGTTGTTCCCACCAGTCAGGGGAAGAGACTATCCAGCAGGGAGATCTCCTCTGTCGTCGGGAAGTGGTGAGTCGGATCCGCAGGGCTCCACCGGAGGTGTCGTCGTGCAGGTCGGCTCAGCGTTACCCTCGTCGGATTCTTAGGTCCTGTGGCGACTTCTGAAGATCCAGTCCCAAAAGCCCTGCTTTTATGCAGAAAACCCCCATTCATTCAGCCTAGCTGTCAATCAACACATGCTAAGTGTTGAGCGGGGAGGCTCACCACTTGGGCCAATCACTCCAGAGTGCGACCGGAGTTGGCAAGGCAACTCGGTCCAGGGTGCCTAAACCCCCTCCCATACCCCTGTGGTAACCCAGACAGAAAGGCACCACTTTGGAGGGTCTCTGTACAGAGCCCGCCAAAAGTGGAACAAAGGGCTCAACCTTTGGTTTAGGAGTCACAGAGACGAACACAGATGCCATTTTAAAAACCGAGTTCTGGCAGAAAATACCATCCGATAAACTTATTTAAGATAAGTGGATCGGTGGTACATTAGAGATTAACGAGAAAAAGTATCAATCTCCAACAATGGGACGAATCCCATAGGGTTATGTCCGGGGTCGAACATAACAAGTAGTTTCCACTGCCACCAGCCAAAACTAGATGAGGGGGGACGGGACAGTGCCCCCTCGAGTATCAGATCCAGGAGTAATCGAATTACTTCTATTAGTACGTCCACAATAAGATGGTTTGTACTAGTTCTGTTAGTAAATTTAGGTCTAGTAAAGCCAATGGCGACTTTACATGCCCGGGGAGACGGTAGTCAGTCCCTGGGTATGGAGTCTATGGTGGGGGATCCGCTAGGACGCCCCCGTGTTACGGCACGTATGGTGCGGTGTAACACACATAGAAAAACATATGAGACCCTATGGAGTAAAAGACTCCATAGCCCATAGAACACATTGACATTTGAAGGAATTACACACCTACATGTCCAAGAGTGGGACAAAAAGAGTCTCACTCTTGGCAGGATGGAAAAAACAAACGCCCGAAATCCAGCAAAACTGCTGGGGGACTCACTAGGTTAGGAAATTCAGCCTAAACAGAGAATTCTCCCTAACACTGCATGAGAAGCTCTACTAAGCGCTAAAGGGAATAGCAACTTGAGGGCATAACCATACGTAGCCCAGGCACTACGGGCCCCCAGCGCAGACACTGACCATCACATCAAACAATAGCAACTGCCCACCCTCGCCAATACACTGCCTGAAAGACACTGCCACACAGAGCAGCCGATAATAACTCAGGGGAACAGGAAGGGTTTGAACCAGGCACACACTGACTGGCAATCACAGAAGCAGATGCACACGCTGGCCTGAAGCACAAGAGGACCGGCACAGCCTGGTGACCTACCGCAGCCCGGATCCGCAAGGTAAAGCAATGTCCCCTCCCAAAGGGAAGTGCAAAATTAACATCATGGAATCCTTCGCAGCAGCCCGCCGAAAGGAACAAAGACAGGAAGCCAAAGGGATGGAACCAGCCCAACAGGCTTCGAGGAGCACACAAAATACGAGCAGATACTAGAAGCAATATCAGGGCTCCGCTCTTTCACTAACACCAAGATAGAGGAAGTGAAATCGGACATGCAACTTATGTGGCAAGACACGAGCAACCTTGCCGAACACGTAACAACTACGGAATCAGAGCAACAAGAGATGTCCACAATGGTGAAAGATGTCCAGGTCAGAGTGGAGGAGCTGCATAGACGCAATCAAATATTGGAAGAAAGGGCAGAGGATGCCGAAGGAAGATCCAGACGCAACAACGTTCGCCTACTTGGTGTTCCGGAGGGGCTTGAGGGATGCAACCCTACAAACTTTATAGAGACTCTGCTACAAGAGGAAGTAGGTGCCGGTAGACTCTCCCAAGGGTTTGCCATCGAAAGAGCACATAGGGCTCTCCAGAAAAAAACACCACTTGGCTCGCACCCTCGCCCGATCATAGCCAGGATCCTAAACTTCCAAGACAGGGAGGTTATACTACGTCACTCACAAGAGGAAGGTGCAATAAGTAGAGACAATGCAAAGATCACGATTTACCCGGACTACAACCCGGCCGTCCAGCGAGCGAGAAACTCCTTCGTACCAGTTAATGCCAGGCTGCGACAGTTGAACCTTAAATACATGTTACTCTACCCGTCCATCTTCCTAGAGACCCCAGCAGCGGCAAACATATGGCTCGAACACAACAATATGGCTGATAACGGGGAGATGGCGGCACGACCATAACACTGATGAAACTGGACCCTACTGGAACGTTTCGGCCATGACAAGCAATTACCTTCGCCAATGCCTTCGCCAACAGAGATGGAGGGTCTGTCACACCGCCTGACCCGAGCAAGACGCATGACCCCACGAAAGGACTGATGCAGGCCTGGTTCCGTTGCATCACAACCCACCAAAGACGGCTTGGCGAGGCCAAGAAGTGGCGGGGCACCCGAGCATTGCCCACAAGGCGCAACTGCTGGGTGTTTTTGTTTGAGTTCACCAAGTTACCGTTTAAAACGTTCTTTATTCTTCACCACGGCACACACAGGGAAACGGCGAACATCGGAAACACTATCTTGGACAATGCAACACGATGATGGTAGCTAACGTTAAGGTGATGACACGGAATATCAGAGGGATGGGTTCCTATATGTGTAGGAACAGGACCAAATCCTACCTGAAACACGTTTCCATTGCACTCTTGCAAGAAACACATATAACAGCTGATGACACTGCCAAATTGTCTGAATGGTGGGAGGGACAGGACTTTGGCGCGTCATACTCCAAATATGCACGTGGAGTTAACACCTGGATTGATGGCACGGTACCATTCAGGCTACAGTCAAAAGAGGTAGACAAGGAAGGGAGGTACTTGATACTGAAAGGAAGCATTGAACAGCAGGAAATATGCGTCCTCAACACTTACCTCCCCAACTACAGCATCCCGGCGTACCTGTCCAAGATAAGTGCCAAATTAACACCCTACCATGATGGTCTCTTCATTATGGGGGGGCGATTTTAACAGCACACAAGATCACACGCTAGACAGATCTAACCCCCCAATACCAAAACTACCCCTGCCCAAGGCCCACTGAACAAAGTATTAGAGAATCTGGACCTGGCTGAGATATGGAGGGAACTCCATCCGAACGATAGAGCATACTCATACTTCTCATCTCCCCACACACTGTACCTGCTCATAGACAAACAACACCTGCCCCAAGTGGAGTCAATATCTTACCTGGGAAGATCAATATCAGACCACTCCCCACTCCTTATGGAATGGAAAACACGAGGTCCTAGACCACCCATACCACTGTGACGAATGCCAACAGAAGCCCTCACTGACGGGGCCTTCAGGGAAGGCCTCTGAGACAAAATACAGGAATACCTAGACATCAATATAGGCACCGTAAAGGGATGGGACACAATATGGGAAGCGCTAAAATTAGTGATCAGGGGGGAGGTCATCACCAGTGCCGGAGGTATAAGGAAAACCCTACGGAAATAACTAGAGGCCAGGGAAGAGAGGATCACCCAACTTGAAACCATTGTGCCTAAAACAAGGGAAGCAGAGGATGAACTTTCCGCAATCAGAAATGACTGCTAAAATGCATGGGCAAGACTAGCCAAATTTGATTACATAACCAAGACCACTAGAACACACGCAGAGGTGATAAACCAAGCAGACTCTTGTCGTGGCTGTGCAAAAAGGAACACCCGAAACACCTGATCACTGAAATCAAAACCTCCACCGGTGAGATCTACACATCACAGCCGGAAATCAACGAGGCATTTAGGCAATTCTACTCCGAACTGTACAGCCACACAACAGTGATACCACAGAGAGACATGTTAGACACCCTAGAAGAAATAGACCTCCCAACACTAAACGAAGCCCAGAAAGCTACCCTAAACAAGGACCTATCGGTAGAGGACATAACTGAGGTGATTAAATCACTGTCCACGAGTAAGACCCAGGGCAGTGATGGACTACCCCCCGAGTTCTATAAAACTTATGACACAACCCTGGCCCCACTCTATTGGAAGTCTTTAAGGAATCATACGAGAAAGGGACGGTGCCCAAAAGCATGAGGGAGATGCTGATAATACCGATACCCAAACCTGGGAAACCCCGAGAAGAATGCGGCTCGTACAGGCCGCTAGCCATGCTCAATTACGATATAAAAATACTAACTACTATCCTAGCCCAATGGGCATTTTGGGCATGAAGATCAGAATGGGTTCATACAGAACACGGCAGCGAACCTGCGTCGACTACAACACATAGTGGCACAAATTAAAGACCTACACAAACCATACGCAGTGGTCTCCTTAGACGCCACAAAAGCCTTTGACTCCATATACTGGGAGTGGTTGCTGGAGGTCCTGAGACAGTTTGGGTTGGGGGCATCCTTCATTAGATGGATAAAAATACTATATCAATCACCAGTGGCTAGAGTCAAGACTGGGAAGACAGTGTCAGGACTATGGGACATCCAAAGGGGCACCAGGCAGGGCTGCCCGCTATCAACCATGTTATATATTCTGGGCCTGGAACTGCTAGCTATATATATGAGAAAGCAGTTCTTCCACGCTGGCATTAGAATAGGGGGCGAACACCACATAGTTTGATTATGTGCAGACAATGACTTGTTATATCTGAGAGACCCCCACCTTAACCTACCAACAATCCTAGAGGTCCTAGAGAACTTTGCCCGGGTGTCAGGGATTTCCTTCAACAAAGAAAAATCCAGTATATTCCCCCTGGCTGGCCTAGCTGCACGAACTGAAACTGATCTCCCAACGATAGGAATCCAATGGAAACTGCACACCTTTAGATACCTGGGAATCAAAATCTGGCTCACACCCGAACAAATGCACAGGGGTAACACTCAGGTTGCGGTACATGGGCTTAGGAAATCAATGAAATTCTGGTCAAAACTACCGTTATCGATGATGGGAAGAGCTGCAATGATTAAAATGATAGTGCTCCCAAGGTTCGTATACTTTTTCCACAACATACTTTACTTCATACCGTCTCCTTTTATTGGGTACTGGAAAAACTACTGGGGGAGCTACTGTGGAATAACACCAGGCACAAGATATCCCTTGATATACTAACACTACCATACACAGCAGGCAGAATCCAACTCCCAGACCTAGAAAAATACTTCCTGGCCGCACAACTAAGCCATGTGGCCAAATAGTTGGCAGATGAGTATACCCCGAATCCAGGTTACTCAGGCAACCCGTAGCCCCAGCGAACCTGAAGGAAATATTATGGGTCCTGGTGGGGTGCCTGGGGAAACCCAGATGCTAGTAGAGCTGGGCAAGAAAGTTTGGGCCAGGAACCAGAGACACACAAGAGGGACACACCCCTACTCCGCAGACATACCGATTGCAGCAGGGGTATGCAAGGGGGAAGCAGATCTAGCCCTGATGAGACAATGGGAGAGGCACGACATCTACACCTGGGGAGACACATATGAAGACGGTACTTTCAGGGATTCGAGACCATGGTGGCCGAGGGTCTACCTAGAGGCCAATTCCTATGGTACATCAGAATCAGAGAGGGCGCCAAATCACAATGGAAAGGGTAGCCAGGTGAACCAGAGCTAGACCCACTGATAACACTATAATATAGCCTAGGGGACGGTTGGAAATCAGTGTCTAGGCTCTACGCCCAACTATCGGACAGACCCAACCCCAAAAGTGAGGCTCTGAAATTGAAGTGGGAGGCGGACCTGGGAGAATACATCACTAAAAAGGAATGGGAAAGAATCCTAACATATCCTAGAGAGGTGTCAAGAAATACCCGGTTCAGACTAATCCAACTACAGGTCCTATACAGAACATACATGACACCAGAGAGGATAGCCAAAATCAACAAGACCAACACCCCACTATGTCCCTGATGCAACTCAGAGGGAGCGGGGATTATTCACATGTTCTGGGGATGTCCGAAGATCCAAAACTTCTGGTCCAAAATAGAGCAGACCTGCAGAAGACACGATACAAATGGTCCTGGAAAGAATGCCTTCTAGGCGCATACCCAAGAATAGGTAAACTGCGACATATAGTGAAACTTATGGACATGGTGTGTGTGCTAGCCAAAAGAGCTATAGCCATCGCATCAAAATTTCCCAGGGGCCCACACTTCCAGAGATTGCAGAGAGAACTAGAGCACTGGACAGGGGCCGAAACAACGGTATGGGGAGAAGGGGTGGACAGAGCGGGAGGAGAGGCAAGCTCAACATACGAGGACTGGAAAGCACTAATATGAGATATGTTCCACCCATCGGACGACAACCCCCCCTGAATCACCCGCTGCCCACTGGGACACCATTAAATCAGACTCATAACCAAACACTCAGCAAAGGCACCCACAGAACTATTAGACTCGGCATCTTTTGACCAACCCGCCATCTGGAAGTTTCCGATACCCAAAAGATCAAGCAAGCAGGGACACGAGCCCCAGCATATTTAAGTGGCACGAAGACTAGTTGTTTAGTTAGTTTGTTTGTTTGTTTGTTTGTTCTTTTTTTCCCTATTCCCCTCCCCCTTTATGGAAAAAAAGTTTGTTAATTGACTGTCATGTAACTGTTAACAAAAGATAAATGCCAATAAAATACTTTACAAAATAAATAAATCTGACCAAGGCAGTGTTATCCCCCTGTTCTGGAGGGGAGGTCGGTGTGTGAGTGAACTTGGCTGAAATTATGCACACACCCCTTCAAATATTAGTCGAGGTCCTGCCCCATGTGTGGTCAGTATGCAACCTCATGCAAGATTTCTAGAGTGGTATGAAACCCCTGATGACTTGCTGTGGCCGTGTCATGGGCGTGAATTAGCATCAGGCTTCGGAATGAGGTAGGAACCACCCAATGGTCACATCCAGAGATGGATCTCCTTACCAACAAACCATCTTGCATTCGGAACATTTTGGGACACTTAATCAACGCCCTGAGGTCCTCTTTTCCAATTAATCAGTTTCCATCAGAAGAATGTTCACAGGGTCCTGTTGATAAAATTTCCCAATAATCGGATCCCCTTTTTGTGGCATGATTAAATCAGCATCTGGGGTCTCCTTACTCCACTGGGCAGTTGAGAGTTCATTGTGTGCATTTGCCTTGGACCTGGTGACAGCACTGACCTGGATTTCCCCAACAGGGACTCGATCTCAAAGGAGATCCCCCTGGATTGCTCTGGTTTTGGCCAGCTGATCAGCCAGATCGTTTTCCAGTTTCTCCTGGTCCCTCGATTCTGGAATTGCCCTTAATCTTTTTCCAATAGATGGTCATCCCATTAGAGGTGACCAGATCATCAATATTTTGTATGCGCTTGCCATGTTTAAGTGGTTTGTTATTAGCACACAGCATGCCTCTGGTTCCCCAATTGATCAGGTGCTTCACAAACCCGTTACAGACATAATCTGAATCAGTGATTATGACCAGTTTGTGGATTCGGTGTTGCACGGCAGTGAGGATGGCCTGGTGCACTGCCATACACTCTGCCAACGGACTATTGCAAGGACCGATCTTGTACCCAGTGGAGGGTTCCAGGGCATCATTCATCCAGGCATTCCCAACGCTGGCCACCAGTTCCTTTTCCCTGTTGTTGTGAACATGGCAGGAGCACCCGTCCACCTGAACTGTGGGCATTCCCTTGCACTTGTCTTCTTCA
Source organism: Ambystoma mexicanum (assembly GCF_040938575.1). NCBI lineage: Eukaryota > Metazoa > Chordata > Amphibia > Caudata > Ambystomatidae > Ambystoma > Ambystoma mexicanum. The sequence continues at coordinate 930,221,927 of NC_090928.1, read as the reverse complement.
TAGAACTTGTGCAGGGAATTCATGTACGCCCCCATTATATCTTGGGTTTTGAGACTTTTGTACTCGAGACAGTTTTCTCTGGCACAATCATGCAAGTCAGCCAGACCTTTCGCGAGGGGACTCTTCTTGTTTTGGCCATATCTGACCTCCACAGGCAAGCGTTGCATGGACAGAATCCAGGAAGTAATTCTGGAATTACTTACATTTCCTGCCTGGATTCTGTCACTTCGGAGGTATTGCAAAGGCTGGTATGAAGTCTCCACTATGATGTGCTCCCACTGGATGAACGGTCAGTCATTTTTCAATGCCCACACCGTTGCCAGGAGTGCCCTCTCGCAATCATTGAATTTTTCCTCCACAGAGGATATGTCTTGCTTGCATAGGTGATTACTTTATTGACCGTGTCATGCTTTAGGCATAATACTGCTGTTAAGCATGTATTCGAGAACCCTGTCTCCAAGAAGAACTTCTTGTTTTTGACAGGGTAAGCTAGACAAGGCACTTGTAAGAGGCTTCTTTTGAGTTGTTTCACTGCCTCTGCTTGTTATGTACCCCACTCCCACTTGACCGCCCCTTTAACAGGTGGACCAGGGGTCTTATGACCTCTGCGTAATCCTCAATGAACCTCCTACTGTAATGAGTCACTCCAAGGAGGCTACTTAGTTCACGCAGAGTTGTGGGGTCTTTCAGTTTTAGTAGTGTTTCCACTTTCTTTTATTGGGGTCAAAGACCCTTAGGGGTTATTTCATGTCCCAAGAAGTTGACACAGGTCCTACACCACTGTGCCTTCTGGAAGGACAGTTTTGCTAAGGCAACCCTCAACTGGGACCGAACATAGCAGATTTCCGCTATGTGTTCCTCCACAGTTGTGCTTTTAATCAGGATATCATCCAGGTAGGTCAGGGTACCCCTTTCACCCAAGTGTGGCATGGCCTTGTGTAGGAAGATGTTGAATTAATTGCCAGAGTTTATGTATCCGAAGGGAGTCCGGGTCCATGTGTACTGCTGCCCCCCGAAGGTAAAGGGCAGCTTGCACTGCTCCTCCCTACTGATTGGCACGCTCCAGTATCCATTGGTCAGGTCAATGGCGGTGTACACCTTTGACCCCTGGATCTGGGCCAACCCTTGGTCAATGTAGGGAAGAGGCCATCGGGACATGTGGACCCGTTTGTTCAGCTCTCTAAGGTCTGCGCAACGTCTCCATTGGCCATTTGGTTTTAAAATCCCCAGCACCCGATTATTAAAGGTACTGTGGACTGGATGGATTATCCCACAGGACTCTAGGTTTATGATCATTTCTGTCAGGGACTCCATAGACGCGAGAGGCAAGCAATATTGCTTCACAAAGACAGACGTCATCCCAGGGTCTGAGGGAATTGAGGTAGTATGTATTTTGGTGCGACCACAGTCGTACGAGTCCACAGCACAGATATCTTGAATATCTAAAAACACCTGTCTCAACTTTTACTTTTGTTCCTCAATCTCACAGGCATCAGCGAGGATGACCCACTCTTCAACCATCCGTCTGATGCCTGGAAAGGCTTTGGGTTTCGCAATCACAGTGGCCTCCTCCAACTGTGTGGAGAGGTCTCTGGTTAGGGTGTTGACCTGGACAGAGGGTTTCAGGTAGGAGAGGTAGTCAGGGTGGATCTGGAATATCACCTCATCCTTCCTGATGTCACAGGTCACCTCTTCCACCCCCCCATAAGGGCAGGATAAGTAAACCAGGAAATTCCACCCTTGCCAGGTGATGATCCTCTCTGGCAGTATGTCATCATCACAGTCATAGCAGTCATTGGGGATTGGTCCTATAAATTCATTTTCTAAGTCCATGGAAAAATTCTCGCCATCAACCGCCCTTCCAATAATGGTTCCTGCGCCCAGAGTGATACTGTTAGGGTCATTGATATCCACCACTATGGGAATGGTGTTGTGTTCTACATTAACTAATGGTGTTGGGTTTAACCCCAACCCTTGCCGTTGAAGATGGGCATTGAGGTGTACATATGCATCATGATTCTGTAGTTTCTGTCCTCTCTTAAATTTTAAGTCAAGTGGGAAATGTTGGGTCGATCCTGGGATGATGACTTCCTCTTGAACTTGAACCGCTCATGGCAGCAGTTGAGCTGACCGAAATGCTTTTTCAGAATCATCAAAGCCCATAGGATTGCCCCCCAGTCGGGACCAGGCTTTGTAATTTATAAGGTCCAAATTAATTGAAAACCAATTGAGAACGTCACTGCCTAAATAAAATTCCGCAGGGACATCTTGCATGACCCAACAATTATGCCCTATGCTTTTGTCACCTATGGACATTTTTAGCATACACCTGCTATGCATGAGATGTTTGGAATTGGGAGTTTCCAAGCCCATTTCCCATTTATCAATCAATTTAAATGTGGGAATGGTTGGATCTTTTGGGAGTTTACTGAACTATGCTTCGCTGTTGAAGCTCTTTCCATTTCTTCAGGCACACTCTGGCAAGAACAGACTCCCTCCCCTCATTTTACTGAATAGGGAGGAACATATGTTTTCTTATTTTCGAATTTCAGCCAACCTTTCAGCTGGTTTTGCATCACTTTTGACTACTGGATTTCGATTTTCAGATTGGGGATGGGTATAAAATGTCAAGGGATTTCCTTCCAGTGTGGAATGCCAGTTGAAACTGGAGGTTGATTTTCAAGAATGGAGTGGAGTTCCCATCACCAGTTTGTTTGTTGTCCTACAGCAATCACTATAACATTGGGTATTTGATTATTTTGGAAATGAAACTCAATTTGATCAGATTTTTGTCGAACATGTGGCATGTGCTATTTAAACTGACATAGTTGACACTTTGTTTTAATTTTATTGCCCGGTGAGCCTGAGTCCAGAGGACCTTATTTACACAGTCTATCAGGGGAGACAACCTCCAGAGGAGGTCATTCCCTAATAGACATGGGGTTCCCTCTGGAGTCACGACTATGACCTGGTGTCTCATTTTATGTCGCCCAATTTTAATTTCCAGACCCGCAGTCCCCTCAGTCCCCTCGATGGGAATTTCCTTCCCGTCAAAGTTCCGGAGTTGTCCAGCAAGAGGGGTGAGAGGGATCTGGTGCTGAATTTAGCTGCTGGAAGGCCCTTTTGCACAGAAGAGTGGCTTGGTATCCAGTGTCCACCAGTGCCAAAAATGCACATTGCCCTTGCACCCAGATGAGGGCATAGAATCTACCTTCTTTCTTCTCCAATGGGCAAAGGTAATGGGCATTTTGGGCAAGCTGGGCGGTTAATTTCTTTATTTTATTATTATACACAGTGGGATTTTGGACAATCCTCTGTGTTTGGGAATCTGAAAACAAAATCTGGCATTCTGATATTTTGGGAGTTTCAGGCTCCCCTTTCCCTCCTGATTCTGTGCTGTCCCCCTCTTCTTGGAGACAGTCACCAGAATGTCACCAGAATTGATTTGTGGAATTTGAGAATCCCCTTTTTTCTCTAGTTCTGTACCCCCCCTTCTTGGAGACAGACAATTGCATTCTCTGGATAACAGTTCTGGGGTTCAGGGATGAGTGATTCTGAATCGGTCCCCACACCTACCCAGTCTGGAGTTCTGGTCTCTTGAGACCCATTTTTCTTTGAGTGGAATTCCACTGTCCCTGAAGGAGAAGGCTTTCTTCCCAGAATCCTCCAGGGATTCATCCCCTTCAAACTGGAAGACACTGACTTCCTCCACAAAATGGGCCTTTTTATTTTCTTTGTTTCTCCTACCCACCCTCTGTTCCCGGGGTTACAGATTTTCGGGGGCAAGAGATTTTAGTTCCGGTTCCGGGGTGTCTTTAAGATTTTCATGGGTGAGGAAGGAAGCTTCCTCTAGGGCTTTGAACCCCCACTTCTTCCCATGCCTCCTCCTCTGGAACCAGTGAGTTATCGGGCGTCTCTCCTCGTCATTGTTTCGGGGTGCCAGACCCTTGGTTTGAGAGGTTCTGAGCTGCCATGTTCATCTGAGGGTTCTGCTGAGCCCTCAACATGCGACTCAGATCCTGTGTGGGGTTCTGGACCTGGCGCTCCAGTTGGGACACCAGCTCCGGCTGGTACTGGGATTTTGGATAAAATCTGGGTTGTTCTCGGGAAGGGTAACTATCCCTTCTCCCGGAGTACCCTGGCTACTGGAGATTCACTTGGTAACCCTCCACCATAGGCCTCCCCTCTCCCGGATTGTGTGGTCTGGACTCCTGAAAGCGGGGAGAGAAATGATGGTTGTCCTGCATGTTGGGGTTTGGAAGGTACTTGGGGAAAAACTTAACCCAGGAGTTGGAGGATTACTTCCCTCCGGAGGGAAGTTAGGAGGGACATTTCCTGGGGCAGTACTCACCTGATTGGATCCCCCCTTTGGGCTAGGGGAGTCCACACGTACCCCAAGATAGGTCTATTGCCCTTATACCTAGAACTAATGTAATTAGCAGAGTTAGAGGTCACATTGGTGGGGTTTCCTACCTGACTACCACCTGCTGCTGATTGATCAGAAGGTCTTCTTTGCCTCTGATTTGACTGGTTTTGGGAAGGTGTATTTTTAGGCCCTCCCCATTTCTAGGTCCAAAATGGGGGCAACCTTCACCTCCGGAACTTTGGCAGCAGCGGGGGTGTTTGTTGGTTTGGGGTTTTTGGTTTGGTTTTTGTTTTCTACAGGTTTTTGGACCTCGTAGTGCTGTTATCATGAACATCTCTTACCAGCTGTGTCATAGTATATTTTGGGAGTGCATGAAAATATGTGTTTATAAATTCCCTACTATTCGTGCACACTTGCCTAGTGGTTTGTTGCAAATGCCAGTTTTAGCTCCTGCACGAATTCTCTTGGGGCCTGATCCTCTCCACATTGCAGATTGTAGTCCACCTTGCTGGACTCCTGGGGTTTTCTGTGTGTGGAGAAGTGCTTCAAGAAGGCCACCTTATAGGTGGACCACCTGGAATGGATCTGGTCTTCCAGCCCAGCAAAAAAGCTTGAGTACTCTGGAGAGAACATCCATTTGGCAAATTCTATGCAATTCTGGCTATTTTTAATATAAGAGAGGTCATCATCAGTTCATATAGCTCCAGATGCTCCCAGACAGAATATTTGGCATTTTTGTGATATAAGGTCATGACATTTCTAATAGCTTTAATCTGTTTAATGGGGTCTTTCACCAGAGCTCTCTTTTGTTTATTAGCCTTCTTTTGCCACTTCACCTGCATCCATTAGCTCTCAGACTTAGAGCTGCTGCTATTTGAGATCCCCTCTTTATCTTCTAGGCACTCTGTGATTCTTTGAGCTTGGGAGTTGCTCTCAGAATGGTGGGGCCTAGTTCCTTCTCCCCTGTTGTACTTTGGGCTCTCCGGGTCACTCCCCACCGATTCCCTCTTTTGCACAGGAGAGTAGTCTTCTGACTCCTCCCTTCTTCCAGGGTTGGTGGAGAATCCACCCACTGCCCTGATTGGGTAGAGGTTTTCAGAATACTCTTTTGGGGCTTCAATGCATGCTCTTTTTTTCTGCAAAGCTAACCAAATGGTCCCTTTGTAGGTGATTTTTCTGGAGGTCTAGCCCCCTGATTTTCTCCTCATAGGTCAGATCCCTCTGCAATGACATTTATGCATCTAAACAGGGACGCCCGTACATCAGTCTCTAATGGGCGCTGTCCTGTCAGCTCAATCATACTAGGCCTAGTGAAGTCTGGTCGCCTCATGGTTTCTGGCTCATGTGAACCTGTAGGCATGAAGTGAGCAGTGTCTTGGTATACACAGGGGTAAAGGGGTATGAGGCCCTTGGTAGAGAGAGCATCACACTGTGATCAGGGGTGGCCCTCAAGTTCGGGGTCTCAGTTCGGGGTCCCTCAAGTTTTGATTCAGCCTTGCATACCCTTTTTCAAACAGCTCCAGTTTCCCCCTCTCAGCCCCTCTCAGGCTAAGGCCTGAGCATTTTGCTCTGCTATCACAGCTTGACTTACCTCTATTACCTTCTCTTGAGCTGCCACCCGGCTTGGGAGTCCCCTGTTCTCATCAAAAAGGGCCTCATTGTCTTTTTGTGCTGCCTATATTACCTGGGAACATTGAGACCAATTTTGTTGCAGGCGATGCATCTCCTGGCTTTGCCCAATTGTTGCCTGGGTGGTCTTTTCTAGATCACCTTCTACTTGTCTTGTATGCCCCTTTTAGTTTTCATATTCAGTTTTTAGGTCAGCCAGTCCCTGAAAGTCTGACTCTCTTTTATGTAGGTCTGTTTTTACTCTGCACACTTCTTGGCATAGGGCATCGCTTTCTTGATACAGGGTGCCAACCTGTTCAGTCAGGTCATCCCTTTGTTGCTTGATAGCATTTAATTTCTGCCGTTCTTGATCAAATTCTGTTTGAGAGTGTAGTTCTTTAATAATTAACTTATTACTTTCCTCTTCCAATTTCTCAATCTGTTTTTGTAAAGTGATTATCTGCCCTGATCAGGCTCTGTTACATTTTAGTTGATTCAATTTCTGTTGACTCTCTTCAAGTACTTCAACCTTTTCTTGACACTCCACTTTTAATGCATCTACTTGGGTGTTTTGCTCTGAGTTGGTTTGTTGCTGTACTGCCAACTCCTCTTTTAAATGTTTGATGTGAGTTTCAAATTCTACATCAGAATCTTTGCTCTTTTAAATTTCTCTTCTATTAGTCTTAATTCACTCCGGATTTGGTTTAAGAGCTTGGACTGGTTTTGCGCAAAGATTGCACTTTCCCGATACTTTTCTTCAATGACTATCAGGTGGAAATATATATACGCAGTAAGTTGGACCAACTTAAGATGCTCCTCTTTAATACTCTGAGTCATATAAAACTCAGTCAGGGATTGATGCAATAGTCCACTGTCCCGCAACACATCCATGTTTATGGAGGTAGAAAAAGCTAACACAACCTCCCTGAAGAGAGTTTGAGTGGTTGAGACTTGAAAGTACTTTAGGATTTAACCCTGGTAATTTTTTTACATTGTTTGGACTATTTACATCTGGGATTCAATCTTGTCATTTTTTTAACTGTGTTGGGATTTAACCCTGTTATTACTCACATCCGGATTAAATGACTGGGAACCAGAGTGCGTGCCTGACCTTCTTTTTCTACTTAATGTTGCAGGAGACCCGGGCTCCAGAGGCAGAAGCACCGGGGTTATTATGCCCCCACCTTGGAGAGCCATAGTCATGGTTTTCCCCCCTTCCTCAATTTTGGGTAAGATTTGTGTGTTTGGAGGGGAGTTGGTTCCTGGTCTCCTGAATGAAACACTTGTGTCATCACTACAATAACCATAATCCCTTGAGACTGAAATTGGAAAAGTAATTAGCAACACCTGAAAAGGAACACAGCTAAAACAGCCTACCTGAAGAGAGTATGAGACTTGAAAGTACTTGGAGGAGTAGAACTATAGTGCATTTGATCTGCAGCAGTTGGGATTTAACCCTGGTCATTTTTGAACATTGTTGGGGCTATCTGCATCTGAACTGTGTTGGGATTTAACCCTGTTATTACTCACATCAGGATTAAATGACTGGGAACTAGAGTGCGCACCTGACCTTCTTTTTCTACTTAATGTTTATGGAGGTAACCTGTTGCATCATGTCTACTAGCAAGGCCTCCTGATCCTGCTCTGCCTATTCCCCTCTAATGATCAGTTTGGACAGAAGGTGCTGCCTAGCCATGTTTATCTCCACTGGGGTCATTATGAAGTGTGTTCTTCCTTTATTAAATTATTTATATCAAGACAAATCTGTATTCTGCTTTTGTCTAGTTCAGGGTTCATTTTACTTAATTTTTACATGCAGGCCTTATACATAGGTCTACGTTTTGGGATGGCGCTTTTACAGTGTAAAACAGTTTTCTAACCACAAAAAGTATCACTACCTTTTCCGGGTTAGCCTGCTCAGTTAATCTATCACGGGTGGAAAAATGTATCTCAATTCCGGCAACGAGCCCCCACTGTGTAACGGATTTAAAGTCACAGCACACACCAGACAAGGACTCTTTCCACTGCCAAGGGATGTGACACACAATACAAACGCTTTTAATTTTATTGATTTTGGATGCTGCTTTGAGAAGGCACCCAACCCGTCTCACACCCCCCTTGACAAACACCCGTGTCGCAATGGACCATGAACCAGGCCGATGTGTAATAATGAAATATTTGTTTATTTTTAAACTCAAATGCAAAATCAAACAAACCAATTTTAGGGTAGCAATCACCAGCGGGCTGATAAAATACAGCAAAATGTTATGATATGAATAATTTAACTTTCTGACATTTGACACATACATTTTAAATGGATATGGAAGCAAAGTCACTGTTTGATCATACTTATAGATAGCACAACTGTTAGGCACTCCCGCTGCAACACTCCACCAAACACCAGCTGACTAAGTTTTGTATGGGTGGAAAGGAGTGGCAATGAGTCACAAAAAATATGGAAAAATCAGATTGTAAATCTGACCTACCACCCAGAATGGGAGGCCAAAACGAAAATCAAACCGTTGAAAAAATGAGCGAAATGGCATTCGGAATTTACTGGATAGTTAGAGGACAGTTTACATGTGTGGTAGAATGGATAGGACAGGAATTCGAGTGGCTGCATTAAAGAGGCAAGAAAGCTTACAAACTACTGGGCAGGGAATTAAAGCAACATGAATACAGGTAAAAGGAAAACACACGTGGCAAAGTGGCAAAATTGCAATTTCTTTTTCTACACAGATTTTAAACAAGCAAACAGCTAAGGAAATGGGCTAAACAGTCAAAATCGGAAATTGGTTTTTCTGATAAAGGACAAAGGCACATATCAGATAGAATAATGGAGTGAAGGGAGGACTCTTATGGGGTGACAGTATAGGTTTATTTATAGGAAATGAAAATCGGATTTTATAATGAAAGCAATCAGACAGGCAAAAATCGGTTTTGTTAACAAAATTATTTGTTCTACTGAGACGGTATTTTAATGAAAGCAATCACATGGGAAAAAACAGTTTTGTTAACAAAATTATTTGTTCTACTGAGACTGTATTTTAGTGGCTAGATTATTAAAGGAAGACATTGCACGCAAGGTGGTTAATTAGCAATTTTAACAAATTTGCGCCATGCAACTCCTTATATGGGAATTAATTAATGTATCTCAAAAATGGTGCTAAGGATTTACACAACTAGCTGAAAGGATTTGAAAAGAATGACACTAACAGATGTATACTACAAAGATTCTTCTAAGGACCGGATAAACAGAGGATGCTAACAATTTGGGAAGTTACTAGGATTCTTATGGGGTTTTTATAGGGTTTGGACAGAATGCAAGGTAACAGAGTGGTGTAAGCAGCTTTTTGGTACTGGGGTGGGTGATACTTACAAAATGCAGTTGAGTGGGGTAGTTCGGAAAGCTAACCGGGTCTCTGGACAGCGAGGCCAGTGTCTGGTCACTGGGCAGCGGCTGGGTTCTCCTTTATGGGAACAATGGGCAAAAGGGGTCTGGTCTCTGGATTCTCCCAAAGGGGATCAGTGGCCTCTCCTCTTTTCTCCCTGGGTTTGTGGGCCTGTCTGGATCTAGATGTATCATTCTGCCTGGATAAAGATGGGTGGTTCTGCCTGGATCTGGGTCACGATAGGTGGTTCTGCCTGGATCTAGATCAGCTACCTCTGGAGTCTTGGAATCTTGCAGGGTGAATTTTGAATGTGTGGATTTTTGAATGTCTTGAATCTCCCTATGCCTCCTTCTTATATAGGCAGGATGACATCAGAGAATGTTTACAATGTGGGCGGAAGTAATCTGACCATAACCCTTGGATAGGATAGGTCAGGCTATGGGTGTCCCCTCCTCCCTGTGGGTGGATTGGTTCCAGGGAAGTGACATCAGTTTAAGTGTTTGTATTTTATGACTTTCCTTTGTTTCACCACAGTACATTTTACAAAAATAAGTTATGGAACAAAAACCTTATATTTACAATCGTCACCAGCATAAAAATCAGATAGGCAGATTCCATGTTTCACCAGGAATATGCCAGTTCAAATGCCAAGTCTGTGTGATGCTGCTTCACCCTTTGTGCATCATTCTGCAGTGTTTCACAGAATTTAGTAATTCTACTAATGGCTAAACATACGCCTAACAGTATCTGGCATATTTTCTCCAAATTTAATATATTTGCCATTTATGCTTTCCTCAGAAATGCCTTTTTACTGCCATTCACTTCCAGCACATGCCAGGAAGACACACAGTCTTATTTTGTTTGTACAAATATTACATTAAAACTGTCATAATCTCACATTGTTCACATTGTTCAGCTTGTTCAGATTACTGAAATAAACGTCTTAATATTAAAAGGTGTTTAAATCAAATGGGCTGGATTTGTCCCCAAATGTGGGCGGTATTTACAGAACCTCCCCACCCCCGCCAAATGTCTTCCCTTGGTCAGCTTGCACAGCGGTTGCCATGACTCCCCATTTGAAGTCCTCCAGTTTGAATGCCAAGGAACTCACACTTTTGAGGCAAACACAGTGCTTGACTTGTCCTTTGTCCTTCGGAGCATTTCTGCCATGCAGTCTTAGGCAACCTGCAATTATCACACTTGTCAGGTCCATAGAACAGGGCCCCAACCCTGGCAGTATCAGTTCACGGGGAGGTGTGACATTGTCCTTTAAACCAAACAGGTCTAACAGGAATGCCTGAGCTTCAGCCAGGCTGTTGAAGTTCTTTTGTTTTAAGGGGAAACACACAGAGCACAATATACATATGTTTTTGCAGACTCTCTTCCCAAATGTACAGTTGTGATTCTATACAAGCTACAGTATTATTTCCTATTTATTTTTCACAATGTTATTTCACCACTTTGTAAAAGCAGGTTTCCACGGGTTCATTTTATTTTCCTCATGTTTATTTCACAAAAATGCAGTTTTGTTCGCATTTACTATCTGAAGGCTCTGGTCAGTTTCTGTACACAGGGATATGCTTGAAAACTGGGTTCTTTGTAATTCACATATAGCAAGAGAGAGAGAGAGAGAGATCTTCTTTTGAAGTACTTTGTGTGGGTTAATTTGTTTCCAAAAGTAAATTCAAGCCGGGTTTCTGTAGAAATCCGGAATCTTTGCTTTCGGTGATTTCCCAATACATCAGCTGGTCTGGGAATGTTTCTGCCTCACGTCTTGCCAGCCACCAGAAATAAAACATGGCAGGAAAGGTTTCCTTGAAGGCCACATCTTTGTGAAAAATGAAATCAAGAGTAAATTGCAAATCCATCTTGGGTGTCATGTGTGCAGCTGTAGTATTCAGTATGACAGAACAGAAAAAGGTGATGCTGTTCTAAGCAAAGGTAATTTTCTGCTTGATTTAGATGAAAGAAGCAAGTGCAGCCATTTTTTGTAGTGGCAGTGTTTAAGCTTGCCACCCCTGCATCAGGGAAAGAAAACACAGCCGCTTTTGGGTGAAATGTGGAAATATGTTTTTTGTTGTAGCAGGGTTTCTGTTGGGGCTGGCAAATGTACCCCACAGCACCTGCATATCTGGCAGCCAAGCACCACATATCTGGTGGCACACGCTCCTTGCGCAGCAAATCGACCAACAGGCTCGAATCACAACTAGTCCACAAAGTGAGGACCCACAAACAGTCCTTCTCTTGTCATAAAACCCATCAACTGGAACTCGATCCCAGTTTCGAATCGGCATGCCCACACAATTCTCCAATTGTGGACATTTCTCAAAACATGGCTTTTTCAACAACACCTGAACATAGGCTAATCCCAATGTACACAATGAATGCAACTCACAGTAGTGCTCTACTCTTACAAGATGCCAGCCCAAACACTGGCTACCCAATCCTTGTACAGTGCCCCGCTGATCTTGGTCTGCACTTTAACCAATAAAATAAAAAATTAAACAAAATCATTTGTGAAGGAATCATTGCATGTTATTTCAAAGCGTGTGTTGGATGTAGGCATACATCATTTCTGTTTTATGACCCTGCCATTGAGATCTAATGATGGTACTCAGAAGGTCTTGTGATACGTAAAGGCCTATTTCAAGCAAAAAATGACAGAAAATAGGAGATCCAGCAGCAGGTGAAGTCAATCTGTGCAGTGTTTGTCCGTCCAGTCTGCTTATACACACCCCACCCTACCTCCAGCTTCAGAGGAGTATATTACAGGCCATTCAGGATTTACAGCACTTATGCATGTGTGGCCTTTGGAATTTACATGCAGATTGAGTTTGCCACCATTCCTCAAATCCATACTCTAAAAAAGAAGAGACCGGAGCTATTTCAGTCCATAGCTGGTTCCGTGATGGCATTAGGACTGTTAGTATCTTGCACCAAGGTAGCAATACTCAGTTTCAGAATGATCATAAGGAAAATATTACTTTCGCCCTCAGGGATGCCTCAATAGGAAAATTTAGATATGTGGCAACTTCCCATAAATAACCCTGATATCATCTTGGAAACATGCACACTTGCATTATACATTATATTATATTATATCACTTTTCATTACACACACTATACTCCCAGGTTCATTTATCACTGTTAACTATGTGGGAGCTATACAGACCTTAACAGTTCAATTTTCAGAAGTATACTGTCTTAGATAAAGAGCAGGCCAGGTTTTGCCTCTTCACAAATGGCAGGTGCATCTTCAACCTGCGACACAAATTCCATATAGTCAGAAATATGCACTGACTATGCAAGAAAACAAACTCCTTGACAAATACCTGGTTTAATATTTGGCATATAGGTTTACCCAGCATCAGCAGTTATGGTTAAGTTGCTCAAGCCAGCCTTCGACAAGGTCAACCATACCATCCTGCTCAACCATCTCCACGATAAACTGGGTATCACTGATCAGGCTCTGGCCTAACTGACCTCTTTCCTCTCTGATCGACCCTCCCAGATCCAACTTGGGTCCTTCCTATCATCTATTTCCCTCTCTACCTGTGGTGTTCGCCAGGGGTCTAACCTTTCCCCCTGGCTTTTCAACCAATACCTGGCAACTCTCATTCACTGCATTGCAATTTTCTGCTCCAATTTCCAGTGCTATGCTAATGAACCACAACTCATTTTCAGGCTGCCCTCAGCCACCTCCTCTCCTTCTCTCATTTCTGATTGCCTAACTGCCATTCGTGATTGTTGTGCTGCCAACGATCTTTGTCTGAACAGCAGCAAGACAGAGATCCTCCTCATCAGCACACCTTCAGCCTCCTTTCCCCTCACTCTCTGGCCAGCCTCTGCTGGCCCTCCTCCTACCCCCACCTATGAGGCTAAGAACCACAGGGTCATCTTTGACTCCACACGTTCCTTCTCCTCCCACATCTGAGATGTCTCTAAAAAGTCAAACTTCCTACTGCACCTCCTCAGAGGTACTCTTCATTTCCTCTCCTTCCCCGAGAAGCTCATTGTCTCCCAAGCACTGGTTCTCTCTAGGTTGGACTACTGTAACAGCCTCTTTCTAAATCTACCTTCCTCTACACTACGCCCTGTGCAGCTAATCCAGAACAGGGCTGCAAGACTTGTCCTTGGCCTCAAGCCCTGGGAACATATCTCTCCAGCTCTGAAATCTCACCATTAGCTCCCAGTGGATTCAAGGATTAAATTCAAAACCCTATGCATTGTCCACAAGACTTTCTGGGGCCTGAGTCCATAATACCTTCAGCTTTCCATCCGCAAATACCTCCCCTCTCGATCTCTTCACTCCTCTACTTCCAACTCCCTCAGGGTCAGTCGTTTCTCAAAGAAATGAGCTGGGGGTTGATCTCTCTCTTTAGCTGGGGCCTCCCTCTGAAACAGACTCACTGCCTCTCTGAAACTTGATGAGTACCATCTCTGGTTTTGGAAGCACCTCAAGACCTTCCTCTTTGCTTCTGCCTTCACTCCCCTTCTCCCCTGCTGATCAGTTCTTTCTTGGCACTGTGCACCTGACCTACCCACTGTCTTCCGGGCCCAGGTACCGGATCACTCTGCTACCCCCCTGCACTGTCTCCAGGCCACCCCTTGCTCTGGAGGTTGTATCTGTACCCATACAGTCCCTCCACTTTTTCTGCACTTGTCAGACACACCCTGTCTGCTGCCTTAAACCCAGCAATTGCCAGGTGCTGGCTGCACTACCACTGTTTTTTGTCTTTATTTATTATTTATTATTATTGATCTGTTTTCTCCCTTGATCCACACTTTCCACTTCTCCCACCCTCCCATGCACTTTTCCCCTCTCCCTCTCCCATGCACCTGCAATGTCACTGGGCCTAGTAAGATCGTTGTTTTGTTCTTCCCTATTCCCCCTCCCTCGCCTTGTCGCACTCTGCAACACTTGTGTATGAGCACAATATAAATACAATATCATATCATATATCCTGTATTTTATTTTTTGAAAAGTGTGAAAATGTAAGTTCACAAAACAGTGACATAACATTGGTGTTTGGTTAATGGGCCTGGCCGTCAGCAAGGAGAAATGTTTATTGTAATTTGCATGCAGCATGTGCAAAGCGGGAGGTTTAAACGGGAAAAAATATTCTGCCTGCAGTTAAAGCCTGCTGTGGTGGACTAGATTACAACAAACTTGCGCAACGTGCATTAGCAAGGACCTAAAAGCATGTTTTTGGAAATCTGTCTTTTGTTTTATTTTTCCAAAGTGTATGAATGTAAACAGAAAAACTAGTGATATATATTCGGTGTCTAGGTAGTGGGCCTGGCCCCACGGCAAACGCAAATGTGTACTCTGATTTGCTCTTCTGATTTGGGGAATGAGGCATGGTTGAAGCCCATGCCCCATGGATTTGGAGACTGGCCATGATTACATTATTAGGGTATAGTGGACATTGAACTAGGAAGCAGGGTAGGTGCAGTAAATAATAGGGGTGGTTTGGTTTGGCTGGGGTCATGGTGGAGTCTTATGATGTAGGCAATTGAACTATGATTAGCATCCCCAGCATGCGCTGCTGATAATGACAGACATAAATAAGTATGTGTTGCAAAAAAAAATATATTTATTAAAGGAGGTTTATAGTTCTTTCATATATATCAAAAGAGGAATTATTAATAACTTATACACAGTGATGTAACACCACAAAACATTTTCACGTATAAAAACCTATTAAATTGTCAGAAAAAACTTTGTTAAAGGGATATGGTTAAGATGCATCCCACCCTTGGGCCTCCTCTCCTCCAGTAGTTAGCCAGTGGTGTCCCACCTCCTTGTCATCTGAAATGCAGATGTAAAAGATTTGTAGAAGATTGTTAAGTGGCAGTTGTGTGGAAGCTTAATATGGTCATAGGTTTATATGTACATTTGGAAGTGATTGGTGGGTGAATTCTGACTATTTGCAAGCAGGCATTGAGGGAGTGTTACAAATATAAAATTAAAATGTGTAGAAGAGCTGTCCTGTGCAGTTGTGTGCATGTGCCATCCTGGTCTTTTAATGATCCATGTCCTGGAAAGGGGACTGTGGAGGCTGTGGATAGTTAGTCCTTATTGTATGCTACAGAAAAGTATGTGGGACAGAAAATTGTTTGAAAATGGTTTCTGTCCTTTAATATTTTTCTCTAGTATACAATTGCCCATTAGCACCCTTGGTGGGGGAGCCAGCCAATCAGGGGGCTAGGAACGCAGGCTTGAACTGCCATTACAAACCCATGTTCCAAGCCACCTGATTGCTGGCTCTCCCCGCCGCCATCGGCCTCCCTTCAGCCTCCATCCTCTGCCCCATTTGATTGTTTTATCCCCCCTTCTCCACCGCCGCCGGGTGGCACCGCCACATTCGCTGCTTCTCTTTGCCTCCTGCAGGCCACCGTGGAAACGGAAGAGGGGCTCTGTACAGAGCCTCACCTTTCCTTTTCATGGCAGCCATCTTGGAAACGGATTTTCCTTCCTACAGCAGGACGCCACCCGCATTCCGCTGTAGAAAGGAAAATCTTTTTTTAGCACCCTGGTTTACTGCTTTGGCAGCCCATGGTGCTTATGGCCTTCATCCTCGTTGCAGGGACTGGTACAGGGGATACCGGCCCAGAGACCTTGTTATCTGCCCTCGCTTCACTTGAACTGATAGCTTGGGCTGCTCATCCTTTATCCCCAATTCCAGCCTCTGGATCAGGGGATAAACACCACATTATTGCAATCAGCATAACACAAAATGCTAATGGGAATGTTGGAGAATCTTATCGAGTCTACTTTACTGAGAAATGTAAAGTAGACGGAATCTATAAGATTATTTCATTTAGTTCTATTTTCTAACTGTGAAAGGTGGTTCCTAAAGGAAACTTTCTTTTATTTTTTTTTATTTATTTACGGACATGTCAGAAAGTACGGTGGGGAGGGAAATGAGGGAAGAGGCACCAACCACTAATATGGCGGGGCAGGTGGACAAGAGAAAACGCTGCGTGTGTGTTACGTTTAAGGTAAGGGGAAGTGTTTCTCATCCTGCTTGATTACAGCTAACAAAAGCACTTCAAAAATTGCTCCCCCCGGCAGAGTGGTGGGTCGCAGTATATACAGAGGACTGTTGTCTTTGAAAGATATGGACCAACAGCCTATTTTATTGCTTGCAAGGTAGCTGATGGGATTTTGTGTCCCACAGAACTAGGCTGTGTGTTTACAGTATTGGTTGAGGAAGACAAGGTGGAGGAAGACAGCCTGCTACTTGCTAAAAAAGGAACAACCTTTCTAAGAGTATTACAGTGGTAGTATTTGGTGTAGCAGCGCATGGAGGTTGTTGGAGTACTGTCCAGTTAGTCTGCGACTGAGTACGGCGATACCCTTTCACTTTGGTAGCTTTAGTAATTGGGAAAATAAGTGTCACACCCATGATTCTCTCTGGGTGATAGATGTAGGCACTTCCTCTACCTCCTCTTCTTCGTCCTCTTCATTGTGTTTGGAAGTACTATGCTTTTTTTGTTGTGTAGGTCTTCCAGCTGGTGATGGCGGCTCTTTGGGAGGAGAGATGGCAAAGGTTCATGCCATTTTTAAGATAAATAGCAGTTTTGCTAATATTCTTCCAAGCATGTGTTCTGAGCTAGATGTTAATGGATAATGAGTAAGAATAGGTGTAGGAGCTGCAAAGGGTACATTTTGAGTTTGAAAATTCCTAGATCAGCAGAAAATGCAGTTCCAAACTGTCCACGAAGCACAGACCCGTTTGTGAATTGCGGACGCATTCGCGAACACGCCATCATTACCGCGCACACGTGCGTGGTCACGTGACACTGTCCGGAAAGTCCACAATGAGGTCAGACATTCACAGAGATTGAAAAACACAAAATCAGTGGAAAAAGTTGCAAAAAGTGTATAGACATGTTAAAAATGATGCTAGAAGGAGGAGCACGGCAGAGTTTTAAGTTGAAACTTTGTAAATTTGACAAAAATGTTGCTATTTTGGGGAAAGTATGACATTGGTAAATTGTAGGAAATTAGTGTGCACTCGTAAAAACCCATTAAATTCTTTGAAAAAAAGTTGTTAAAGGGGCGTTATGGTTAAGTTACATTAATAAAAACCTATGAAATTCACTGAAAAATCTTTGCTAAAGGGACATTATGGTTAAGTTGCACTAATAAAAACATATGAAATGCAAGGAAGAAAATGTTGTTAAAGGGACGTTATGGTAAAACCAGAAAAACCTCAGAAATCCACCAGTTATGGTAAGCTAAGCATCCACAATATGCACCACCACCGTGCACTGCTAAGACTAACACCAAGGACATAAAAGGTGACATCACAAATGTCATTGATGACATCACATATCTGGGCCACTTGGTTTTGTTTACCTGCATGATTCAGCTAGTTTTTTGTTTTTACTGCCTCTAATTTGTATGCATTGTGCATTTTTATATTTATTTCTTCTACTAACACAATGGTAAGTTTTCAATTGTTACCTATTTATTGCAAGTTTAACATTAGTCAAAACACTCATAAGGTAGTATTTATTATTTTACTATCGGAAATTACCAGATAAAAAATATTGTACTTCTATGGTGCTTGCTGCAACGATTGGCTATATGTATGTATGATTAGGTTCCACTACTATCAACAACACTAGAATATAATCATTTCTTCACATGAGTACATTCTTTAATACATTAAGTAGTTCATGATTGCTCACCCAGTCACTGCTAACATCTTGTTTCCAACATTATAAACTCAACCCCTTGTAGGGAATGTTTATTAATGTGAATTTAATATGTGATGTCATCAGTGATGTCATCAATGACATTTGTGATGTCATCCTTAGCAGTGCACGATGGTGGTGCGAGTTATGGTTGCTTAGCTTACTATAACTTGTGCATTATTAAGGTTTTTTGGTTATACTTGTAACCATAAAGTCCCTTTAACAACGTTTTTTAATTGTATTTCATAGGTTTTTGTTAGTGCAACTTAACCATACTGTGCCTTTAACGTTTTTTCAGTGAATCTATATATATATATCAGTGAAAAAACTTTGTTAAAGGGACGTTGTGGTTAAGTTGCGCTACTAAAAACCTATCAGATTCAGTAAAAAAACTTTGTTAAAGGGACGTTATGGTTCCAAGTAAAACCGAAAAACCCCGGAAATTCGCCAGTTATGGTAAGCTAAGCAACCATAACTTGCGCCACCACCGTGCACTGCTAAGACTAACACCCAGGACATCAAGGATGACATCACAAATGTCATTGATGACATCACTGATGACATCACATGTCTGGCTCCCCCTTTTTTCCTTTACTGACATATCTAGGCCACATGGTTTTCTTCAGTAACAGTCAGGAATTAAAAGTGGAAAAGGTAGTATATTTGTAGACTTATCCTTCAAGTATGTTCTTACAATATTTCCCTTAGGGTTCAGTCATATCATATGAAACATATACATAGGGGAAGACACAAGCATGAAAGACAGAAATCCTTTCTGTGCATTAAAATTATCAGTAGAATTATCAGCACTTTCTGATAGTTCTGTTGTTTTATTACTGTACTTTCCCTGTATATGCACCTATTTTTATATCTTGTATTCACACTACTTTCCTTAGGGTCCAGTTACATTATGCGATATATATACATAGGATAAGTAGCAGCTTTGAAACAGAGCAATCATTTTTCTGCATAAAGGTAATCAGTTAGGTTATGAACATGTTTTGCTACTACTGCTGTTTTTTTTTTTACTTCAATTTCCTTGTATATACTCATATTTGTATGTGGTGTTGTCTCTTTGTGTTTTGTCTATAATAATGCAATTATGTAGTAAGTGGGTTTTATTATCTACTTATCACATGTTTCACAGTATGCAAAAGTCTAATAAGAAAACAGTTATCATTTCACTATTCAACATGGCAAGTTTATGAATATTGAACCTCCATCATGTATGCTGCACACAATGCCTATGTTTCTACATGAACACCTTAGTATACTGGATGGACTAATTAGCCCTTGATATTTATTCCAATGATCCTTTACACTTTTCTTTATTGACATTACAATGAGAAACCCTTGTACAGACTTTTCATGAAAGGTAAATGCACATGTGATGTCATCATTGATTTCATCAATGACATTCCTGATGTCATCTTTGATGTCCTGGGTGTTAGTCTTAGCAGTGCACGGTGGTGGCGCGAGTTATGGTTGCTTAGCTTACCATAACTGGCGAATTTCAGGGGGTTTTCGGTTTTACTTGGAACCATAACGTCCCTTTAACAATGTTTTTTTATTGAATCTGATAGGTTTTTAGTAGCGCAACTTAACCATAACGTCTATTTAACAACGTTTTTTTACTGAATTTCATAGGTTTTTAGTAGCGCAACTTAACCATAACGTCCCTTTAACAAAGTTTTTTTACTGAATTTCATAGGTTTTTCGTAGCGCAACTGAACCATAACGTCCCTTTAACAAAGTTTTTTACTGAATTTCATAGTTTTTTAGTAGCACAATTTAACAATAATAACTTTGACTTTATGTACATGTAATATGGAACATACTGAACCCTTTCTACTTACTTTGACTGTCCGCGGACATGTTCGGACAACAGTACCACCACCTAAAAACTCTGGGGGGGTATGTGTAATTGTTATATCATAACATAGGAACATTTAACACATTCACAAAGCAGCACACATACAAAGTATATGTAGTGATACTTAAGAAATGTAACCCATATATGTAACACACTAACCATTCATTTAAATACAATGGCCCTCATTACAAGTTATGCCGGTAGCCATGCCGCAATTTGCGGCATGGCTGCCAGCAAAACCGCATCCGTGTCCATGTCCTCGGAATGAGGACTTACCGGACCATTCCGAGTCCGGATGGCGCGGTAATTCCTCACTCGAGGACACAGACACGGTTCATCCCCATTCCCATTTCAGCCCCCATAGGGCTGAATGGGAATGGGAGACGGAGTAAACAACGGGCCATTACGAGATGGCCCGTTGTTTGCTCCCTCTTCCCCTCGTGGGACCCGGTATGCACGCCTGGTTTTCCCAGGCATGCTTAACGTGTCCCGCGAGGGGAACTTGTAATGTGGCGGAACGGGTTGAACGGCGCCGCAGCCTTTTACGGCACCGTTTAACCCGTTCCGCCAGGGTCGTAATGAGGCCCAATATGTTCTAAAATGGAATATACCAAAAGAAGATAAAGTGGCTTCCAACATAATTACCTCACAGACACTTCACAACTAAGAACAAGACCAGACGTACAGACTACTCATCACATATCGTACCTGAAATAGTAAGTGCACTTTCTGTATTAGATAAAAAAAAATATTACTTTTTTGTTTTCTCACAGAAATGTGTAGTACTCTGGAGTGGCTAGAGGAGCATTTCCCACGAGAGGAAATGTCAGAAGATAGTGCACCTAATGGTACACACTTTACAATATAAACCAATTAATAAATATTATTTTGTATACATTTAACATATACTTTTGTTTTTGGACAGGCCATACAAAAATTGAAACTACTAGAGAAAAAGAAGCGGTGGATAACACTCTGGAACACATAAACGAAAAAATGGACCAATTTATGGCAAATTTTACCAATTTAAAAAACTTTGTGGAAGATCACTTAAAACTAACAACATGATACCATTGTCCCACCTGTACTTGTCCCCCCTCACCATATCCCACTCATTTAACCCCAAACTCTCTCCATGGACCAAAACGTTTTGATGACATTTCCATCCCTTCTTCACCTGATCCCAATTATGTCGAAATCCCTAATTCTCCTGTTTTTGTTTCCGTTTCTGCCCCACCTTCTCAGTCATAAATTGTTAATATATGTCAAATAAAGTTACTTTTTTTATATTGGGCCTCATTAGGACCCAGGCGGATTTCGCGGTGCTAAATGCACCGCGAAGCATGGCGGAAAGCCGCCGATAGCGCCATGGGGGTTGGCGGATTTACCGCCCCATTCCGACCTCGGCGGAGCGGTAAATCCCCAATCCCCATTCTGCCCTTCCCCATTCCCATTCTTGCCCCATAGGGTATAATGGGAGTGGGGAAGGAGTTAATTACGCCACCGTAAAATACGGTGGCGTAATTAACAACGAGGTCCCGTAGCGCCATGGTTTTCTCCGGCTGGTAAAACCAGGCGGAGAAAACCTCCATGGCGCTACGGGAACTCGTAGTATGGCGGAGAGGTACGCCATGCACTACGCTGGCGTAATACCCTCTCCGCCAGGGTCCTAATGAGGCCCATTGTGTTGTAATTAGTTTCAGTTCTTTTTGTTAAAACCAATTTAGGTGTCCACGGACAGCACGGCTGTTCGGAAATGTTCGTAAATAGACGAAAATGTAAGTGTCCTGAGGACACTATATCTGTCCGTAATGTTCTCATGCAAGTTGAAACTGTTCTAAGAACACTCGTAGTGTCCTGAAATGTTCGTAAATAAACGAAAATGGAGGTGTCCTTAAGAACACTATGCCTGTTTGTAGTGTTCGCTAGCAAGTTGAAACTGTTCTAAGAACACTCGTGGTGTCCTGAATTGTTCGTAAATAAATGGAAATGGAGGTGTGCTGGGGACGCTATGTCTGTCCGTATTGTTCGCAAGTAAGTTAAACTGTGCTAAGAACAAACGGCTTTCCGTAACTGTTCATTTTACGTGTGACGCACTTTTAATTAGTTCAGGACCTGAACACTGTCCGTAGAACATCAACACGCATGCGCAAAAGCAATGTCCGTACATTGGGTGTCCTGTGGACGGCCGCTTCCTTAGCGAACATGCTCACAAAGCAACCATGTGACCGCGCCCACGCTGATCGCATGTTCTGAATGCGGACACTGTTCGTGTCCCCGAACAGTTTAAAAGTACATTTCCAAGTAATCCACAATAGTTCTCATTAAAATCTCACCATACCACAAATCCCACATACTAATCCTAAATTTCCACATAGTTTTTGTGACTTTTGGAAACTTTTTTGGTGTTCGATCTGTCTTGCGGATGGCACGCATGTCCGCGAACCGCGTACAAGCACCCCTATAAAAGACCACGCCCTAGAGCTCATTCTCATTGTGTTTCTGGCTATTCCACAGACCACAATGCATTTTGCTGCATACTTTGCAGATTTTGAGATTTCCATCTCCAAGCCGATGACATCCATGGCTCCACTATTGCCACCTGGTGCTACATCTGCCTCAGCACCACCCCCACCCCCCCCCCCACCACCACCATCTCTCCAAGGGCCTGGAGAGGGGAACAGGAGTGAGGATACAGAGGAGGAAGAAGAGGATGATGAGAATGAGGTAGAGGAAATCCCTACTACCTGCCCTCGCCGTGATTCTTGGGTGTGGCGGTTATTTACCGTTCCTGGGAATGGTCCTAAGGCTCGGGTGAACCGTGTCACCTGCAATCAGTGCAAAATGGTACTCAGTCGCTGGAGGCATGGTTCGTACAGCTTTGGGACCACTACCATGAAGTGACACCTCAACTCATTCCACACTGGGGCCATTCGCCAGGTTGTACCTTGCGAAGAGCGTAGTAGGTTGATTGCCTCTACTTCATCCTCCGTTTCTGATCCTGTCACCACAAGGAACACCTCTGTGGGACAGCGTCTTCCTCAAGCTGCCTCACAGGCCATACAGAATTATGATGACCCTTACCTTTCGAGGATCATAGTTGTATGTATGTACTGTGACACAGTACTCTGCAGGGGGGAGCGACTTCGGAGTGCTTTTGAGACTATCGTCTCACAGCACGAGAAGACCTGCTCACTACCCAAATAAAACCCACTCTACATCTTCCTCTCTCAGCTCGCCTTTCTTATCCCTGTGGTTGGTGTCCCCCCTTTACCCTCATTTCCCCTCCTCTCCTAGTGTGTCGTGTATAAAAAACCAAAGAAAATACAAAATAACAAAAATCAAAAAAAATAAGGCTCTTTTCAGAGCCGCCTTTCACAGTTAAAAAATAGAAGTGAAGATAAGTAAAGCAGGGCCCTTTGTATTTCTTGAAAGTCCCCGGACAGTTCGCGAACATAAAAAAAATTGGGGTACTACCCTATTGAAACCATTGCATTTTTCTCTGGGAGGAAGTGGTGGCTCTGAAAAGAGCATTTGGGAGGTGTTTGTATGTCAAAAATTATTAATACTTAACACCTACTTCAAAATGGATGCTGTATTTCTAAAAAAGGTTGCAATGCATTTTGTACATTTGTCAGAAAATTCTGATTGCCAGCATAAGTAAGATGGACTCCATCTCTGCGAAGAATGTATGTACTACGAAACATAATATTTTCATTGTAAAAAGAGGACATGCCAAAATCTCTTAGGAAGGCACAAACAGCCTTATTAACATTACGCCTTGCTTTCTCCATTTGTGGACCACATGAGAAAGAACAAAGCCACATTTGTCTCTGCGTAATCCATGAAAAAATTACGTTGGAGTTTGGAAACATGTCCATGATCTTCTGAAGTCCTTCTTTCATTGCAAATTGCAAAGAAATTCCAGACACATGTCCTAAACTGTTCCCTCCACAATGAATTACAATTATGTCTGGATGTTCCTCTATCTTCAAAGTTGCACAGAGAGGTAGCAAGTCCAACCACTTCATTCCACGCACTCCATGCCAGTGCACTTCCACATGTGTGAATCTAAGATCTATAGATACTCCACAGCTTTCTGCATGCACCTTCAACCAATGTATCCACGAGTCTCCCAAAATCCACACAATCTGTTTTCTGAAACACTCAGCCATAGCTATCTGTTCTTCTCGCAGCAAAAAGAATATCTGAGAAAACCTCTCCTAGCACAACACACTCACTAAACTTTACTGACCAATCCCTTGCTACATTCAATCTCATTTGCATGCCTCCCCAAATTCCCCGGATGTAATACGCAGTGTCCTAGAACTACCGCCATGTCCGCGAACATATCGTAACATGGACAGCCCTTCTACCATTTCCACTTCACTCTCTGTGCCATTCCCTCATTGGATGTAGCTAAGAAATCACATGCCCATCCACCAATCAAATCCAAGACCTCTACATGTAACTACATCATCATAGATCAGCACTGCAAATGTACGGTGAATCTCTCGGAGTACAAATCTCATACCATTGGCAAGCACGATCTACGAGAAATACTGTACAAGTCTCCAAGATTTCTACTTGCAGCTTCGTCCATATCCATATGCATGAACACAAACTACAGGTATGCATATTTTCTATACAGTACATGAACACATTTTCTTACCGACTTTTACCTTGTACAATCTGTAAAATGAATCTACAATCATTTTTTCATTGTCCTAAAATGAACTGTGACTTACAAACCTTTATACCGTTTAATTTCTTCATACACACACACACACGCAAATAATGTTAAACTAACATTTTTGAAATAAAATATATAGACTACATATAATCAAACAAAATTATATGCACACTCTATGATCAAATCTCAAACAATAATATTTGTACAAACACATAATTGGTTTTAATTATTTTAATTTATATAATTACTTGCATTTATATAGGACAAGCAGGCTATGACATTGACTCACTGTTATGTGGAAAAGCAGGCTATGACACTGACTCACTATTACGTGGAAAAGCTTAGTTACAGGAATAGTGGTATACAGTGGTACATTATGAATTTCACAAGCCATAGTAAAGATATTTTCTTTCCTACAGTTAGTCATAAGGTAGTTTTAATGGTTTTGAAGAAGGCGCTGAGCATTTCAATTTTAAAAATGTATGTCTTAATTAAAAACAGTGCAATATACAAACCAAATTACTAATTTCTTTCTTTTACAATTGCAGTGAAGACCATTCTCCTGAAAAGAAGCAGCCGAATTTGAAGTACAAAGAACAACTAAGAAGCAAACTGCTCATTTTAGAAAAAAAGTAAGTAGAATGTTACCATAATATTTCAATTATTACTCAAACACACTGTAAGGTTAATTCATACTATTTCTGTGCCTAAAAATAGAGATTCTGCACCATTCTGACCAAAAATCCCCCGTCTTAAACAGTGATTTACTGGCAGAATGGCCGGCAAATTCCTATTTTTCGACACACAAATGACCCATCTCAGCAGCTAGAATTTAGATGTTGTAGAATAAACAACTGTTTTAATTGTATAGCTTTAGATATACTATTTATACTTCTCCACACCACTGGCTTACTTTTTTCTGTCATCTGAACCCCAGTTTAGTAACACATTAATTCAAGAATACCCATCCCTAGTAGTTGTACTTCCCAATGCACAATCACACACCATTACATACATCTTTATCATCTTACTCAAACACTCATGCACACAACACACATGCATTGCAGGACACCCCAACCCATACCTTCTGTATTTTTTTCAACAGACCCTAAAGAATGCCCACCAAAAAGCAACTCCGTAGAAAGGAACGCAGAAGTAGAGCAAATGAAAAGAAAAGTCTCATAAACATCCATCTATAGCAGAATTTGTAAAAGAAAGTTGAAACACAACAGCTAATACAGTCATTTAGTGAAACAGAAGACGCTTCTAGTACAAAAACTTTGCCTCCTCTATCAAAAAGTAAAACAACCCAAAAAACAATTAACAGAAAACCAACTATCACTACAAATAAAACTTCTTCTATAAATCTTGATATAGTACAAAGTAAGCATACCAAGAAATGTATTTTAGCCAAAATGTTCCGTCACAAAGTCCTTCAAAATCTTATAAAAACAGGAGAGAAACCAGGTTCAACAATTCAAACCTATTGTAGGAAAGTAATCTTAGAAGCATTGATAGACAGTGCAATTCTTCTCAAAAGAAAGTTATTTATTTTAGTGTTAAACAGAATGAAACCACTAACAAAACTAATAACAAAATTACAAAAAAAGACTTCTCAATAAACGAAATGTCAACAGAAATAACTTCTTAAATATCTGTGGAGATGAATGGAGTCACACTACAAGCACAGAACCATACTTTAATGAAGAGCGTACAAACAAAAGCAAACAAATACAATTGCCATACATAGCAGTGGTCGAGGTTATGAAAAAGTTAAATATACCATAATGGAACAAGAAGTACTCCTTACAAAAATATGCCCTGAAAATGTAGATTTGCCCCTCCATTCAACTGAATCAGAACATCTAGTGTACAAATGGCCATGCACGTCAATGTTTAACATTCCCAAAAAAAGTTCAAGTCTTTACGCCAATTCCTCAATCAATATGTGAAAAGCAAAGACAAAATCAAAATTAAACTACTGCAAAATATGGATGCTTGTCCAGTACGCAAGTACACAGGACTACAAGGACATTCATTGGCCTGCATTACAGGACCTACTTGCAAAACGTCGTTCCATGATATCAGAAGGATATCAACACATCATGCAAGTATAAGAAATCTAGTTTATAAACTGTATTATGCTAAAAGTCCTGCTTTAGCACTAGCCAATTTAAATAACATTTTTCTACATGGTACATCAAAAGACCTACTAGAAGAAATCGACTATATCCAGACAAAATAGTTTGGAAGTGAAACCCACTTACAAGATGAATTAGCTATAAATCAACTTCGTAACAATTCTGCACATGGCAACCTTTCACTACACACATACAAAAAAGAAATACTAAAATTTGAAAGTACTTCAGCTGAAGTACCAAACCACGTGTGTGTATGTTGCCGCAGAACTTTTTATAAAGGTAACACAAAAACTGCAGACCTATCATACAAAATAGAAGACAATGAAGATTCTAAATGGTTTGAATTAGCTCTCTACCTTATAGCAGAAAACAAATACGAAATAACTGACCCCATAATACTTTGCAGTTACTGCACTACAAAACTTGACAACAACCAAACTCCTTCATGTGCTATCACAAATAACTTGGAATTATATCCACTACCAAAACCCCTTCAACAACTTAATTGATATGAGAGCATCATAATTCAAACAGTGCACCCATTTCAAGCAATGATACGCCTTCAACCAAAAACTGCAAAATTACCTCCCTCTGAATTAGTGAAAGGTATTCGTGGAAAAGTAGTGCATTTACCATTAGATCTAAAAGAAAATGTGCACACTCTAGGAGTGCAACGTCCAATGCAACAATCTTTAATTATCTTGGTAAATGAAGTACCTACAAAAGACAAAAAAATTTGGCAACAACTGGTAGATTTATATAAAGTTAGAGAAGCCCTGTAATATCTTAAAGAGAATAATGAATATTACAAAGAAATTATTATTGAAGAAAACTTGAAAGATACAACTGAAATAATTCAAGAGACACAAGAAGCTGGTCAATTTGAGCTTCTAGATCCTGCTACAATATCAAACACTTTAGACCATTATACAATTCATCCATTGCACTCTAAAGACACCATAGAAGATGCACTGGAAACGTACCAAATGCGTCAAACAAAAGGATCACCAATCAGCATATGGGAAAAAAGTATAGAAGCACATGCTTTTCCTCTACTCTTTCCTACTGGCAAAGGAGGAAGATACGATGATAGACCTATTCAAATATCAGCATCAGAATATGGCTCATTATGAATGTATTCTGAAGATCCCAGATTTCGACAAAATGTGGAATACATATTCCACCTACTCTTTGAAAGTGAACTAGCAACTTTATGTTACGGAGTTGCACACATATTAAAATCAGGATCACACTTTCAAAATATGACAGCTACGCAATTATTACAAAAAGTTCAACAAAAAGATGAGGTTTTACAAGCAAATCTTACAAATCTATTAGCAAATATGCGTGGTACTAAAGAGTACTGGTTTCGACGTCATGGAGATGTACGTTGTATGATCAGAAACCTTGGCCCACCCACTTGGTTTGTTACATTAAGTTGTGCAGAATATGCATGGGAAGATTTACATGCTTTCCTACGCATATCAAACGGAAACAAAACAGACATAGATATACTAACACCTGGAGAACTTTGTTCTCAGGATCCTGTTAATGTTTCAAGATATTTTCACCATCGCTTCATTGCTATGCTACATTTTATTTGTAATAAAACTGTTCCTCCCCTTGGAGAAGTGCAACACTTCTTTTGGAGAAAGGAATACCAAGCCAGAGGAGCACCACATGTCCACATGCTTTTATCGATTAAAGATGCTCCTAAATTTGGTCAAGACAGTGATTCCACTGTTTTACAGTTTATTGAAAAATATGTCACTTGTGAAATTCCATCAGAATCCACAAATAGTGATCTTCATGCAAATATTTTACAATTCCAAAGACACAAATGTGGCAAATACTGTCGTCGCAAATACAAAAACAAAGGGAAATACTACACCAAATGCTGATTTGGTTTCCCTAGACCATTTACAAATACAGGTCAAGTGAACAACCTCATGTCTTCAGTTAGACATAGTGTTAAAGGTAAGTCACCTAAAAATACATATTGCATAAAAAGAAAAGAAGAAGAAAAATATATCAATGATTACATTTACATTGCCCACTTATGGAATACAAACATAGATGTGCAGTACATTGCAGACAATTCTACTGCAGTTGCACAATATGTCACAGCATACTTAACCAAATCAGAAAAGACAGAGCTCCAAGACCTCTGGAATGACCTGTCATCAGATAAAACAGTGTCTCAGAAATTATACACCTTGGGCATAAAAATGCTGTCCCATAGAGAATGTGGATCCTATGAAGCAGCTGATCGATTAACTGGTAGTGCATTGTATGGTAAATCTGAAAATATAGTATGGCTAAGTCTTGGTCCAGCTAAATCTAGAAAAAGAGTTCTAAAATCATACGAAGATATAGAAACAATAGCCAAACATGATCCCAACAGCCAAGACATTTTAAAAACAATTTATTGGACACATACTACCCAAACAGGAGTACCACTTTGGAAACCATGTGTCTATACCACATAGCCCAAAACTACACATACAAAAATAATATAAAACCTGATGAACAAAACCGTAAATACAAAGTGACAAACTGTGAAGGCAGCTTAGTAAAACTTACCAAACGAAATTTAATTAATCATATCAAATTGTCATTAAAGACTCCTCAACATAAAGAAGTATATTACATGTTCCTGCTTCAACTCTTTAAACCATGGAGAAAAGAAGAAGAATACTAGATAACTATGAAGATGCTTTCAAAGCAACGGAAAGCAGTATAAATGATGTAAACGTTGCACAGTACAAAACAATGTTGCACAATGAACAGCAACATGAAGAAGAACTCCAGGCCCAACTAGATAAGGACACTCCTGACAGTAGTCAAACTTCTGTCACAGGAAGCCAAGAACCACTGGGAGACCCACTAATAACAAATGAGGCAGAATTAGCTATGATAGAAGTAGAAAACACCATGTGTCAGTATGAAGATAAAGAAGACCTAACTATACTACAATCAAAGCTAAACAATTAGCAACGTAACATTTTTCAAGAAGTAACAAAAGAAATTGCACATGGTGTACAACATGAAAACAAAGAATGCACCTGTCAAAATTACAAACCTATACTATTGTATGTCAGTGGTGAAGCTGGTTCTGGCAAAACATTCCTAATCAAAATCATCAGTAAGTTCCTTCAACAATTGACAAACAACAAACTGTCAGCTGTTGTCACTGCCCCCACAGGTTTAGCTGCCCACAACATAGGTGGTGTCACTTTACACCGATTACTACTCCTGCCAGTAGAACACCAAAACAAATTAGAATATTACAAACTTTCAGCAGAAGCTGCAAAGGAACTACGCAGAGTATTGAAACAAATGAAAATGCTACTAATAGATGAAGTGAGCATGGTGTCCAACCTAATGTTGGCTTTGATTCACCTCAGATTACAAGAAGTACTCAAAACAAACTCTGAAGAGCTCTTTGCAAGAAAACACATTATTGTTTTCAGAGATCTTCTTCAATTGACACCAGTAAAAGGTGAGCCTATTTTTAAAACATTAGGACACAAACTCTGCCGTAAAACTGTTGGCAGCATTAGAAATGTCAAACTTTGGCAACATTTCCAATACAGAGAATTAACAGAAAACATGCGCCAATCTGCAGATCTCACTTATGCCAACATCTTAAAAAGTATCAGAGTTGGTATACTTTCTAAAGAAGCAGAAGCAATATTGAAAACCTGTCACATTCATGCACTTTATGGTGAAAATGCATGTGCTACAGATGCTATGGAACAATTAGCCCACAAAAATGTCAATTGTATGGCCTTAATGCCAACTCTTGCAAGCTGTTTCAAATTCAATGAAATAATGTTAAGTAAAGAAATGCAACCAATAATGGAAATTAGCGCCACAGACATACTAGATGTACATGGAATGACACTACCCATGTGTGACCAAGCCACAACAAGACTAAATAGTTTAGAAAAATCAATCTCAAACACAGCAGGCTTGGAAAAGATATTAAAATTATCCTTAAATTGCTTATTAATGCTAAAACGTAACCTTGACGTGGACCAAGGACTAGTTAATGGAGCACCGGGTACAGTTGTTGGCTTTCAAACATACCCACGTGACAACAAAATTCAGTTTGTCAATATTCTCTTTGACAAACTTTCAGAAGTAAAAAGAATAGGGCGCTCAACAGCTCGACAGCTCGATTCCTTCCTTCCATTGTTCCTTATATAATCTACCACGCAGGAGCCATAACCAATTCAGGGCACTACACTGCATATATAAAAAAGAAATGTGGATGGTTTGAATGTAATGATAGTACAATTACTCTAAAGCAGAGATTACCAGCAAATCTTACAAACGCTTATTTAATGTTCTTAAAACCAAAATTTGATAACTAAACTGTACTTAAACCTTAAGTACACTTGTAGTAAAAAAATATAAACTGTCACAATATTCCAAAAGCTATCTAACTGCCCAAAGATGCTAGAACAACTAATCAGATAAATTAATACGACTCAAATAGAGAAAAAAATAGACAGTTAGAATACGCCAATTGGTATCTAACTGTCCCAAAATTTAGAAATATCCAAACAGATAAATCAATACCACGAAATTATATAATAAAATAACAGTTAGAATACGCCTACTGGTATCTAACTGCTCCAACAGACCCAATGATTTTAGCAACAAACACAGAAACTGAGCAAATTGCACATTACTGGTTTGTCATCTACTAAATATGAGGGTCAAAAAAAAGAAGAAAATGTTGATTGTACAATGTAATAAGTCCTTATAAAATACTAATACTAACATGCTATTTTCTTTTATCACAGAAATGAACAAGAAAAACGTGGACTCCCGTTACTAAACCGAATAGTAATACAACCATCGCAGCATATTACACCCATACTGGCTTATAACATTGTTCCTTATAAATTTGTTTTTGACCCAAAGTTATAAGCCACTATGAGTGCGATATGCTGCAGTGCTTGTGGCCAGGGCATAGACTCTTCGGTGCATGGCCAAATGGCCATGCACCCAACATTCTATACCCTGGCCACAACCACCGCAGCATATCACACCCATAGATTCAAGCATTGCAACCATTTTAATGTCCGCGGACACAAGGAAGTTCCTCAAACACATTCAACTTGCCAGAGGACAATACGGACAGCGTCCTCAGGACACCCCCATTTTCTTTATGTACGAACATTTCAGGACCCCACGAGTGTTCTTAGAACACTTTCAACTTGACACCAAATCCATTCTGTTTATTTACGAACATTTCAGAACAGCCGTGTTGTCCACAGACAAATCGAACACAACAAAAGCGTCTAGCACATAAAAAAAATACAACATTGCACCTATCTCATACTCCCCCACCCTCCCCAAACACTCTTACACAGCAACACACTCCACTAAATACAATTTTTAAACCAAGTTTCACCTCGCTGTCCGCGGTCGTCCGTGAATGCAAGATGTCAGGCGCCACCAAAAATCTGACGTGCTCCATGCCCCACGTCGTCTAATCAGCGAACACGTCGGATGTCCGCGGACATCACGCAAGCCGCTCGGCCAATCAGGGCACTGTCCACGGAGCGAACCGAGAAGTCCGTCCGCGGAGCGAACAGAGCTATCACTAATTTTTTTGGCTTACATTTTGGTCATTTTAAAAAAAACTACTGGACAGATTTACACCATGTCCATGTAATATATATTACGGAGTGGCCATGTAGTTATGGTTAAGTTGCTGTTTCCATAGGAAGAGCACTTTTTGGGTGGCTTATAACTTCGCTCCCCTTGGACAAATCCTCACCAAACCTTGCAAAAAAAGGATATGGCCCACTCTGAATCTTTTTGCAAAGTTTGGTGAGGTTTGGTCCAGTGGGGGCAAAGGTATAGTGGGGGTCCCAAAACTATTTTTTTTCCCATAGACATAATGGGAAAAAACTTTGCTCACACCTACAGCCCAAATCGCTGGACGGATTTACACCAAATTTGCGGCGGGAGCGGCGACTTGGTACCGAAAGCGTGCTTTTTTTTGATTTGGTGTAAATCCGTCCAGTAGTTTTTTAAAAAATGACACACTTCCCTATTCGCTCCGCCCACAGGACGGGGATGGGGCAGGCCCTTCCGTGATGTCCGCGGACATCTGACGTGCTTTCCTATTGGCTGCTGTGAAGCGTGCAGTGAGTCTATTTTGAGAGACGCCCACCATCTTTGTTTACTGGTTCATCGGAGCGTTGCACAGTAAGCTCCGTGTGCCTCTCCCATTCCCCCCACCCCCCGCTCATGCCCCGTGTCTCTCCCGTTCCCCCACCCCCTGCTCATGCTCTGTGTCTCTCTCCTGTTCCCCCCACCTCTGCTCATGCTCCGTGTCTCTCTCCTGTTCCCCCACCCCCTGCTCATGCCCCTTGTCTCCCCTGTTCCCACCCACCCCCTGCTCATGCCTCGTGTCTCCCTCCCGTTCCCCCCACCCCCTGCTCATGCCCAGTGACTCCCTCCTTTCCCCCCACCCCCCTCTCATTCCCCGTGTCTCCCCTGTTCCCCCCGACCCCCCGCTCATGCGCCGTGTCTCCCTCCTTTTCCCCCAACCCCTTCTCATACCTTGTTTCTCCTTCCCGTTCCCCCCACCCCCGCTCATGTCCCGTGTCTCCCTCCTTTCCCCCCAACCCCCGCTCATGCCCATGTCTCCCTCGTGTTCCCCCCACCCCCCGCTCATGCCCCGTGTCTCCCTCCTGTACCCCCCCACCCCGCTCATGCCCCGCGTCTCCCTCCTGTACCTCCCCACCCCGCTCATGCCCCGTGTCTCCCTCGTGTTCCCCCCACCCCCCACTCATGCCCCGTGTCTTCCTCCTGTACCCCCCACCCCCGCTCATGCCCGTGTCTCCTGTTGCCCCCCACCCCCGCTCATGCCCCCTGTCTCCCTCGTGTTCCCCCCACCCCCTGCTCATGCCCCGTGTTTCCCTCATGTTACCCCCCACCCCCGATCATGCCCCGTGTGTATCCTTTTGCCCCCCAGCCCCCGCTCATGCCCCGTGTCTCCCTTGTGTTTCCCCCCACCCCCGCTCATGCCCCGTGTCTCCCTCCTGTACCCCCCAATCCCGCTCATGCCCAATATCTGCCCTGTTCCCCCACCCCCTGCTCATGCCTTGTGTTACCCGCCACCCCCCGCTCATGCCCTGTGTCTCCCCTGTTCCCCACACCCCTCCGCTCATGCCCTGTGTCTCCACTGTTCCCCCACCCCCGCTCATGCCCCATGTCTCCCTACTGTACCCCCCACCCCCCGCTCATGCCCCGAGTGTCTCCTGTTGCCCCTCACCCCCCCGCTCATGCCCAGTGTCTCCTTCGTATTTCCCCCACCCCCCGCTCATGCCCCGTGTCTCCCTCGTGTTCCCCCCACCCCCCGCTCATGCCCTGTGTCTCCCTACTGTACCCCCACCCCCGCTCATGCCCCGTGTCTGCCCTGTTCCCCCACCCCCGCTCATGCCTCATGTCTCCCTCCTGTTGCCCCCCACACCCTGCTCATGCCCCGTGTCTCCCTCCTATTGCCCCCCACCCCTGCTCATGCCCTGTGTCTCCCTCGTGTACCCCCCTCCCCCCGCTCATGCCCCATGTCTTCCTCGTGTACCCCCGACCCCCTGCTCATGCCCCATGTGTCTCCTGTTGCTCCCCACCCCCTGCTCATGCCCTGTGTCTTCCTCGTGTACCCCCCACCCCCTGCTCATGCCCCGTGTCTCCCTTGTATTACCCCCCACCCCCGCTCATGCCCTGTGTCTCCCCTGTTCTCCACACCCCCCAATCAAGCCCTGTGTCTACACTGTTCCCAAACCCCTCCGCTCATGCCCCGTGTCTCCACTGTTCCCCCCCAACCCCCGCTCATGCCCCGTGTCTCCCTACTGTACCCTCCACCCCCGCTCATGCCCCATGTCTGCCCTGTTCCCCCCACCCCCGTCATGCCTCGGGTCTCCCTCATGTTCCCCCACCGCCCGCTCATGCCCCGTGTCTTCCTCATGTTTCCCCCACCCTACCACTCATGCCCCGTGTCTCCCTCGTGTTCCCCCACCCCCCCGCTCATGCCCTGTGTCTCCCTCATGTTCCCCCCACCCCCTGCTGATGCCCCTTGTCTTCCTCGTGTACCCCCCACCCCCTGCTCATGCCCCATATGTCTCCTGTTGCCCCCCACCCCCCGCTCATGCCCCGTGTCTTCCTCGTGTACCCCCCACCCCCCACTCATGCGTCTCCTGTTGCCCCCCACCCCACGCTCATGCCACGTGTTTCCCTAATGTTCCCCCCACCCAAGCTCATGCCCCATGTCTTTCTCTTGTTCCCCCCACTGCCCCGCTCATGCCCCATGTCTCCCTCCTGTACCCCCACCCCCCGCTCATGCCCAGTAAATGCCCTGTCCCCCCTACCCCCGCTCATGCCCGTGTTACCCCCCTCCCCCACTCATGCCCTGTGTCTCCCCTGTTCCCCACACCCCCCACTCAAGCCCAGTGTCTCCACTGTTCCCCCACCCCTCTGCTCATGCCCCGTGTCTCCACTGTTCCCCCCCACCCCCTGCTCATGCCCCATGTCTCCCTCGTGTTCCCCTAACCCCCCGCTCATGCCCCGTGTCTCCCTCGTGTTTCCCCCCACCCCCCGCTCATGCCCCATGTCTCCCTCGTGTTCCCCCCACCCCCCGCTCATGTCCCGTGTCTCCCTCCTGTACCACCATCCCCCGCTCATGCCCCGTGTCTCCTGTTGCCCCCCACCCCCCGCTCATGCCCTGTGTGTCTCCTGTTGCCCCCCACCCCCCACTCATGCCCCGTGTCTCCCTCGTGTTCCCCCCATTCCCCGCTCATGCCCCGTGTCTCCCTTGTGTTCCCCCCACCCCCGCTCATGCCCCGTGTCTCCCTCCTGTACCACCCTCTGCTCATTCCCCGTGTGTCTCCTGTTGCCCCCACCCCCTGACCCGTGTCTCCCTTTTGTTACCCCTCACCCGCCACTCATGCCCTGTGTCTACCCTGTTCCCCCTCCCCTGCTCAACCCCCGTGTCTCCACTGTTCCCCCATCCCTCCGCTCATGCCCCGTGTCTCCAGGGTACCCCCACCCCCACTCATGCCCTGTGTCTCCCTACTGTACCCCCCAGCCCCCGCTCATGCCCCATGTCTGCCATGTTCCCCCCACCCCCTGCTCATGCCTCTTGTCTCCCTTCTGTTGCACCCACCCCCTGCTCATGCCCCGTGTGTCCCTCGTGTTTCCCCCACCCCCCGCTCATGCTCCGTGTCTCCCTCGTGTTTCCCCTACCCCCCGCTCATGCCCCGTGTCTCCCTCCTGTACCCCCCACCCCCCGCTCATGCCCCGTGTGTCTCCTGTTGCTCCCCACCCCCTGCTCATGCCCCGTGTCTCCGTCATGTTCCCCCGCACCCCTTGCTCATGCCCCGTGTGTCTCATGTTGCCCCCCACCCACGCTCATGCCAGTGTCTCCCTCGTGTTCGCCCCACCCCCACTCATGCCCCGTGTTTCCCTCGTGTTACCCTCCACCCCCCACTCATGCCCTGTGTCTCCCTCGTGTTCCCCCACCCCCACTCATGCCCTGTGTCCTCCTCGTGTACCCCCCACCCCCTCTCATGTACCATGTGTCTCCTATTGCCCCCACCCCCTGCTCATGCCCCATGTGCCTCCTGTTGCCCCCCAGCTCCCGCTCATGCCCCGTGTCTCCCTCGTGTTTCCCCCCACCCCCCGCTCATGCACCATGTCTGCCTCCTGTTCCCCCAACCCCCGCTCATGCCCTGTGTCTCTCTCTTGTTCCCCCCACTCTCCGCTCATGCCCCGTGTCTCCCTCCTGTACCCCCATCCCCCGCTCATGCCCCATGTCTCCCTCCTGTACCCCCCACCCCCGCTCATGCCCAGTGTCTCCCCTGTTCCCCACACCCCCGCTCAAGCCCCGTGTCTCCACTGTTCCCCCACCCCTCCGCTCATGCCTCGTGTCTCCACTGTTCCCCCCACCCCCCGCTCATGCCCCGTGTCTTCCTACTGTACCCCCCACCCCCCGCTCATGCCCCGTGTCTGCCCTGTTCCCCCCATCCCCCCGCTCATGCCCGTGTATCTCCTGTTGCCCCCCACACCCTGCTCGTGCCCCGTGTCTCCCTCGTGTTTCCCCACCCCCCGCTCATGCCCCGTGTCTCCCTCGTGTTCCCCCCACCCCCTGCTCATGCCCCATGTCTCCCTCCTGTACCCCCCACCCCCACTCATGCCCCGTGTGTCTCCTGTTGTCCCCACCACCCACTCATGCCCCATATCTCCCTCGTGTTTCCCCACCCCCTGCTCATGCCCCATGTCTCCCTCGTGTTCCTCCCACCCCCGCTCATGCCCCGTGTGTCTCCTGTTGCCCCCCACTCATGCCCCGTATCTCCCTCGTGTTTCCCCCACCCCCCGCTCATGCCCCGTGTCTCTCTCGTGTTCCCCCCACCCCCGCTCATGCCCCGTGTCTCCCTCCTGTACCCCCCACACCCCGCTCATGCCCCGTGTGTCTCATGTTGCCCCCCCTCCTCCTGCTCATGCCCCGTGTCTCCCTTGTGTTCCCCCCACCCCCCGCTCATGCCCTGTGTGTCTCCTGTTGCCCCCACCCCCGCTCATGCCCTGTGTCTCCCTCATTTTCCCCCATCCCCTGCTCATGCCCGTGTTTCCCTCGTGTTACCCCCCGCTCATGCCCCGTGTTTCCCTCGTGTTACCCCCCACCCCTCCGCTCATGCCCCGTGTCTCCCTCGTGTTCCCCCACCCCCCGCTCATGCCCTGTGTCTTTCTTGTGTTCCCCCCACCCCCCTCTCATGCACCGTGTGTCTCCTGTTGCCTGTTGCCCCCACACTCCTCTCATGCCCTGTGTCTTCCTCGTGTACCCCCACCCCCTGCTCATGCCCCATGTGTCTCCTGTTGCCCCCCAGCTCCCGCTCATGCCCCGTGTCTCCCTCCTTTCCCCCCACCCCCCTCTCATGCCCCGTGTCTCCCCTGTTCCCCCCGACCCCCCGCTCATCCACCGTGTCTCCCTCCGTTTCCCCCAACCCTTGCTCATGCCCTGTTTCTCCTTCCCGTTCCCCCCACCCCCTGCTCATGCCCGTGTTTCCCTCGTGTTACCCCCCGCTCATGCCCCGAGTTTCCCTCGTGTTACCCCCCAACCCCCGCTCATGCCCCGTGTCTCCCTCGTGTCCCCCCACCCCCGCTCATGGCCTGTGTCTTCCTTGTGTTCCCCCCACCCCCCTCTCATGCACCGTGTGTCTCCTGTTGCCTGTTGCCCCCACACCCCTCTCATGCCCTGTGTCTTCCTCGTGTACCGTGTACCCCCCACCCCCTGCTCATGCCCCATGTGTCTCCTGTTGCCCCCAGCTCCCGCTCATGCCCCGTGTCTCTCTCGTGTTTCCCCCACCCCCTGCTCATGCCCCGTGTCTGCCTCTTGTTCCCCCAATCCCTGCTCATGCCCCGTGTCTCCCTCCTTTCCCCCAAGCCCCCTCTCATGCCCCGTGTCTCCCCTGTTCCCCCGACCCCCCGCTCATGCGTCATGTCTCCCTCCTTTTCCCCCAACCCCTGCTCATGCCCTGTTTCTCCTTCCCGTTCCCCCACCCCCCGCTCATGTCCCGTGTCTCCCTCCTTTCCCCCAACCCCCGCTCATGCCCATGTCTCCCTCGTGTTCCCCCCACCCCCTGCTCATGCCCCGTGTCTCCCTCGTGTTCCTCCCACCCCCGCTCATGCCCCGTGTGTCTCCTGTTGCCCCCCACTCATGCCCCGTATCTCCCTCGTGTTTCCCCCACCCCCCGCTCATGCCCCGTGTCTCTCTCGTGTTCCCCCCACCCCCGCTCATGCCCCGTGTCTCCCTCCTGTACCCCCCACACCCCGCTCATGCCCCGTGTGTCTCATGTTGCCCCCCCACCTCCTGCTCATGCCCCGTGTCTCCCTCGTGTTCCCCCCCACCCCCCGCTCATGCCCTGTGTGTCTCCTGTTGCCCCCACCCCCGCTCATGCCCTGTGTCTCCCTCATTTTCCCCCATCCCCTGCTCATGCCCGTGTTTCCCTCGTGTTACCCCCGCGCATGCCCCGTGTTTCCCTCGTGTTACCCCCACCCCTCCGCTCATGCCCCGTGTCTCCCTCGTGTTCCCCCACCCCCCGCTCATGCCCTGTGTCTTCCTTGTGTTCCCCCCACCCCCCTCTCATGCACCGTGTGTCTCCTGTTGCCTGTTGCCCCCACACTCCTCTCATGCCCTGTGTCTTCCTCGTGTACCCCCACCCCCTGCTCA
This sequence comes from Ambystoma mexicanum, assembly GCF_040938575.1. Classification (NCBI taxonomy): domain Eukaryota; kingdom Metazoa; phylum Chordata; class Amphibia; order Caudata; family Ambystomatidae; genus Ambystoma; species Ambystoma mexicanum. Next base: position 930,182,895 of record NC_090928.1, on the reverse strand, counting down.
TGCCCCATGTGTCTCCTGTTGCCCCCCAGCTCCCGCTCATGCCCCGTGTCTCCCTCCTTTCCCCCCACCCCCCTCTCATGCCCCGTGTCTCCCCTGTTCCCCCCGACCCCCCGCTCATCCACCGTGTCTCCCTCCGTTTCCCCCAACCCTTGCTCATGCCCTGTTTCTCCTTCCCGTTCCCCCCACCCCCTGCTCATGCCCGTGTTTCCCTCGTGTTACCCCCCGCTCATGCCCCGTGTTTCCCTCGTGTTACCCCCCAACCCCCGCTCATGCCCCGTGTCTCCCTCGTGTTCCCCCACCCCCGCTCATGGCCTGTGTCTTCCTTGTGTTCCCCCCACCCCCCTCTCATGCACCGTGTGTCTCCTGTTGCCTGTTGCCCCCACACCCCTCTCATGCCCTGTGTCTTCCTCGTGTACCGTGTACCCTCCACCCCCTGCTCATGCCCCATGTGTCTCCTGTTGCCCCCAGCTCCCGCTCATGCCCCGTGTCTCTCTCGTGTTTCCCCCACCCCCTGCTCATGCCCCGTGTCTGCCTCTTGTTCCCCCAATCCCTGCTCATGCCCCGTGTCTCCCTCCTTTCCCCCAAGCCCCCTCTCATGCCCCGTGTCTCCCCTGGTCCCCCGACCCCCCGCTCATGCGTCGTGTCTCCCTCCTTTTCCCCCAACCCCTGCTCATGCCCTGTTCTCCTTCCCGTTCCCCCACCCCCCGCTCATGTCCCGTGTCTCCCTCCTTTCCCCCAACCCCCGCTCATGCCCATGTCTCCCTCGTGTTCCCCCCACCCCCCGCTCATGCCCCGTGTCTCCCTCCTGTACCCCCCCACCCCGCTCATGCCCCGTGTCTCCCTCCTGTACCTCCCCACCCCCGCTCATGCCCCATGTCTCCCTCGTGTTCCCCCCACCCCCCACTCATGCCCCGTGTCTTCCTCCTGTACCCCCACCCCCCGCTCATGGCCCGTGTGTCTCCTGTTGCCCCCACCCCCCGCTCATGCCCCCTGTCTCCCTCGTGTTCCCCCACCCCCTGCTCATGCCCCGTGTTTCCCTCATGTTACCCCCACCCCCGATCATGCCCCGTGTGTATCCTTTTGCCCCCCAGCCCCTGCTCATGCCCCGTGTCTCCCTCGTGTTTCCCACCACCCCCCGCTCATGCCCCGTGTCTCCCTCCTGTACCCCCCAACCCCGCTCATGCCCAATATCTGCCCTGTTCCCCCACCCCCTGCTCATGCCTCGTGTCTCCCTTGTGTTACCCGCCACCCCCGCTCATGCCCTGTGTCTCCCCTGTTCCCCACACCCCCCGCTCAAGCCCTGTGTCTCCACTGTTCCCCCACCCCTCCGCTCATGCCCCGTGTCTCCACTGTTCCCCCACCCCCGCTCATGCCCCGTGTCTCCCTACTGTACCCCCCACCCCCTGCTCATGCCCCGAGTGTCTCCTGTTGCCCCTCACCCCCCCGCTCATGCCCAGTGTCTCCTTCGTATTTCCCCCACCCCTCCGCTCATGCCCCGTGTCTCCCTCGTGTTCCCCCCACCCCCCGCTCATGCCCTGTGTCTCCCTACTGTACCCCCACCCCCACTCATGCCCCGTGTCTGCCCTGTTCCCCCACCCCCGCTCATGCTGCATGTCTCCCTCCTGTTGCCCCCCACACCCTGCTCATGCCCCGTGTCTCCCTCCTGTTGCCCCCCACCCCTGCTCATGCCCTGTGTCTCCCTCGTGTACCCCCCACCCCCCGCTCATGCCCCATGTCTTCCTCGTGTACCCCCACCCCCCGCTCATGCCCCATGTGTCTCCTGTTGCCCCCCACCCCCTGCTCATGCCCTGTGTCTTCCTCATTTCCCCCCCACCCCCTGCTCATGCCCCGTGTCTCCCTTGTATTACCCCCCACCCCCACTCATGCCCTGTGTCTCCCCTGTTCCCCACACCCCCCAATCAAGCCCTGTGTCTCTACTGTTCCCAAACCCCTCTGCTCATGCCCCGTGTCTCCACTGTTCCCCCCCAACCCCTGCTCATGCCCCGTGTCTCCCTACTGTACCTCCCACCCCCACTCATGCCCCGTGTCTGCCCTGTTCCCCCCACCCCCCTCATGCCCCGTGTCTCCCACATGTTCCCCCACCCCCCCGCTCATGCCCCTTGTCTTCCTCGTGTACCCCCCATCCCCTTCTCATGCCCCATATGTCTCCTGTTGCCCCCCACCCCCCGCTCATGCCCCGTGTCTTCCTCGTGTACCCCCCACCCCCCACTCATGCACCATGTGTCTCCTGTTGCCCCCCACCCCACGCTCATGCCACGTGTTTCCCTTCTGTTCCCCCACCCAAGCTCATGCCCCATGTCTCTCTCTTGTTCCCCCCGCTCCCCCGCTCATGCCCCATGTCTCCCTCCTCTACCCCCACCCCCCGCTCATGCCCAGTAAATGCCCTGTTCCCCCTAGCCCCGCTCATGCCCGTGTTACCCCCCACCCCCACTCATGCCCCATGTCTCCCCTGTTCCCCACACCCCCCACTCAAGCCCAGTGTCTCCACTGTTCCCCCACCCCTCTGCTCATGCCCCGTGTCTCCACTGTTCCCCCCCACCCCCACTCATGCCCTGTGTCTCCCTACTGTACCCCCCAGCCCCTGCTCATGCCCCATGTCTGCCCTGTTCCACCCACCCCCCGCTCATGCCTCTTGTCTCCCTTCTGTTGCACCCACCCCCTGCTCATGCCCCTTGTGTCCCTCCTGTTGCCCCCCACCTCCCGCTCATGCCCCGTGTCTCCCTTTTGTTACCCCCCACCCGCCACTCATGCCCTGTGTCTCCCCTGTTCCCCCTCCCCCGCTCAACCCCTGTGTCTCCACTGTTCCCCCATCCCTCCGCTCATGCCCTGTGTCTCCCTACTGTACCCCCCAGCCCCCGCTCATGCCCCATGTCTGCCCTGTTCCCCCCACCCCCCGCTCATGCCTCTTGTCTCCCTTCTGTTGCACCCACCCCCTGCTCATGCCCCTTGTGTCCCTCCTGTTGCCCCCCACCTCCCGCTCATGCCCCGTGTCTCCCTCGAGTACCCCCCACCCCCCGCTCATGCCCCGTGTCTTCATCGTGTACCCCCAACCCCCCTCTCATGCCCCGTGTGTCTCCTGTTGCCTCCCACCCCCCACTCATGCCCCGTATCTCCCTCGTGTTTTCCCCACCCCCCGCTCATGCTCCGTGACTCCCTCGTGTTCCCCCCACCCCCGCTCATGCCCCGTGTCTCCCTCCTGTACCCCCCACCCCCCGCTCATGCCCCGTGTGTCTCCTGTTGCTCCCCACCCCCTGCTCATGCCCCGTGTCTCCGTCGTGTTCCCCCGCACCCCCTGCTCATGCCCCGTGTGTCTCATGTTGCCCCCCACCCCCGCTCATGCCCTGTGTCTCCCTCGTGTTCCCCCCACCCCCGCTCATGCCCCATGTTTCCCTCGTGTTACCCCCCACCCCCCACTCATGCCCTGTGTCTCCCTCGTGTTCCCCCACCCCCCACTCATGCCCTGTGTCTTCCTCGTGTACCCCCCACCCCCTCTCATGTACCGTGTGTCTCCTATTGCCCCCACCCCTGCTCATGCCCCATGTGTCTCCTGTTGCCCCCCAGCTCCCGCTCATGCCCCGTGTCTCCCTCATGTTTCCCCCACCCCCCGCTCATGCACCGTGTCTGCCTCCTGTTCCCCCAACCCCCGCTCATGCCCTGTGTCTCTCTCTTGTTCCCCCCACTCTCCGCTCATGTCCCGTGTCTCCCTCCTGTACCCCCATCCCCCGCTCATGCCCCATGTCTCCCTCCTGTACCCCCACCCCCGCTCATACCCAGTGTCTCCCCTGTTCCCCACGCCCCCGCTCAAGCCCCGTGTCTCCACTGTTCCCCCACCCCTCCGCTCATGCCCCGTGTCTCCACTGTTCCCCCCAACCCCCGCTCATGCCCTGTGTCTTCCTACTGTACCCCCCACCCCCCGCTCATGCCCCGTGTCTGCCCTGTTCCCCCCATACCCCCGCTCATGCCCGTGTGTCTCCTGTTGCCCCCCACACCCCGCTCGTGCCCCTTGTCTCCCTCGTGTTCCCCCCACCCCCCGCTCATGCCCCATGTCTCCCTCCTGTACTGCCCACCCCCGCTCATGCCCCGTGTGTCTCCTGTTGTCCCCACCACCCACTCATGCCCCATATCTCCCTCGTGTTTCCCCCACCCCCTGCTCATGCCCCGTGTCTCCCTTGTGTTCCCCCAACCCCCGCTCATGCCCCGTGTGTCTCCTGTTGCCCCCCACCCCCCACTCATGCCCGTGTCTCCCTCCTGTACCCCCCACACCCCGCTCATGCCCCGTGTGTCTCCTGTTGCCCCCCACCTCCTGCTCATGCCTCGTGTCTCCCTCGTGTTCCCCCCACCCCCGCTCATGCCCTGTGTGTCTCCTGTTGCCCCCACCCCCGCTCATGCCCTGTGTGTCTCCTGTTGTCCCCACCACCCAAACATGCCCCATATCTCCCTCGTGTTTCCCCCACCCCCTGCTCATGCCCCGTATCTCCCTCGTGTTTCCCCCACCCCCCGCTCATGCCCCGTGTCTCTCTCGTGTTCCCCCCACCCCTGCTCATGCCCCGTGTCTCCCTCCTGTATCCCCCAAAACCCTGCTCATGCCCCGTGTGTCTCCTGTTGCCCCCCACCTCCTGCTCATGCCCCGTGTCTCCCTCGTGTTCCCCCCACCCCCGCTCATGCCCTGTGTGTCTCCTGTTGCCCCCCACCCCCGCTCATGCCCTATGTCTCCCTCATGTTCCCCCCACCCCCTGCCCATGCCCGTGTTTCCCTCGTGTTACCCCCCGCTCATGCCCCGTGTTTCCCTCGTGTTACCCCCCACCCCCCCGCTCATGCCCCGTGTCTCCCTCCTGTTCCCCCACCCCCCGCTCATGCCCTGTGTCTTCCTTGTGTTCCCCCACCCCCCTCTCATGCACCGTGTGTCTCCTGTTGCCTGTTGCCCCCACACCCCTCTCATGCCCTGTGTCTTCCTCGTGTACCCCCCACCCCCTGCTCATGCCCCATGTGTCTCCTGTTGCCCCCCAGCTCTCGCTCATGCCCTGTTTCTCTATCGTTTTTCCCCTCACCCCCGTTCATGCCCCGTTTCTGCCTCCTGTTCCTCCAACCCTTGCTCATTCCCTGTGTCTCTCTCTTGTTCCCCCCACCCTCCGCTCATGCCCCGTATCTCCCTCCTTTACCCCATCCCACGCTCATGCCCCGTGTCTCCCTCCTGTACCCTCCACCCCCGCTCAGCCCAGGAATCAGCCCAAAAACCCCAAAACCAACAGCACCCCTGCTGCTGCCAAGGTGGCAGAGGTAAAGGTTGCCCCCGTTTTAGATTTGGAGATGGGGGGCGGGGCCTAACAACCTGCCTGCACCGAATAATTCACAGCCCAGAAGGCCCTCGGGCCAGTCGCAGAGATGGAATCAAGGAGGTAATCCCACAAATGGGGTCCCTCGCTCCCCAGACTATGTAAGTCCCCGCTACAAGGGAAACAGACCCATCCTGGGTTTTGTGTGGACTCCTCCAGCCCAAGGGGGGGGATCCAGCCAAGCACCTGACCCAGGGAACTTCCCTCCTAACTTCCCACAGGAGGGCAGAAATTCCCCAAATCATGGGCAGAACTTGTTCCCCAGGTATCCACCCAACTTCCAGCCCCAAAATCATCCATCCTTCTTTCCCCAATTCCCTGAGCCCAGACAACCAAATCTGGGAGAGGGGAGGCCAAGGGTGGAGGGGTACCCAAATCTTCCCAACCCGGGGTACTACCAGAGAAGGGATAGCTACCCTTCCCGGGATCAGCCCAGGGGAGAAAATAGAACCCCGTATCAGCCTGAGCGGGTTTCACAGTTAGAGCGCCAGGTCCAAAATATGGCACGGGATCTGGGTCACATACTGAGGGGTCAACAGAACCCTCAAATGAGCATGCCACCGCAGAATGCCCCGAACTCTGGGCCTGGTGCTCCAGAACAATGACGGGGCAGCACCCCGATAACCCACGGGTTCCCAGGGAGGAGGCACAAGGGGAAGGGGGGTGTAAAGCCTTGGAGGAAGCTTCCTTCCCCACTTGTAAACAGCCCCTGGAAACCCAGGAACCGGAAACAAAATCTCCTACCCCTGAAAGTCTGCCACCCAGGGAGCAGAGAGGAGGTAGGAGAAACAAAGGAACCAAACAGACCCATTATGTGGAGGAGGTACAGGTCTTCCAAGTTGAGGGAGAGGGATCCTCAGAGGATCCTGGGAAAAGGATCTTCTCCTTCAGAGATGGGGGAACTCCTCCAAAGGAAAAATGGGTCACAAGGGATTCCAACCCAGACTGGGTAGATGTGGGGATTGAGCTGTCGCCGCCCATCATTCTATCCCAGAACCAACAATACCGAAAACCCCTGGTTCAAACCCATCCTGGCGACTGCCTCCAAAAATGGGGGGGGCAGCCCAGAACCGGAACCAGGGGAACCTAAAACCTAATCAATAGACTGGGTAGATGTGGGGATCGAGCTGTCGCCGCCCATCATCCTATCCCAGATCCAACAATACCAAAAACCCCTGGTCCAAACCCATCCTGGTGACTGCCTCCAAAAAGGGGGGGGGGCGGCCCAGAACTGGAACCAGGGGAACCCAAAACCATATCCAGTTGCCAACTTTTTCTTTCAGATTCCCGAGACTCTCCACAGAGAATGCCCAAATCTCTTCTCTCTCAGTGTCCAAAACCAAAAAATTAGCACACCAGTTGTCCAAAAATGTGCATTATCTGTGCCCCCTTGAGGAGAAGGAGGGAAGATACTATGCCCCGGTACAAGTACATGGGCAGGGTACAATTTTGGCACTGGTGGACACTGCATCCCAAGCTACTCTTCTGTCCAAAAGGGCCTTTGATGAACTAAATGCAGGAAGGGGGGAGAAGTACCGAATTCTTCTCACCTCTCTTCCTGGACAACTCCAGAACTTTGACGGGAAGGAAATTCCCGTCGAGGGGACTGCAGATTTGGACATCATTTGGCTCATGCCCCGTGTCTTCCTCGTGTACCTCCCACCCCCCGCTCATGCCCTGTGTGTCTCCTGTTGCCCCCCATCCCCGCCCATGCCCCGTGTCTCCCTCGTGTTTCCCCCAACCCCCGCTCATGCCCCGTGTCTCCCTCCTGTACCCCAACCTCCCGCTCATGCCCTGTGTGTATCCTGTTGCCCCCCACTTATGCCCCGTGTCTCTCTTATGTTCCCCCACCCCCTGATCATACCCCGTGTGTCTCCTGTTGCCCCCCACCACCCGCTCATGCCCCGTGTCTCCCTCATGTTCCCCCCCTCATGCCCCATGTTTCCCTCATGTTACCCCCTGTTGGGTGTCTTGACCCACGTTTGAACTATTATGATGCAACATTTGGTGCGGTGGGCTTAGAAAATCCAAGATGGCGGAAAATCCCACATTTGCGCCAGAATGCAGGAGAACCACGCAGTTTTGCGCACACCAAAATGGTCCCCTGACCTGCCACCCACCAGTGCAAAGAAAGATGGTCCTGTTCAAAATCCGTTTTTATTAATGTCAAAAATTGCTAAGATCATGGGCCCGAAACCACCAAACAAAAATCCAACTATGGTTGAGTGTTTACCTTACTCTACTGCAGATCCACATCAATGCCATGTCAAGCAAGGATCATATACTATTAAGTAAAATCCTTTCTTTTTGAAATGTATTAATTCAAGACAGCTGTTAAAAATAGGTGCAGTACCAGCATTGGACACTGACCGGCGCTGGCGCTCTATACATCCTGACAGGAGAGCTGTCTTGCAGAACTGTGCAGGGAATAGAAGGTGGTCTTATGTAATTAAAAGTTCAAAAGACTTGCTTTTCCTGAGAACCATTAACACCTCAGAGACACACACAACAGCCCAGGATATCACATGGCCCTGTTGATTGAGAGGGAGGAGTTTCCCCTGCAGCCTGCAGGACACAACACAATAGACCCTGTCCATTGAATGGGGTATGCTGATTTTGGGTGTGGACTGTAAAGAAGTCTTCTGGAAGAAGGAGTGGCCTGTGATCTCTGACTCACCAAGTTTCTGGGGGCCGGCTAGACTGGATTGTGGATTCATATTGCAGCAAATATATGTTTAAGTTAAATGCTTCTGGAATATTGTACTAAGCTCACAGAAATATACAATTTGGGGGTCCTTAATATGGAAAATGCCCTCACGATTTCAAACCAAGCTCCACTTTGTGCGGTGTTCTGGGACCGAACCCCGCTATTTATTAATATTGCAGACACTGTGTTTAGGATAGAGACATAGTAATTTCCAGTAATATACTCAGGGAAGGGGTGCAGGTCTGTGTAAGATTTGATAAAAAACCAATGTTGCTGAAGCTACCAAAAATGAAAAAATGTTGTCATTTCTTAACCCAAGCTCTTAGAAAGATCAGAGTTGGGCAAGCATGTACCTTAATTCATCTGCAATGTGTACATGTAATTTCAACAAACTGTGTATCAGGGAAATATGTGTTTTGGGTAAAATTAATTTTTCTAAGTAAATGCAAAGGGGAGTGTTCTTTCTGTATGCCATAAAATTGATGCCTGATGACACTCCATTCCTTCCCCCAATCAAGAGAGAGAGGAGAGCTTGGCCAATGATAAGTTGTGAGGGGCAGGCTTAGTTATGCCCACGCACACACCCATTTTCAAAACACATAAAAAGAGACTGCTTTGGACAGGCAAGTCATTCACTTTTCATTTTCTTGCGAAGCATTTTGCCGGACGACTTCAAAATCCAGAACTCAACTCCAGATAGATCCATAACCAAGCCAGAACTTAAAGCAGGGGCCCATCCACAAGCTGAATCCTCTTCAGCAGGCCTCCAAATCTTTTGCAACCAAACTATTCAACAGCCAGACGAGCTGTTTGATTCTGGCTAGAATCTTGGGCCAGAACCATATCCAGACCCAGAAAGCAGAGCTGTATCCAGAACTGGTAGCAGTCCCAGAAAGCCGTGCTGTATCCAGAGAGACCAGAACCAGAGAGACCCAGACCAGACCGCTGTGAAGTGCAGAGCAGAGCTGACCCAGAGAGCTGTGACTTTAGAACCACCCGCCAGGAGTCCAGTCCAAACCTGATCAGACCTTGATGGCCTATTTCAAATTTATAGTGTGAGTACTCAGCTATAACTGTGCAGAACCCATCTCTTAGTTTAAAATAATCTGATTCAAAACATTTGAACCTGTCCAGAACTGCATCATAGGAATCGTGTGTTCAATCTGTCATTTCAAAGCTGTAAAAGTGTCATTTTGTCATTCTGAAGTTTACTTTCATTTCGAAAAACTATCTCCACAAAATCGTCCGTATCTCTGGGACCGCATGTGCTAGGAACGAGAAGCTAAGATTCTAAGATTTCCAACAAGCTTAAAACTGACTCTCTATTCATTATAGTTGTTCCGTAATCGTGCTCGATGCATTCAGAAAAATTACCGCGAATTGAAAAATGAGCTCCTGTCAAAATAGCCGCTCTTCCTTGAACTGCTAAAATTCGTTTTCAACCTACTAATCCCTCATTGAGTGTTGCCAGTGTGACTTGAACTAATCTTAAATAGCTATCACCTACCCTGAACCTCCTACAGGGAATTAAAATAATTTTTCATATTTTTCCCTTCATTGCCACCACATTTAAAAGGATTTGCCTGCTTTAAAATCATACCTGTTTTCCACTAAGCTCGCTGGGGGGAACTGGAACTTTGTATTGTTATTGTATTCCTGAAGACCGTGTGCTTCACTTCCATCTCCTTATCTTGCATATGGGGTGAGTGAATTGCCACCAGGGGAAAAGTGAACATATTATCTCTTGTGAAACCCTATCAGTTATTTCTGTACTGCATTTTCTTTCCATCATTGTTTTTCCTTGAAACCATAAAAGCATTCTCAGTTACCTTTTCCTTCCTATACCTACTCCTAAGAAATTAAATAAGCATACAATTGTCATATTATCCATTGTTGATCACCGCCATATTCTTAAGTGTGATATCAAATATTAATTTATTATAAACGTGTGATATATATATATTGTTTAATTTTTCCAATAAACCTTTTAAATTGCAAAACAAACCTACTTCTTGGCTCAGTGAGGTCAGGGGGATTCAAAGAGGGGGGTGTTATATAAGGGTTTATCATCCAGAGTATATCTTGTCATAAAAATATATAAATAAGGGCTTCTCTTGGGCGTCCCAGATGAGGCACTGACTTAGTGGGATTGCTGAATTGAAGTCACTTAACACCCCTACCCCCCCGCTCATGCCCCGTGTCTCCCTCGTGTTCCCCCCACCCTCCGCTCATGCCCCGTGTCTTCCTCATGTACCCCCCGCCCCCGCTCATGCCCCGTGTGCCTCCTGTTGCCCCCACCCCCTGCTCATGGCCTGTGTCTCCCTCGTGTTTCCTTTCTCCCCACCCCCGCTCATGCCCTGTGTCTCCCTCCTGTTCCCCCACCCCCCGCTCATGCCCCGAGTCTCTCTCTTGTTCCCCCCACCCCCCACTCATGCCCCGTGTCTCCCTCCTGTACCCCCCAACCCCCGCTCATGCCCCGTGTCTCCCTCGTGTTCCCCCCACCCCCCGCTCATGCCCCGTGTCTCCCTCCTGTACCCCCACCCCCCGCTCATGCCCCGTGTGTCCCCTGTTGCCCCCACCCCCCGCTTCTGACCAGTGTCTCCCTCATGTTCCCCCCTAACCCCGCTCATGCCCCGTGTGTCTCCTGTTGCCACCCACCCCCCGCTCATGCCCCGTGTCTCCCTTGTGTTCCCCCCACTCCCGCTCATGCCCCGTGTTTCACTCGTGTTACCCCCTACCCCCCCGCTCATGCCCCGTGTCTCCCTCGTGTCCCCCCACCCTCCGCTCATGCCCCGTGTCTTCCTCGTGTACCCCCCACCCCCTGCTCATGCCCCGTTTGTCTCCTGTTGCCCCCACCCCCCGCTCATGCCCCATGTCTCCCTCGTGTTTCCCCCAACCCCCGCTCATGCCCTGTGTCTCCCTCCTGTTCCCCCCACCCCCCGCTCATGCCCCGAGTCTCTCTCTTGTTCCCCCCACCTGCTGCTCATGCCCTGTGTCTCCCTTGTGTTACCCCCCACCCCCGCTCATGCCCTGTGTCTCCCCTGTTCCCCCCACCCCCCGCTCAAGCCCCGTGTCTCCATTGTTCCCCCACTCCTCCGCTCATGCCCCGTGCCTCCACTGTTCCCCCACCCCTCCCCTCATGCCCCGTGTCTCCACTGTTCCCCCCACCCCTCGCTCATGCCCCGTGTCTCCCTACTGTACCCCCGACCCCCCGCTCATGCCCCCATGGGTATTAACTTTTGACATCACATGTGTATTAACTTTTCATGAAATATGTGTACAAGGGATTTTTATTATAATGTTGAGAAACAACTGTCAAGGATCATTGGAATAAATGTCATGAGCTAATTAGTGCATTAAGCAATGCATTGATATAAATAGCATTCTACTATGAAGTTCTGTCCAGTATACTAACCTACTCATGCAGAAACATAGGCATTGTGTGCAGCATATATGATGAAGGTACAATATTCAAAATGTTGATATGTTGAATAATGAAATGATAACTGTTTTCTTATTAGAGTTTCACGTACTGTGAAATATGTAATGAGCAGCTAATAAAACCCACTTTTTACATAATTGCATTATTACAAACAACACACAAAGAGACAAGAACACATAAAGATATGGGTATATACAGGGAAAGTGAAGTAAGCAAAAAAGCAGAAGTAGTAGCAGAAATAATTCATAACCTAACTGATTATCTTTATGCAAATAAAAGATTGCTCTGTTTGAAAGCTGCTATTTACCCTATGTATATGTATCACATGATGTGACTGGACCCTAAGGAAAGTAATGTGAGAACAATGTATACAAATATGAGCATATAGAGGGAAAGTACAGTAATAAACAAACAACAGAACTATCAGAAAGTGCTGATAACTCTACTGATTATCTTCATGCACAGAAAGGATTGCTGTCTTTCATGCTTGTGGCTTCCCCTATGTATATGTTTCATATGATGTGACTGGACTGTAAGGGAATTACTGTAAGAACCTATTTGAAGGATACGTCTACAAATAAAATACAATTTTTAGTTTCTGACTGTTACTGAAGAAAACCATGTGGCCTAGATATGTCAGTAAAGGAAAAAATAGTGAGCCAGAAATGTGATGTCATCAGTGATGTCAACAATGACATTTGTGATGTCATCTTTGATGTCCTAGGTGTTAGTCTTAGCAGTGCACAGTGGTGGCGCGAGTTATGGTTGCTTAGCTTACCATAACTGGCGAATTACAGGGGTTTTTCTGTTTTACTTGGAACTATAACGTCCCTTTAACAACGTTTTTTTACTGAATCTGAAAGGTTTTTAGTAGCGCAACTTAACCATAACGTCCCTTTAACAAAGTTTTTTTACTGATATATATATGCGTAAAAGGGAAATGTGTCGATACGTGTGTGTGTCTGTTTGAAATGTTCGGCATACATCCCAACATGCTAAAAACCTGAAATTTAGCATGTGGGTAGATTCCATGGTGTAGACAATATAGAAAGTATATCATATAAATATTTCTAATTTCTTTTTTATAATGTTTTATATAAGCAGTCTGCAATGTTTGGATATGAGGTACTCAAATCCTGTCTGTTCGAAATGTTCAGCATACTTCCCAACATGCTACAAACCTGACATTTAGCATGTGAATAGGTCCCATGGTGTACACAATGTGGAAATTATCAAACATACTTTTTTCTAATTTTCTTTTTTTAAAGCGGTCTGCAGTACTTGGACATGTGAGAGTGTCCGTTCGAAATGTGCAGCTTAATTCCCAAAATGCTACAAACCTGAAATTTGGCATGTGGGTAGGTTCCATGTTGTAGACAATTTAAAAATTATATAATGTGTGTATTTTCTTTTTTAAATGTTCTGCAATGCCGAACCCTGCCTTATGGCTACGTTCATTGTTTCTAAAGTTCAGCAGTTCATGAAAACCTCAGCAGTTCATTGTCCCCAAACTTTACACACTGTCAGCATTCTAGCGCATTTTAAGAGTGATTGGTCCCATCTGATACACATTAATCTCGTTATTGGCCACTTTTGTGCACCTCAATTTATTACCTCGGAAGGATGAAGGCAAGAGACTGTCCGGAGGTGTACTGAGTCATTGGGCCTCATTATAACTCACCCGGTATGGAAACAACGGTGGCGGTAAACCCACCGCCACCGTTGTTTCCATGCCGGGCGATTACACAACTCCTGCAGGCCGAGGCGTCAAACCCACCAGGTCTGACCTGGTGGGATTAACACCGCCCACCTGCAGGCGGACTTGGAAACACTGGCACCATGACGAAATGGTGCCGGTGTTTCCATGATCCCCATCCCCATTGAGTAGGACTCAATGGGGATGGGGATTAACACCATTCCACCTCCGATATTCCCGGGACACCGGGGTTGTAATGCCCCGGTATTTCTGGGAGTCAGGGAGGCGGAATGGTAATACGAATCCGGCGGTAACCAGGCAGTTTTACCGCCTCAGTTACCGCCGGACCCGTAATGAGGCCCATTGTCTAAGATGCAGCTTTTCCTCATCAGATACAGTATTATCAGCACAGTCTTAATATGAGCGTTACAAGGCACTATGAAGTCATGCCAATCAGGAAGGAGGATATGACTAAGGTTGCGGATGGATAGAGCTCATATTATCAGAAGGCCTAAGCCTTGGGCACATTATTTTAGCCAGAACATTTAGGATTGTTAGCACTGCAGAGTGCCTTTTATTTGAAAGTCATAGGTGTGCTGCTCTTGCTATGTCTGCTGGTCAGAGACATAAACACACACATTTTGGGTACTAGATGGTTTCAGTGTCGTTTAAGCAGCCACGTTAGGCCAGTGAGGATAACATGGATGCAGTGGGAGAGGGAGTACAGCTTGCTTCATTACTAAAATAGGATGACGCCGAATTTTGAAGAAAAATAGACATTTATTGTAGTTTCTAAACAGTATTTATGGGATCCAGCAAACAACAAAAGGCCCTTCTGACCAACGCAATCTGACGTTTCGAAGGGAAAGCCCATGTTACTGAAATGTTATGGTTTGCTTTTTATGTGTACAATTTATGCAGTGATCGTTCAGGCAAACAGTTAAACTCTGGACATTGCTCATTGCGGCTCTTTGATTGTCTCGGAGACGTTCAGGGTCTTTGTAAAGGGGGCTTAAAAGAAGCAGAACACAATCCATAATGTATATAATGACACTGCGTACAACCCAAAGAATAGCAGCACTGTGCCACTCACAACATGTATCTCTTTAAACATACGAACTCACACATGAAACAATCACTTAGGTTGCTGACAGGCGTCACAAACACAGGCACTGCACGTTCAACAATAAACAGAGCGCCAACAGCCTTACTGATACACCCACTCGAACATTCAATTCACCTATTTTACATCATTCTTACATGGACACCCACGCAGTCAATAAGTGAACCCCCAGAGAAAATAAAACCCCAACAAAAACAAAACAAGCTGTGCGAATTTTCAAACCAAGCACAAAGACAAACACAATTGGGCCTCATTAGGACCCTGGCGGAGAGGGTGTTACGCCAGCGTAGTGCATGGCGTACCTCTCCGCCATACTACGAGTTCCCGTAGCGCCATGGCGGCCTTTTCCGCCTGGTTTTACCAGGCGGAGAAAACCATGGCGCTACGGGACCTCGTTGTTAATTACGCCACCGTATTTTACGGTGGCGTAATTAACTCCTTCCCCACTCCCATTATACCCTATGGGGCAAAAATGGGAATGGGGAAGGGCAGAATGGGGATTGGGGATTTACCGCTCCGCCGAGGTCGGAATGGGGCGGTAAATCCGCCAACCCCCATGGCGCTATCGGCGGCTTTCCGCCATGCTTCGCGGTGCATTTAGCACCGCGAAGTCCGCCTGGGTCGTAATGAGGCCCAATTACACCGTGCACAAGCCATGAAAAGGTATATAATATAAGCTGGCCAGTATAAAACCACTAAACTCACCACTATCTGAAAAATATAACTCATATTTCATCATCCCCAGGGCATACTCCAACATACAATCCTTTTCCAACATTTGGGACACACCAGACAGACCCTCACACAAATTTGCAGAGAATCAAAAGCAGTGAGTAAAAATGCATATTTGAGTCACCCTGCCTAAAATGCTACAAGTCCGAATCAATGGAAGGTGTGTGCAATACACATGCTGATTTGATGGACTGCATATCTGTTTTACAGACTGTAATATTGTGAGTGGTGTAATAGAGTGTGTTTACCATGAATCCTTACATGGCAGCCGGTTGGTTTAAGAGAGCATTGGTATTTATGCTATAATGTCAATATTCTGAATGGTGTATAATTGGCTTATTGTTCAATGTCATTAAGATAATTATTTCTCAATATTTGTGCTTTTCATGGTTTGTGATAAGGTTTCAAGTCTATCTGAATACCTGTAAACACCACCAATGGTGACATTCAATGACTGTGGCCAATGTGACATGTCTACACCCATCATTAAATACAGCATTAACTGTCTATTATCTTGAGAAGGGAATACATGCTGATTTCTGAGTTTTTATTTTCAGACAGATCTGTACACTACATAAACATGTCTGCTTACAGCACCAAATGTCCCTTACTCTTACACATCCGGTATTGCTGATATGTGTGAGTCATGGGTGGGGTATTTGTCTTTCTGATTACATTGTACGGGGACAGTTGAATGCATATGAGTCCACGCTGGATCTGGTTGTGTATGTTACTCTCTCTAGATAAGCAGGACTTGGTAGGTCTTCTATCAAGGCCTCCACTTGAAGTATTCTTGTACTTTCCGATTTCTGAGGGCTACGGCATTTTCCACTCCCAATGCTTTCGTGTGATGTCTTTCCCCCATTGAAGACTATCAGCTCAGAGTTAGGTTGGGCCTGATATTTCAGCATAGGTTCATTATTATTGTGGCATCATTTAATTCTTTCCATAATCGCTTCCCAAAATAGCATACATATATGCATTGATTTGTGACACATTTGGATACAAACAGACGGAGTGGACTCAGTCCACCAGAGCTAAAATGAGAAACACTGAATGTCCTCTTTGAATTCATGAATTAATGCCAACCACGGGATCGAATAGTAGTCGTCAGGTTTGCAGGCAGGACACTTCACCACTGCACTATTATGTATGAAAAATAACAAACAACTAAAGGTGAAATGTCCCATTTCGGTATTGCATGCTATAAGGAAAACATTTGCATTCGTTCTTGGAGTCTAAAACATGCACACCTTTTAACGTTTTCAAAACACTATTAGAAGAAAATATCCTCTCTTGGTTTTGTGTGTGTGTGGATTTACGAAAGGGAAATGCCATTTTTCCTGTGCAATTTGGGTGGCTGTGCAAAGCAAATGTAATGAAATGTGCATAGTTCTCCTTGATATGCTAATTTCTGATGACCTCACATCCCATTGCGTTTGTTGATGAGTTTTTTAGGACCTGACCCCTGCATACAAATACATATTTTGGAAATGATACTCTTAGATGTCATTTAGAGATGCATTGTATGTGCATTGATAGGTCAAGGCTGTGATTCGCCTCTTATTCACGTTTTCATGTTATCCTTTAAGGAAGCTGTTTGCATGGTAAGTAATTTGATATGCAGGATCAGAGACATTCAGCAGAAAATGGTATTTAAAACTATGCATTGTACCAACTCATCGATCAGTATACAGCTGACTCACTCACTTATAAAATCAGTTTCGTAATGTTTAGTGGCATCGATTGATGTTTTGATATCACGCCAATAAACTTGATTGTTTTCTGATTTTATAATCTACATTTTTATCATGCATACATAGAATTATGATGAAAGATCACTGCATCTTTTTAAAGGAAAGCCTACTAAAAGAGTTACTATCTTATGTGCTTGAAACACCAAAGCAATCGCTATGCACATGTAATGTGACTGCATGCCATCGCTTCATGTCCACAGGGTGTGTAATTGCCAAGCATGCATCTCGCTAGACTTCTAGATACATATTTGCAAATGGTTCGTTGCTTTCCATATATATTCGCACCTTGTAAGTCCCATACATGTAGACTCACATAACATACACGTTGATATTGGTGTTCAGTTATCGGAAGGCGATGTAGGTTTTGCCTCGTGTTTAAACGTCTGCAGGATTCTATTACTAAAGAAAACACTTTTCTAGTTGGCACAGAACCAGCCTGCAATCTGTTCATTTATCGCCCATTTTATGTTGGCAGTATGTGTCTGTTCTAACTACAGGAGGCTAAACCTCGCTGCCAACATAGAATTCCACACCGTAAAAAGCTCCTGGCAGCAAATACATTATTACAATTTTGTATCATGTCATCTAAGAATCATGCAGAGAGGATTTCATTGGTGCTGATTCTAAATTGAAATATATTTGAGCGTGCTGAGCCGGCTAAAGTGCATGTTAGACAAACAAAGCCGTGAATGCAAGGCCTGAGCCTCATAGTAACTGAGTCCCAAAGAAACATGCAAGGGGAAAAAAGTGCATAGGATGTGCTCCATAGAATGGGGCGATTCAGAGCAATGGCCAGCTCGCTTCATTTGCATGCACATTTGTGCTAATTCACCAGCAGTCGCATCTGGGTGAAGGGTGCACAAGCCTCAATTGGTGGGCCCTCAAAGTATGGAAAGCTAAATGTATGAGATAGAAATGACAAAGGGAAGGCATAGGGTAAACTTGCTGCTCCAGGTTAACACTATATAAGGTCTCATCACGAGTTGGGCAGCGCAGTAAAATTGCAGCAGTAGCGCTATTACTGCTGCATTACCGCTCGGCCCGATCCCGAGTTTGGGTGGACCTCAGAGCATTCACCTGCAGCTTTGAGCTGGAGGAGTATATGCCGACTTTCTGACCATTTTTGGTGCAATTACAGCTGCGCATTTGAGCCGAAAATGCCCTATTGAGTCCAATAGACTCAAAATGAATGGGGATTTACCAGAGACCAATAGGTACTAATAGTGCCGGACCAAGTTGCAGTAACGCTAATTGCATTTGGGTGCTAACCCGCCCAACTCATGATGAGGCTCATGCCCAGAAGGGTCACAAATGACCCTTTATGCATTGTGTTTGCCCTTGCACCCATACCATGCTGCAGTCAATCAGGGTTAGAGGAACTACTTTATTAATGAGTTATACTTGAATGATCTTCAGAGGAAGAGTGGAGAACATCTACTGGACCCAGGTCAGGCATTTAGAGAAGAATGACTTGGAAGACTCATACCAAACAAGCATCCACGCTCACCACATCATTTCCAAAGTGATATCATTCAACCTGCCAATCACTCAGGCACATGCATTCAGAATAGGACATACCTCCCGCCTTTCATACACAAATGCACAATGGTGGATCTCCAAAGAAAAAGGTCAACGTGTTCAATAAAGATGGTACACGGAGCAGCATATAATAGAGCACCACATTTAGACAACATCATTTACACTCTAACCAAAAGGTTCCTAACAGTTGCTCATTAAGACTGTTGACACATACAGTTGATACTAGTCCCATTTGCTATGAGTAAAGCTCACTAACACTAAGAATGGAAAATAGAGTTGGCCATAAGCACTACACCTAACACACCAAGTACCATTCCAAGATCTTCTTGTAAGCAGCGCACAAATGGCATGCACATTAAAACAGAGCGTACGCATTACATTTCATTCAACCACACATCATCTCCAAGGTGACATCGTCCTCATCCCTGCTCTTATGGTGCACAATAGGTAGTCATACAAATAGAGGGTGAGGCTACAGCCAGTTAGGATCAAATTAACGTCTTCCTTTATTTATAAGTTGCACTTGAAGCATCATCAGAGGTCGAAGACAGATCACCTTCCCAGCCCTCAGCCCAGGGTATACATTTAGGGGCAACTGACACTCGTGAACCACTCACAATTAGCAATCACCTAGAGTTTCTCCACAGTGGCATCATCCATCATGCCAGCCTTTCAGGTGCATGCTTTCAGGATGCCACAGTGTCATTATGTAATTGACTGGCCCCATCGCTGCTGCAACATCTGCATATCTACTTGACATTGAATATGCTGTGAGGGCTGGCCAGCGGAATAGGTATTTTAGGGTGCATGCCAGTGAGTAAGCTGTGGGCTGCAAATGCAGCACTATTACTTTGCACAAGTACCTGACACTGAAAAACACGACCAAACCAGGATGTTCATGGGCAGTACCGCATAGCATGGTTGACGTAGAGGAAGGGGTAGAAGTCAGCTTTGTGTTCACCATGCTATGGTAGAGCTCCAATATTACTAAGATAAAATAAGAGGTTCTCACAGGGCTAGACCAACTACTCATGGGATGGCTGGTAGCAAGAGTAGGAGTGGCTGCTCTTCAGTCCATGGGGCTGTTACTCTATCCACTCACCTGCTCCCATAACATGGAACATCTCCTACTACTGGAGACATCTGGAAAGATACTGGCAAATGGTTGTAATAGAAAATTGACTACTGTACCATGCAAGGGCTTCGTCAGTTTATTGTTGTGATGGCTATGGGCAAGAATGAAAGATGTCACTGTCTGTATTGTCACTCTGTATCCACTGACCTGCTGCCATGGATTGCAACATCTCCCCCTATGACCTACATCTGGAGTGAGCACAAGAACTGGTGAAGTGTTATAGTTTACAAGTGCAACACCTCAAAACTGAGGACTGGCACAGGATATTGCTGTTTTGTTAACGTTCC
The DNA here is from genome assembly GCF_040938575.1 of Ambystoma mexicanum. Lineage (NCBI taxonomy): Eukaryota > Metazoa > Chordata > Amphibia > Caudata > Ambystomatidae > Ambystoma > Ambystoma mexicanum. The sequence continues at coordinate 930,163,123 of NC_090928.1, read as the reverse complement.
CCCTAGGTCCTTAGTTGACATTTCCCACTTCTGGTAATGCAGAGATGATTATCTGTCATGGGCTGAGTTCCCGAGTCCTTGAACATTGATACCATACAATTGGGTGACTGCCAGAAGCTTGCTGGAGCCGACAACCTAAAGGATGCATGGGTTATCCCACTCCTCAAAAAACCCTCCCTTGACCCTAATATCCCAACTAACTTCAGACCTATCACTACGGTCCCATTCCTGCTCAAGATCCTGGACCGCGCAGCCTACCTGCAGATTCAGGATTACCTCGAACTAAACAATCTCCTGGGCTTAAGACAATCAGGGTTCCGCCCTAAACATGGCACGGAGTCAGCTCTGATCGACTTGAAAACTCAGATGGAGTCACTGAAGGACGATGGCAAACTAGCTCTTCTCCTTCTCCTCGATCTCTCCGCGGCTTTTGATCTGGTCAACCACCAAATACTCTGCCAGCATCTCAAATCCGCAGCCCACTTTTCCGACTCTGCCAATGCCTGGATCCACTCATTCCTGAGCAATAGATCCATGAGGGTCTTCTCACCGCTGGCATCAGCGGATCCCTCCCCCATTCACTGTGGCGTTCCTCAAGGCTCGTGTGTATCCCCTACGTTGTATAACGTATTCACCAAGCCCCTCTTCGATGTGCTTGACTATCTGGGTGTCTCCTACACTAACTACGCGGACGACACCCAGATACTCATCCCTATCACAGGAGACTACACAGCTGACACCAAAGCCTTTAACAATGTTTACTCGGTCATCCAGGCCTGGATGGCACAGCACAAACATTGCCTTAATGATGATAAGACTGAGCTCTTACTTTTAGGATCAAATCATCGGCTCAACAAACTAGACCAAACCTACAAGTCCTTCATTATTGACGGCAATGACATTAAAGTCTCCAAAGATACTAAGACGCTAAGGGTCCATCTTGACTCCTCACTTTCTCTGAACAGACAAATAAATGCAGTTAGGTCAGCTTCGGCCTATACCTGCATACTTATCACTGCCTGTAGACCCTTCCTAAACTCCACCAACTGTATCACACTCGCCAGAACTCTTGTTATGGCCAAAATCGACTACTGTAGTGCTCTCTACCTAGGGACCAGTCAGTCTAACCTTAATAAATTGCAAACTGTACAAAATAATGCCTTAAGGGCAGCCTTAAACATCCCAAGACGCTCTCATATCTCCTCCGTGAGATTGGACTTACGCTGGCTCCCAGTAAAACAGAGAATTGCCCTGAAAACCCTAGCTTTGACTCACAAATGTCTGAACAACAACGCCCCACCTTACCTGTCCACTCGCTTCTCACGCCACACCTCCACTCGACCTACCAGAGCAGCCCAAACTCACAGCCTCATCGTGCCTAGATGCAAACTCCAAAAAGCTGGTGGTGTGAGCTTCCCCGTCCTGGCCTCCAAACTCTGGAACACCTTGCCCACACCTATCAGAATTGAACCATCATTCCACTCCTTCAAGAACAATGCTAAAACATGGCTGCTCTCCCAAGACTCATGAGACTTTGACACAGTCCAGACTCCATGTGGAGTACAGAACTGAATATACATTTTCTCTCTGCTCTGTCCCTGTATTATACGCTGCTAATGGTACCCTTCGGTACATGTATATATGCTGTATATTTTTGTAACTCACTGTAACTACTGCTTTTTGTAACATGTTTAAGAGTTTGTACATGTATATATGCTGTATATTTTTGTAACTTCTGTAACTACTGCTTTTTGTAACATGTTTAAGAGTATGCGCCCGGTTGCCCCTGGGCCTGGTTTTTTGCGCTTTATAAATAAAATAAAATCAAATCAAATCAAAATATTATGCTGATGAAAAGTGATTTTTTTTCAGGGGCCCTAGGAGCTATGATGGGATACTTGCCTTTGGAAGATAGCATCAGGGGTTCCGGATTTGCAATTCAGCTCTGTTGTGCTCCTGTTGGCTCCACTCAGATTTCTTGCCATTATTGGATTATACCGAGGACTTGGACAATTGTGAAATTATTTTCTTCTTGTTTGATTTGATCTCTGCTATTCAGGTTGTCACTTAATGCTGCTCACTTTCTTTTTATTCTGTTGTACCTTCAGCTTCTACTACGTAATCATTCCTTGTTTTATGCATCTCTCCCAGCTTCAATGTACCTTTCATTGGATAAATAGTGGCTCGGTATAACAGTAACATAAACTATAATTAACTCACTGTGAACTGCAAGAGAAGGGTGCCATGATGGTAACTGGTTTGAAAATGCCTGCCAGTAAACCCGAACCTCATGGATGCCTGCTACGATACCTGTGCCTGGTTGCCTGGTTGTCTGATATGCCACCAATTTCAACAAAGCTCTTAAAATACATAATTGGACTGTTGTAAGGGCACTGAGCATTGCATGCGGTCATGACACCAGAGAAAATTGCTAAATCATCCATCAACATATGTCAGCATGCATGACTGGCCACATGAAGAACACAAGCTAAATGTTAAAGGCATAATGCTAGCTCCACCCACAAAGTCATAGAAAAGTGGCCTAGGATGTTTTACGAACACTGAACAAAGGATGGAGGAGTAGCAAGGTGGCTTGGGAAAGGAGTTGGTTGGAGAGGGAGTTTGACTTGGAAAAGTTAAAGGCTTTATTCCTGGATAGTGCACAAACTGCCTTGATGTCATGCAAAAGTGGGGGGAATGCCTTTAGAGTAAGGTAAAGGGAATTATCACCTCATAGATGTTTCTGCCACTGTCAGCAGGCACAAATACCAACACAAAATAGTTGACAAACATCACTTGTGCAGATGCCTTACCACAAAAGCCCCAACATACCTTCTAAAGCCCTCATCAATCGATAGATGTTGGTTCCATTACACAAATGTACACAAATACAGAGCAACGCAATACACCAAGAAAACACACACAATAGGTCACTGGTACATCCCTATTCAGCGCTATTAGTGCTTGGGTTTTTCATGTTACGAAGCTCTGCATCCTTGGTGGTGCAGTTAGGACAAAGACAACAGAAGCAATGGAATGAAGCAATTCATTACAATGGTTGCAAACGAGAAGACCGTGAAAGAATAAGTGATAGGCCAGTGACATAAAGTGTATTTGCCAAACCCAACATACTCTGGGGAAGTCGTATTTATTTATTTATTTAATTAATTATTTTATTCTAGCCATTTATTTATTCATATACAGGGGGAACAATGCGCTTTTGATAAAATAAGAACTTGCAATAGCTAAGAAATCAGATTTGACAGGAAGCAGTGAGCTTCTTACAACAGAGTGGGCCTCATTACGACCCTGGCGGTACGGAGTGAACGTCGCCGTAAAAGGGGCCGGCGCCGTTCACCCCGTACTACCGCATTATGAGTTCCCCGCGTGGGACACGGAAAGCACACCTGGGAAAACCAGGCGTGCTTACCGGGTCCCACGAGGGGAAGAGGGAGCAAACAACGGGCCATCTCGTAATGGCCCGTTGTTTGCTCCCTCTCCCATTCCCATTCAGCCCTATGGGGGCTGAAATGGGAATGGGGAAGGATCGTGTCCGGGTCCTTGTCAGGGGGAATTACCGGGTCTTCCGAACTCGAAATGGCCTGGTAAGTCCTCATTCCGAGGACCCGGACCCTGACGCAATTTCGGCGGCAGCCATGCCGCCAATAGCGGCATGGTTACCGCCAAACTCGTAATGAGGGCCAGTGAGTTTAAGGGGCATTCTGACGAGGTTGTGGAGGGCAGCAAATGGAACAGTAACCAGAAACAATACATAAGTGGACATACATGGAATAAAGTCAACCAACATTGGCATTTTTAAGTGCAAATAGGCAGTATGGCCAGCTGAGCTCGGGATGTGACTATGATGGGTGAAGTGCTAGAATGCAGGAAGAGGAAGTGAGAGACAGAGGCATGTTAGAGGTGAGGGAAACATGTTAGCAGCAGGCAGATGAGAGGTAGGTTAAGGGGCTAACTCAGAGGGGATGAGGTAGGCTTTTAGTTTGGTTTTGAACAAATCTATGTGGACTGTTTCTCAGATGTCTGAGGGAAGAGAACTCCATGCAGGTGGAGCAAGAAGAGAGAAAGAGTGGAAGCAAGAGGAAGCACAGGGAGCGTGAGGAGCCAGATTGGAGATTACGAGAAGAGCTTATAGAGGGGATAGGGGAGGATAGATACTGTGGTGCCTTACCTCAGGGAGATTTGTTAACATGAGAAGACATTTAAATTTGGCCCTGTTTTGCATCATCGCCATCCAGCCTGGTGACGGTACACGGAAGTAGATGTGAAGTGAGGTAGTTCAAAGAGAGTCCTGGTTGTGAAGTTAATAATCTTGTCAAGAGGACAGAAAGCATATTTGGGGAGACCAAAGAGAATTCTGGCACAGTAGTCCAGTTTAGAGAAGACAACAATGTTTAAGAGATGTTTGGCGGTGTTGAAAATAAGGAGGTGCCTGATAATATTTAGGAGGTTGAGGTGAGATGCGGTTCCAGTTTTGGAAATGAAAGTAGAGAAGGTGTGAGAAGGGTCATACATGATGCTGAGGTTTATAGCTGAAGAAGCGTAGGGGAAAGTGTCACATGGGAACTGGATAGGAAGAGATGAGAGAGAGCTTTTGGCAGGGAAGAAGAGTACCTCTGTTTTGGTAGAGTTTAACATCAGAGCCATCCAATATTTAATAGCAGAGAGACAGTTGGACATTTTGATAGAGAGATCAGAGGAGAGTTCAGGAAAAGACAAGAAGATGTGGGTGTCATCTGCAAAGAGTTGGTATGAGAACCCAAATGAGATTAGTGCCCCAAGAGCAGATGTGTAGAGTGTGAAGTGGAGCGGACCCGAGCCTTGTGGAACACCACTAGTTAAGAGGAGTGAGTTTGGAGGTGTTGTTTCTCCAGGAAACAGAGAATTGGTGAGGTGCAAGGTAAGAATCAATCCAGGCAAGGGCTTGATCGAGAATCCCAAGACGAAAGAGAGTATTAAGGAGATCAGAGTGATCAACAGTGTCAAAGGCAGCTGACAGGTCAAGGAGAATTACGATAGAGGACAGTGCTTAGCAGAGTTGATGAAGTTGGCCACATTCATGAGAGCAGTTTCAGTGGAATAACAGGAGCGGAGGCCTGCTTGTATGGGGTCTCAAAGGTTGAAGATGTCTGAGAAATTGGTAAGATGGTTCAAGACAACCCTTTCCAGCAATTTACAGTAGTGTGGAAGGTGAGACTCAGGGCAAAGGCTAGCCGGTAGTTTCGGGTCAGACACCTGCTTTTTGCAGAGAGGGATGACATGGCAGTTTTGAAAACAGAGGGAAAGCAAGCAGAGTTGAAGGACAGGTTGAAGAGTTCAGTGAGGAGAGAGGCCAGTATAGCGGCAATAGGCTTGATTAGCTGAGAACCAAGATGGTCTTAAGAGGCAACAGAGGGGTTAGCCTTCATCAATAGAAATAGCACTTTGGCTGTATTAGTGTAACTAAAGTGGGAGATGGAGGTAGAGGATGATGGTAGAGTAGGTGGTGTGTAAAGTGTAGGAGGAGGGAGTGTGAGGAAGGTCAGGAGAGAGTCTCTAATTTTGGAAATGTTTGCAGCAAAGTATTCAGCTAGGTCATTATCTGTGAGAGTGGAGTTGATAGTCATAGACTTAGGAGGAGTGAGGAGTAAGTTTAGGGTGCGCTGTAGACAGTGAGGATGGTTGGAGTGAGAGTCAATGAGGGTTAGGTAGAATTATCTTTTACCTTTATAAAGAGTGGACCTGAGAGAGGTCAGGGCAGAGAGGTAGAGTTGTAGGTCCACATGCACCTCCATTTGCACAGCAGCCAATGCATGTCTGTGCAGAAAGAGCATATGAATGGGGTTACCCATGGTTGAGGATGCTGAGACTTAGGGGTGAAAGTAAGCAGTGGAAAGTGAGAGGAGAATGAGTCATATAGTAGGGATTGTAAGCTGGAGAAGGATTTTTTGTTGGAAGAGGTATCGGGTGTGAAGAAGGAGAGTTAGAACTGCAGGTCAAAGAGAAAGGGGGGAATGACAGAAGGTTTACATTTCCTTTTAGTAGTAAGTGAAGCAAGTGATGAGGAAAGGTCAGAGGATGGAAGGGGGATGGTGGGGCAAACAACTGAGTGATCAGATATGGATGTGTGGCAGTAGAATTAGTGGCTGAGAGGAAGGTAGAGATGAATAAGAGATCTAAAGAGTTACCCGCTGTGTGCTTAAGTAGATTATAGATAGAGTGGTGAGCGAGGTCATGAAAAAAAGACTGAACTTCAGATTTCTGAGAAGTGGTGGAGAGGAAAGGTTAAAGTCACCTAAGAGAATGAGGTGATGTTTAGTAGAAGGATAATCAAGGAGTTGCCCAAGATCATCAAAAAATGGTCCAGTGGGACCAGGCAGGTGATAGATGGAGATGATGTGAACCGAGTGAGGCAGAGAAATAGTAGAGATGGTGAATTCAAAAGAGGTAGGAGAGGATGTTGCATTGGAGATTTGTGAGCCATTGAGGCTGGATGATGGTAGGTCTGACACCTCCACCTCTGCCAGTCAGTCATGGAGAGTGAATGAAGGATAGTTTGGAGTTATGTAGGGCTGCCAGAGTGGCAGTGTCAGATGGATGAATCTAGGTTTCAATGATAGCAAGAAGGTCTAGGGGAGGAAAGATGGAGTGAAATTAGTCAGTGATAAAGCAGGTTGTGTTGCCTACAGACTGAGTATTCCAGAGTGCAATGTTCAATTGAAGAGATAAGGAAGAGTAGAGAAGATGAGTCTCAGAGGAAGAGAGGGGAGGTGGATAGGTGTTATGGTTAGCTCGTCGGCTCTGTTTCTTTGAAGGAGGTGGAAGAGAAATGGAATAGTGGGAGATTTGAGTTGTGAGTTTTATTATAGGGATAGGGATCATCCCTTAATCCCGCTTTCTTCCCCTGCCCCACCTAACCATAAACATTACTACCTAAAACCCTCTCACATTACAGGCAGACACATAGACACACACACAAAAGCAAACTGAATCGCACACACTTATTCACCCACCCATCCCCTCCCTTCCATGAAAAAAACACTCCTCCTCAACTCACACAAACACACATACATTTACTCTCTTCCCCTCCCCCTCAACCCCCAAACATCACACCCACACACACATATATGTTATACTTAGCTCTCCCTAACTAACCTCTTCCAGCGCGCTGCTCCTGTCTGCCCCTACACGCACTTGTGTGTGTCCAGGGACATGACAGGCCACTTTAGAAAGACCACTCTGAGTTGTCTCAGAACAGTCTTTCCAGATCAACCTTTATTAATTTTGGTACAGTGAAAAATATTGTTTCACCCAGTACCAGCTACAAGGCTTCTTTCATGTGTGGTCCATTTTTATTGAACTCTGATGAGAAATACTGTGCTGATAAAGTGAGTAAAGAAATGTCGCTTCATTTAGTCGACAGTACACAACATATGACACAGATTTCACTATAAAATGTACGTTCATGGATCTGCATATCCAAAAATGTAAGAAGGCCCAACAACTGGCTTTTAACCAACTTTAAATAAATAAAAGGAAATGCTGAAAGCCCCAGTTGAAAGTGGAACTCTCTGCATTCATGTAAAACGGTACCATACCACATTACAACATTGTACTGAACAGAAGTCTGCTAATGAACAGATGTGGAGTCTGCAAACTGTAAAGCAGCATTACATCTAATCACAAATAATATTGCTCCCTATAAATAGTGGCGAGCAGAATGAAAGTAAGCCAAGGTTTCAAGTGCTAGTGTTTACACTACCTGAAAAACATTGTAATGTATTCATCTCTTATATTATCAATGTTGGCATTTATTTTCAAATGAAGAATCACAGTGCACATTCCTGTAATTAGATAAAGTGTTGGCATGTAATTTCTAATGACACTTCATATTGTACAAGCCAAGTCAGCTTGTAGGGCATTTCATTCAGAATATCATAAATAATATATCTGAAGTATAAAAGTGATATCTTCATAATTGCATGTCGAAGTTTGTTGTGATTACAAAATGATTTGTTAGTGAGTAAATTCAAAATAGGGAATACATTACTGTTTAAATAAATAGGACATCAAGAGATTTCTAACAAGGTTTTGGCAATGCCTGTTTTTATAAGCACTCACGTGACACCTGTGGCAAACCCATTTCTTCTGTTTAAGTCCTCCATGCACGATCAAATGGGGGAAGGTTTAAATCTCCCAGGAGATTTGTTGTGGTCGTCTGGAGGGAACAGACCTGTTTGTTTGTTTTTAGCATGTAAATACATTAAATTCACAGTCTGAGCCTTCAGGACATGGCCTCTAAGTTAATAATATGTCCCCACTGTTATAGCTATATTTCAGGAGAAAATATTCAAAAAGAAATGTTTAAATTCCAGCAAGACTGAATACACATTGGGCCTCATTACGACTCAGGCGGTAAGGGGTTTACGGCGGCGTAAACAGCGCCGACCCTTACCGCCTGATTCCGAGGTCCCTTAGCGCCATGGAGGTTTTAACACCTGCTTTTAGCAGGTGTTAAAATCCATGGCGCTAAGGGACCTTGATGTTAATTACGGCACCGTAATTTACGGTGGCGTAATTAACGCCTTCCCCACTCCCATTATGCCCTATGGGGCAAAAATGGGAATGGGGAAGGGTAAATGGGGATTGGGGACTTACCGCCCCGCCAACCTCGGAATGGGGCGGTAAGTCCGCCAACCACCATGGCGTAAACGTAGTTTACGCCATGGTGGTAAAGGTACGACCCAGGCGGTAACTTACCGCCTGGGTCGTAATGAGGCCCATTCTCCTCAGCTGATACAAGTCTAAACAGTTTACATGGCAATTTAGCCTGTGAAAGCCAGACATGGCTTCAAAGGGAATATTATTGCACTTAGCATTCCAAACTCTGAAAGGGCTCAAATAAAACTGACCATCTGGAACCATGAAAGGCTTATAAACAAAGGAGGCATGTCAGTAAACCCTATTAACTATTAACAGAAAGGCATATCTGGGCACGAAGTTTCTTGATTTTAAGAAAATGGTAAACAGGTTTTCCCATAAAACCACCACAATATAATTCTGAAATATTAATAAATAAGTCATATTTCATTGTATATTCTCATGTTGAGTCCCCGTTTTCCTCTGCGAAACCAAGGACCAGGGGAATCGCGAAGTTCATACTTCATCAATTTTTTATGTTGCCACAATGAAAAATGGCACACAAATGAATTTGCATTCAAAAGTGTTCAGAGCAGGCAATCCCCACCTTTTCACATCTATTGCAAATATGATCAACCTGTGGAGACTACGGGGTGTACTCTCTGAGAGTATCTGACTATTAATCAAGTAACTGGAAAGACTTGACTAATCCAAAAGTGTGAGGTAAGAATCACACAGTGTGGGAACAATCAACATTATAAAAGCAGATGAACACACAAGGAATGGGGAAAACTCTCATATTTTTGATAGTTGATATTTTATTGAATTTATATAGCGCTCTTTGCCAAAAATCGCTGATACAAACAACATTTAAAACAATGGTAAACCAGCAATGCAGACAAACCAAAACTGAAAAGACTAGAAATTCAATTAATTCAGAGAATGGACAGAAGATAGGTTTTAAAATGAATCTTGAAAATGGAAAGAGTAGAAGAATAGCAGGCAGAAAGAGGGAGAAAGTTCCAGTGCTTGGGAGCGAGAAGAGTGAAGGAGCGGAAACAAGATGATGCATATGGGGGCTTAAGAACAGTTGGAAGAATCTGGTTCTGGGAACGGAGAGCCCCGATAGGAGAATAGAGTGAAACCATAGAGGAGAGGTAAGGAAGAGCTAGGCCATGAATACACATACATTTAAAAGGAGACGAGATTCAAAAGGGAGTATCGATATTGAAAGTAAGATGGTGTAATAGAGGAATAAAGAGAATAAGGGCAGTAGTCAATACGGGAGAAAACCAAACAAAAAAGAAGAAGCTTTGCAACATAAAATGAGATATAGGGGTGGGTATAGCCAATATTAAAGAGAGTATATCAAAAGGAGTGAGCAGTGGAAGAGATATGCAAAGAAAAAGAAAGCAAGGGGTTGAAGATGACACCCAGAATACACGCAGAAGTAGAAATTGCCAGAGAAGATGTGGGAAAAGAAAAGAAAGGAAGGGGAGACGGTAGACGAGATAGTAGATGCAGGGAAGAATAATACCTCAGTCTTTGAAGGATTGAGGTGAAGAAAATGAGAGGACACCCAATTCTGATCAGCAGAAAGACATTTAGAGACAGTAGATTTTAAGGAAGCATCAAAAGAGGAAAAAGAGAAAAATATTTGAGTATCATCTGTATGCAGATGAAAAGTAAGACTAAAGGAAGAAATTAGAGCAGAAAGGTGGGCAATATAGAGGGAGAACATTAGAGGGCCAACACCAGACCCTTGAGGGACACCGTAAAGAAGAGGAGGTTGTGTGTCCAGTCCAGATCACAAAGTAGGATCACTGGGAAAGATAAGAACGAAACCATTGAAGAACAGAACCAGTAATCCAGAGAGTTAGAAATAAGGAGAGCGTGATCGACAGTATCAAAGGCAGCAGAAAGTATAATAGAATAAGAATAAAAGAGAGTTTGGAAAGACGAGCCAAAAGAAGAGTGTTAGAGACGTGTAGGAGAGAAATCTATGTAGAGTGAGACGGTCGGAACCCAGATTGGAGAGGTGGCCAGAGAGAATGAAGATTCAGGTAGGAAGAAACCTGAACAAGGACAGCTCACTTGAGGAGTTTAGAAAGAAATTAGAAAGAAATTGAAGAAGCCGGATACGATGGAAATTAGCAGGAACAGAAGGATCTAGATGCTTCTTTATCAAGATTAGAAGAATAAGCACATTCTTGAACAGAGAGGGAAAACAGGAATTAGAAAAAGAAGAATTAATGAGTGAAGTAAGATAAGGAATAATATGGGGCTAGACCTGGAGAATGAGAGCCGAAGGAAGGGCATCGGAGGACAAGGCAGTTGGATGAGCAGGAGTAAGTAGAGCAGAGGTGTCAGAGACGGAAGATAAAGAATGTGAAAGTAGACCTACAGGAAGAAAGAGAGCAGGGGAAGGAGGAGAGAAAAAGGAATAACGAAGAATGACAAGATTTGCAGGGGTGATTGTGGATGTGAAGTGCCAACCTCAAATCTGAAGAGGTGACAGCACAGTTACATAACATGATGGGGCACACAGAGCATCTGCCTGCTTGTCTAATAGGCACTATTGCTGGTGTGGTTAATGGTGGGGCTGGTGTTGGCACTAGTGTTGATGATAGTGGGTGTGATGGTGATGACGAGCAGTGTGAGGAAGAGGAGGGAAAGAGGAAGATCATGCAGGTGAGAGTGTGGTGGAGGAGGAAACGGAGGTGGAGCAGGCAGGAGTGGTGGATGAGGACAGTGTCAATGAGCAGCATGCAAATGAGAGGCCAGTTGAGGAGAGCGAATTTCAGGCAGTAGCAGAAGGGTCAGGAGGAGGAAGAATTAAATACAATTATGGTGCAAGCAGGCCCTGGGGTCCATGCAGAGGTGTAAGGAGAGCAAAGGTAGTGCCCCCCCTCCTTTGCCACTATTTTTCTCGTGCTTTGGATTTGTTTTTACAGTGCCTGAGTTGGCTTTGCCAGCAAAGTCTGAAACAATGAAGAGCACATTGCGCCAGGTGTCTATCAGGAGGGGTAACATCCTGGCTATTCTTTCATTGGGTAAACAACACTCCTGGTAATCCTGCAGTGCTTGCACAGGGAGTGTATGACATTGTCCATCGTGAACCCCAAATGAGTGAGAAGGAATAGGCTAACCATAGGATAATGGGAAACAAAATCACCATTGTAAGCATAAGTGAGTCCTTCCAGTGAGTCGTGTTCATGGAGCAACCATGTGGTACCCACACACAAAATTCTCAGACGCATTGCAGTCAGCATTCAATGGTGTGTGGGTTCTAGAGTCCGTGCCCCAGAGTGCAGGGACACAGATAACATTGCCTTCTTTCCTTTGTTCTTAAAATAAATTAATTAAAACATTAAAATTGCAGAAGATATAAACTTAAATGAAAAACTAAAACAATCCACAACATGTTACATTTTGTTCAATATAGTTTGGTTTAATTTGTTGCACTTTGATGAGTAAAGATTCAAGTGACAATAGATATTTCAAAAGCAGCAATCAGGAATTATTTTCTTTTATATAAGAATGACTCACTCACTGAAATGTTTTGTAGTCTCTCTGTCCTCTATTAGTTTGGTAGCACGCCATTTACATGTCACGGAGAGATGCTATAAATAGGGTCAGTTATCTTTGCAAACAAAACAAATGCTAATAAATAATCAATCTGTTTCATGTGTGGGACTGAAATGCAGGGCATGGATGCACAGTAAACACACAGGGGGACTGGGGATGTGTATCAACCTTGCACAAAATCCCAAACGTTTTCACACAATCGCAGTACGGGTTCAGTTAGCTGGTTAATATTTAGCATACACTTGCATTCAAGCTAAATAAGCTAAATAAGCTTGAATGCAAGTGTATGCTAAATATTAACCAGTTAACATAACCTATACACTGATTGTGTGAAAAGGGAATGGATGCACACCTAATTTTAGATGCCCTCCTGCAGGGAAGGGGGTGCACACACCTACTTTTTGCTTTTATCGTAAAGGTAATTTATGCCAAACTTCACATGTAAAGGGGCGCTCACCTATTTTGTACTGCACTTATGCAGCGAAGGAGTGCAGCAAAAAAGAGGCGTGTGCCACATTTCCCGCATGAGTGTGGCAAATGTTTGTGTCCAGCAGAAATTAGGTCTGGAACCGCTTTCCTGTGGGTGGATTGGCAAAAAGCAGGTGCACACGGTTTACCTGTGGGAATTTTGCAAAAATTAGGTGGCAGGAGTGTTCTCTGCCTTGAGTCTGACATAACGAAGGTGTTCTACTGAGAGCAGGTGGAAAACATGAGGTGTGTGCCTCATTCCCTGCAGGAGTTTGGCAAACATTTTGGTGTATGCCCCTTTACTGTAGAATTGTGTAAAAAATTGTGTGTGCAGCCCCTTCCCTGCAGGAGAGTGGTAGAAACACTTAAGGAAAATGGATGTGTGCACTCCCTTTCCTGCAGCTGTGAAGCAAACATTAGTTATGCACCTCCTCCTCTGTGGAAGTGCGAAAGGTCTTGTGTGTATATTTCTTTCCCTGTTTCCCTGTGGGAGTATGGACAACATGTTATGTGGCACCCTTTCCTGCAAGTCAGTGACAACATTACATGTGTGTCTCCTTCCCTGAGGGAGTGTGACAAAAAATGTAGGTGTGCACCCCCTTACCTTCTGCAGTGCAGCACATTGTGGGAGTGTGCTAAAGGTTCAGTGTCTGAAAGACACAGGTAGTTCACTCTGTGTGGTGGCATGCCCAAGCAGGCAATATATATTGTGTACCGAAGTGCTACATTCTGATCAAAGAAATACACTCCTGGGCAAGAAAACACATGTTTAACATCCAGCCAGAGTCATCTTCACAATGCACAGTACCACAGTACCATTGAACCTTCAGACACTGAGACCACAGTAGCTGCAAACCCCACTCCACTGCCCCAGATGACGTGCCTGGAACAGAGGTAAATCTAAGAATATTATGGTTGACTTGCTGAGCTAAACAATACTTTGCTGGGCTTGTAAGAGCATCTGTATCTTTCCATAGCCAGCTGGATATGGTAGTTATCAATGTTGATGAATGGCAGTTGTTTGACATAAGGTAAAGGGTGACGTCTGTTGTCCAAGACAATTGAACAAGCAGCATGGAAAACATGTTCCTATTGAACATTATCTGGGTGTCAGTTTATGATGGCAACTCAGACACGTGCTGCTGTCCTCACAGACCTCTTGGAGAACCAATATTGCAGTGGTGTATCATCCTTTCCAAGCTGGCATGTGCCACATAAATATGCATCCACCATCCGTGCACCAGTGAGCTCACTACTGCTAGCTTTTGTGCAACCAGGCCCAGAGAAATTAAAGAATGCAGAATAAGGAAATGAGATCCACAGCTGTGTACGTGTGAGAGTTGCACACCCTACATGAGGTTCCTCTGTACCTGACACATTTTCACTTATGAAGATGGGACTAGCACATAAGCGATTTCCTCCGTTCTGTTGGGTATGATTAGCTGCTTCTTCTGAGTGTTGTCTTGCACATTTCACATGCATCCTCTCAATGTGTCGACCTATTTGCCTCAGTCAGGAATGCAGATACTTTCCCCTTAGAGCAGGGGAAAAGGAAAGATGCCAAAATATATTGAATGTTAAATCCTGCACAATATCTAACTTGACCGTGCTTTCACGATCTGTTGCCTTTTCACACAGGTTAAATTACAACATGTATATCAATAGATGTACTTCACTAAGTGACATAGAGGGCCGACAGACTCTGTGGATGCTTCAAGGGGCTGTAACACACAGAAGACATTAATCATGAGCTGCCAATGATTTGGTGTAAAAATGTCCTGTCCGGTGCTCATCTGTGACTGTAGCTGTTATCACTTGCAGCAGTGATTTGCTCTGTCAGGGGGTAAAGCAAATGCAATGTAGATGTATATAGGATCAACACAGACATGTTAACCTTGTGATGTGGGAGTTTGTGTTTCACCTGCAACACTCTTAAACAATTTCTAGTTCTGTATGGCTGACTGAAATTAGAGCAGATCTTGAGTGCCACTGTAAGTATATCATGAAAAGGGGAACAATCACTACATAGTGTTGTCACTAAAAGATGGAGAACATACAGAAAGTATGGGGCATGGAGTGTACCTGTTGCAGGCAGCACCTTACCCTAACTAGTCAATTGCAGTACAAGGAAGGGTTTGAGAAGTGTGGTTTGTATGCATATTTATTTATTTATTTATTGTTGTTTTTAGTTTAATTGAACTTTTACAACAATACATATATATGTACATACTCATCATCAAATCAACAATTCATGCTGTATCTATATAAATATAGAATTTCTTACTACTAACATCTAAAACCTATAAAAGGTATTCATGTTCATCTACAAACTCAAGTTCATGGGTGAATATCACATTCATACATGTGATAACCTCTTTTTATGCGTAATGCATATTTTTGCCAAAGGGCTCTGGCAGCTAGCTAATAGGGGCCCAGGTTCCACGGGAAACTGAGGAATACTCAAAGGTTAGCTGGCATGTCGCATTGGCTGCTGGTGAAGAAGCCACTGGTTTGTATTACCGACATAATCTCAGTTTCAGGGTCATCCACCTCTCCCTACTATAGAAATGGACTTTTCTGTCAGTTTAATAGTGAGGGGTACTTCAGTGCTGCTCTTTGGGCATACCATTGATTATATTGTTGGCTTGCAGCTTAAAAGATTCCCTCCCCACTCCTCATTGATGTAGCAAGAGCTTACTGTGGCATGAACAGCTGTTCAGCTATGATAGGACTGAAGTAGGCAAACCTCAGTGCTGTGTGCTCAATCACTGAGACCAATTTACTCCAAATTTCATTAATGGTTCTAATCAGGTAAAGCCAGAAGGTGCAATCTTTAATTAAATATCTTTCATTCTTCTTTAACAAACAATGCCACAAAAGCAGACCTGTAAGTGTGGCCAATGCATTTTGGAAATACATCCTTCATCAGGGCAACTCTCAAGAAAGAGTCAAGGACACAGACCAAAAAGCAAAATGATCCCTCTGGAGGGATTCAAAGTAGCTACATACAAATTGCACAATGCACAAGTTTATCATACCTGCCCAATGGGACAGTAAAATCCAGCCTCTGTAGAAGACAAATCATAAAAAGTCTACTGAGCAGGAGAAAAAGAAAAAGAAGGAAACAAAATGTCCAGAAAGAAACAAATAGACGCATCTCTCTGTTGAAAGAAAGAAATGTGTACTGTACTGTAGGTGTCGGATTGTACTGGGATGAATTCCAGTATAAGAGCAAAAAGGAACGCTCAATAAGAAACCCTCTTGATGTAAGATTCATGTGGTAATATAAACAAGAGGTTGTACGGAAGACTCAATAACCTGTTTTGATCATAGCCCTACAGAAGCTAGAACAGTACGTACCCCCAGGGGGGACTGTTAGGAAGACATCTGATGTTAGTATGATTTCTAGAATAGTGATAGACTTTAGAAGGATATGTCTATGGCCACATTTGGAGAAGTCTGTTCTTGTAATTTAGGGTTAGTCTCGAGGCTAAATGATTTATACAAATAGGTTTGAACCTTCCCTAGGGCATCACCGTTGGACTTGTTAGAATAGGGCTCCCGTCGAGAGGGAGAGATACTTGTTTTAATATGTTGAAGGCTTCTGGAGAACTGAGTTTTGAGTTATCCCACTCTTCACATTACTTTATGAAATATTTCATTTTATTGGGCTAGAATACTTTCCTTGTACTGACAGATGTTCAGGCAACCCAAGGCCTTATATTGTTAATCTTAATAAACCCTTATGGAACTTGAGTTGTATGTTGTGTCATTGCGTGACATCCACACAGCTGGCAGCACTGAAGTGTCAGACATAGCCAAACTAGTGATAACATTAGAAGTACTAGCGGCCACCTCAACATGTGTTTCAATGCTTGGTGCCATGGTTGATGTGATTTTGGTCACTGGCTGATTCTGTACTATGCTGCCACCCAAGATTTGTACATCCCAAACACCTGCAGCAGAAGCTGTGTCTGCTTTAAACCATGAAACATTTCAATGTCTTCCTCTGCCCTCCCACATGTTTCCACTGGCCGTGAGGACATCTTATTCAGTGTTGGGTACTGCCTGACTCAGCTCAGACCCATAAAGTCCTGATATAGGAATTATTTTTTTATTGTCTTTGGTTTATGCAAATTAACCTTTATCAAATGTTTACAATTTCACAACATCATTATTAATAAAAACAAATACAATTAGAAAATCGATACAAATAGTTACAATTATCTTAATGATTTAAAACATATCCACTTTCGAATACTTCTCATTTATCTAAAAAGCATAAAACATTTGAATTAGGGCTATTGGCCTCAAATTGTCTGGATTACTGGGTTTACCTTTTTTGTAAAAAGGGATCATCGTTGCTGAGCACC
Source organism: Ambystoma mexicanum (assembly GCF_040938575.1). Lineage (NCBI taxonomy): Eukaryota > Metazoa > Chordata > Amphibia > Caudata > Ambystomatidae > Ambystoma > Ambystoma mexicanum. Next base: position 930,146,057 of record NC_090928.1, on the reverse strand, counting down.
AAGAACCCGGATTGTTTTTGATCGAAAAAATCGTGTCAAATTTTTATTTGAAAATCGAGGCCCCCAGTTCTGGATTCGATTTTATAACATATGGCGGGATCCCATTTGGCCCCGCAGATTTAGAAGGTTTAAACTTAGCAATTGCCCATAATATATCACTGTGAGACCACAGGGAGGCCCAAGTATAGAGATTGCATAATTCCGGGATTGCAGATACATATGCTGGCTTGGGATGCTGTATTTTTCATAAGATAATCGGTCCAGACTTTAGCAAAAATAGAGGATTCTATTTGATCGTGTGATTTACCCATAATGGCTCTCAGGGTCGCCCATACTTGCCTCGAGTTATTTTTAATCAAATTTTGTATCTATACAATTACAAATCAATTCAAATAGATACAATTATCTTAATGATTTAAAACATATCCACTTTCTAATACTTCTCATTTATCTAAAAAGCATAAAACATTTGAATGCAAATATAGGAATTTCTAAAACTAAAACTTAAACTGCTGTGCAGTGTGATCTTGAATCTGACCTAAACTGCCAATGCAAGCTGCAATGCTTCACAAATTAAGCCACCACAGTGCAAATTCCTCCTCATTTGTGACAAGTAGAGTGTTGCACCACAAGCATTAGTTGTAAGGTGGTTTACAACTAATGCTACTGCCTGAGTGATCAGAACCACCCTGCAAAAATGTCTTTCCAGCACACCCTAAACCCTTTTCCTCTTCTCCCATACTCTGCTAATAATGACCGGCAACCTCGTTATGAGGGATTAGCTTCTAAAAATTGCTTGCCAACTGGGCTCTCCTTTGTGCAGCGCTTGACACTCTGACAGTGGAGGTTCATGCATTTATATAGAAGTTGACTAGTCTCCCCTATATAGTTGCCCCACATTTCATGCACATACCCAAGTATGCAATACTGATGGATGCATAATTTAAGTGCCCAATAATTTTTTTGTCCTACCGCCCATCCGGTCTCTTGATTGTATCTGAAAATTATGATATGTGGGTAGGTTAGACATCTTTTTTTCTGCCTGAAGGAGTGATGAAACACAAAAAAAGCTTGCAAATATGGAAATAAATTACTTTGTAATATAAAGCACAAGGCACACTTGCACCGCACCTTTCATCACTCTTTCAACCAAAACTGGTTCGGAATACAGTGAGTCACCTTTTCTTTTCAAAACACCTTCTTTATCCTCACCCAATCTCCACACTGAACCTCCAATTCCTTTTTTCCTCTCTTTGCATTCTCTTTTACACCCCACTTAGCTTTCCTTTCTTTAATTCTTCCTTTCAACTCATCCACCATGCAGTCCGATTATCTTGCCCTTCCTAACCACATCTTTTTAATTACATCTGGAAATACCCTCCTACAATGTGCATACCATTGTTGGTGAGGATGCTACTCAGCAACCCTTCCATCGCAAATACTTCCTGCAAAAACTCAACTATCCTCTCATCATGCATCATTCTCATTATCTTATATTAAACCCACCTGGACAGCTGATCAATTTGGACAACAATGTCCACTTCCCAATTCAACTGGGGCTAATATGTCCATGGCCAAGTCATTCCACACCTTTTCAGGCACATCAGTCTCTACAATTGGTTGGGAGGCTGGGATTTTATAACATCTCCCTTCCCTGCTTTTACACATTCTATACGACAGTCCAGTCTCCTTTCCACTTCACGGTCAAAGCCGGGTCCCCAATACACTCCTCTCAAGACAGCTTTGATTTGGGTGACACCCACATGTCCCTCATGCACCAGGCCAACAATCTTCTTACAAATATCCAAAGGTAAAACTACACGTTCCCAGCAGTATAGCAAACCTTCCACTACACACAATTCATCTTGTACCTCCCAAAAGGATCTTTCTCTCTGACTTAACAAATCTTTAGGTGGCCATCCCATATCAACATACATGTTAACATTCTTTAAACTTTATCTTTATCCATAGCTTCCAGCCATTCTCCCTTAGTCTCAATGTCATCATAGTTCACACATATCAATTCTGGAATTTCTTCTTGTTCACCTTCCTCCTCCTCTTGGCCTCCCAAACGCAAAAATGATTTGCTAAAATGATATTGCACACTGGTATTACTTCTATATTAAATGTATGACATTGTTGTCTCGTTACCCAGCTCACCACTCTTCTGGACACTTTTCTTAGAACCTTTGACTCAAATATACTTTTAAGAGGTTAATGGTGAGTTCGAATCACAAACTCCATACCCTACATACATGACAAAATATTTATATGGCCCAATGGCATGCCAATGCTTCCTTCTCTAAAACAGATACATTTTCCTCTGGTCCCTTTACACTGGAGAAGCATGATCAATAATTTCATCCTTCCCATCATCTCTGATCTGGGACAGTACCGCTGAAACACCACCATCACTGGCGTCCACTGTATCTACACTTCTTCTCCTTGTATCAAAGCAATTTAATGCCTTTGCTAATTCACTCTCCTCCCTGATCCTACAAAATATATTTTTGCATGCACTGTTCCATATAAATTCTTCTCTTTTCTTGAACAACTTCCTAATTTCTGTCACCTTATCTGAGAAATCTTTAACACGTTTCGGTAGAACTCAATCCTACCTAGAAATTATCTAAGTTCCCTTTTCATTGCCAATCTCACAACTTTCTTAATAACATTCATCATCTCACCCTTGGGTTTTAAACCAGAACTTAATATCTCATGACCCAGATACTCAACCTTCTCCATTTTGAATACACATTTCTCTTTTCTTAAAGACAGGCCATTTTCAATAATCTTCAAAACTTGTTCCAGAACCAGGTCATGTTCATTCTCACTCTCACCACACATTAAAACATAATCTTGAAAGCGAAATACTCCTTTAATCACCTTGAACAACTGATCCATTACCTTTTGAAATGAAGAGGGTGCAGATACCAAGCCAAATGCCATCCTCCTAAATTGAAAAAACCCATTCATGAATTATGAATGCTGTCAATTTTCTTCTCTCTTCTTCTAGCTCAATTTGATGATATACAGAAGATGGTTATAGTGACTATTTTGAATGATATTTTTCCAAATGTCACTATGTCGAAAACATGTAATCGAATGTTTTTTAGAGAATATTCATTTTTTTTTTAAATGGGGGGTTCCGCCCAAACCTTTTTAATGGGGGGGTTCCCCCCAAACCCCATTTTTTAAAAACACTTTTATTTACTTACAAAAGTCCCAAACAAGTATGAAATAAAAAAATAATACATTCAGAAAAAAAAATTTGACGAAATGCTTTCGACCTATTTGCATTTTGAAAAAATGCATTCAACATACTGACTGGATACCACAGAAGACATATCTAATTTTGAAAACACCCTCCCCTTTCCTATCATGGATAACATTACATTCATGTTTGGCAGTGGGTGTCTGTCTACTACAACACATTTGTTTAATTCATGCAAGTCAACACATAATCTCAACTCACCGGTAGGCTTTTTCATCACCACTAGTGGCGAAATCCATTGTACATCTCCTGCCCTCTCAATAATACCTTCTCTTTGTAACTTCTCAAGCTATCTTTGTACACCTTCTCTAAGAACCAATGGTAATGAACTTAACTTTGCATGCACGTGAGTGCTTCCTTTCTTCAGTATTATCTGATGCCTCATCCCCTTAACTTGTCCTACAACTTTCTCAAACACCTTTTTAAATTTCTCACAGACAGTCGTATCTCCAATCTGTAATACTTGTTCTGACATATTAGGATCAAGTCTGATGCATAGTTTCTTTTGGTCATGCCATCCTAACAAAGTTGCTCCCTTCTTTCTTACATAAATCTTCCCTTGAGCACTTCTTCCCTTAAAGGCAAATTGAGCATCGAAATAACCCGGCGTTTCACCATGAATTAAAATAAATAAACCCGACACCTCTATTTGGTCAAGATTATATCCTCCAAGATTCACATCAACTTCATGTAAATCCTGGACATTACCTACTACCACTCGCTAAAACACCTCCTTGGGAATCAATTATATTTTTTGCCACTGAGTCAGCCATCATAGAGCCTTCTCTCCCTTTCACGCTGGACATGGAATAGGGGCTCTCACACTCCTCATCCTCTAAACATTGTACTACATTTACATTAATAAACCTATTTGACAGTCTTCCTCATCTTCAGAGGATCCCCCTTCCTCTTCAGCTCTTCATCTACATACAGAATGTATTCTTTAGCAATTTTTTTTTTTTACAACAACTCGTAAAGTGCCCTCTTCTGTTACATTTGGCACACACAGATTTGTGACAAGGGCAGATAGGAGAAGCAGGGAAATGCAACCCACTTCCACAACGGAAACATAACCATTCATATCCCTTCCGATGCATTGCCCACTCTGTTTTCCACACCACTATACTGATTGGACATTTCTTTCCCCTTCTTATTTAGTCTACCTTAAGATACCTTTAAAACTTCAGTCTTGTTATCTTTATTTTTTTGCTTCGGTTAACTTGGCCACACATGCTAATGAGTGTTCAACGTGCTTGGCAATCTCTAAAACTTCATCTAGTGTTGTTTCATCTTTCAACCAGAGTTCCTCTCTTATATTATTGCTGTTGCAATGTATCATGAATTGGTCTCTTATATACCCGTCAAACTTCTCTCCAAATTTGCAGGATAATGCCAAGTGATGTAATGCTGTAACATATTCCTTTACGCTTTCCCCATGTTCCTGTACTCGCACCCAAAATTATAGCTTTTCATAAATGGTGCTAGTTTTAGGATTGAAGTATCTGACCAATTTTAACAGAGCTCTCTCGATTTTATTGGGTGCATCCTCATCTCCTGTCTTACCTAGGGGTGGTAGAGTGTCGAAGGTTCACTGCCCTTCATACGCTAAAAGGTACATCAGCAGAGAAGCCTTCCTATCAGTAGATACAGCATTTCCGTAAACAGCCTTTATGTAGTGTAAGAAGCCTTTCTTCCATTGGCTCCATTTTATTTTCACAGGACCAGATGATGCCATGAAGGTGGCTGGTCCTGGTGTGCCTTGCATGGCCATCTGGCTGTATTAAACTAGTGCTGGTACACCAGTGAATCTGCTCTCCTAACAGTTGCGATAGTAACGTATGGTTAAAATTACCCTGTCCTGACCCACAATTATCTTACAGTATCGGTGTATCAAATAATATGTATGCTATTGCCCTACTTGCAAACTCCATATACAAGTGAAGGCTGCAAAATTGAACTAGACACAGTAAATACCATAGGTAAACAGAAAGCGCTGCCAGTCTTTCATGTCATCCAGCGTTCCTGATGCTCCTGAAATGCAATCCATTGATCGCCCTTGCCGTATCACAGCTGCCTCGTCACGTAGCACGGGTTGCCATGGTAACGCTAGATAACACATATGGCTGTTGCATGCTCAGGGACATTGTAGGGTACTTTTCTTTATCTAAGGAGCGCTTGCACTGCAACAAGAGACTTGTGCCGCATCCTTTACTATGGACACGCAATCTACCTTCTCGCTAGAGCGCTAAACAACTTGCTCAAGGGCATCTCCCAAATAGTCTGTGGGCCTTTGGTGCTACCTTTATTGCACTAAATGCAGAAAAAGTGCCAGTCGCGCCTGCAATTTTGCCTCCCACCTTTTCAATATGATTGTCTTCCAGATCGGAGTGCAGGCTCCTCTTTGATTCACTTTTCTTTCTGGAGCTGCACTTCGCTCCCCTTTGTTTTCTGCTTTTCTGCTTCTACATGTTACCAGGCACACATAGAAGGACAGGCTGTTGTCATCGCAGGGCGTCGATTCCTTCAATCAAGTGGCAGCAATTGAGGTGGGCGATACAGCTAGGTAGCCTTTTCACGCTGAGGGATGTGTATTCATCTTTTAACTGGTCGCCATTGATATAAAGCATAAAGCAGGCAGAAAGGATGCTTTATATGGAGTGAATTTAAGATTACAGGTAACAACCCGCAACACAGCCTCTTCTCTCCATCACAGCTCTTCAACTTAACTGATCAGAACCTTGAGACACAATCTTCTGTTTACACTCCATCCCCCATATTCCATGTTCCATCTCCCTCTTTAAGCACATCATAATACTTTGTTCGCCTAATTCAGGTAGTGACTTGTTCTTTTATTTTAGGTCATCACTCTATCTAGAGCCGGCACAATGGAAGCATCATAGTTAAGGTGCACAGTTTCAGCACCTGCCAAATTCCAGGGTTTTTGTTGCATTAAAAAAAGCACCTTTACATCATTTTCAGGGGATTCTTTGCATCAGATTGTGTCACCTCAACGTTGCCTCAACTAAGGTGTTTTCACTGAATTTCAAGGGTTTTGTTGCACTGAACTTATTCACCTTAACTGTCCCTTAACTAAAGTTGTTTCACTGAATCTACATATACATGTAGTTCAGTTTGCTTATACCATGTTAGCCAAGAGTTAACTCAAGTATTGTTCCAGTTTATATCTCACAATGCTCCAACCACAAGGCTGTCAGACTATGCTGCACTGATTATCTGTTATAAGGGTGAACCTGATGTGCAGTTGTCTGCAGCCTTGTGAACTGTCTGTATTGGATTGCACAAGCTACATATACATTAGTCTTAAGTTTTGAGGAACTTTTTTGTATCAATATCATATATTAGTACCTTTGCAACCTATTTTTGCAATTGTTGTTTGTAATTTTAAATTTATTCTTGCTTGTATTTCTTTGTTAGTAGCTGTTTGTCGCATGAGTGTAGGCTAATACGGAGACATTGGGCCTCATTACACGGATGGCGGTAAGGATTTACCGGTACCGGTAAAATACCGGTACCGGTAAATCCTTACCGCCTTACTACAAGGTCCCTTTGCGGGTTGGGGGATTTAACGCCTGCTTTTTGCAGGCGTTAAAATCCAACCCGCTAAGGGACCTCGGAGCTAATTACGGCACCGCAAAATTGCGGTGCTTTAATTAGCGCCTTCCCCATTCCCATAGAGCCCTATGGGGCAGAAATGGGAATGGGGAAGGGCAATGGTGGAAGGGGGATTTACTGCCCCTCCAACCTTGGAATGGGGCGGTAAATCCCCTTTCCGCCAAGGCGGTGCCGGTATTTTACCGGCATGAGCCATGGCGCTAATAGCGCCATGGCTCACCGCCTACCGTGTAATGAGGCCCATTGAGTTCCTCTACTCCGTCTGTAAACCTTGAAAAACACACACTTGTGCCTGCACTGCTTTGCGCCAAAGTAGGTGAAAGAACAATTCTCATTCCGATTGGTTGGTTTTATCCATTTTTATTTTGTTCAGAAATTTAAGGTTTAGCCCTTTTGGAGACATGTGTTTTGGCGTTCGCACTCCGCCTTTTTCAAATCTGGGCCTTTACAAGATTCTCTATTGTGTATAGTTCTAACAAGTCCTGGGTTCAATCCCACCTGAAAATTATATTGTTTCTGCTCCAAGCGTTGTCGTACATATACATTAGCACTGTAACAGAAAGGCAATTATCTGGATCTGAAGGCTAGCATTTAGGCTAATTTGCATACTCCAATGCTTTTTTTATGTTGCCCTGAACTGGAGGTGAACTGCCTGTGATGACTACTGGGTGGTGCTGTGGCATGTGTGATTTGGACGAAATTGCTTATTCTACATATATTTAATATATTCCTCCACCCAAAAGCAGTACCCCATGAAATATTACCTTATTTACAGAATACTGAATGCAGTAATGTAGCATTTAGCATGGAGTCCTATGGAATTTGGAATTGAGAAATAACTGAAGGCTCAGCATGACTCAGAATCATGCTGACCCTTCAAGGTATTGCATGCTTACCTCATGCAGTAAAGGTTATTGTGTTTGGCTGTGTTACCTCCAAATGTGTCTTCACCCCTATACTTGAAAAGCATTACAAAGTACAAGTCTTGTGGCTCTCATGTAAAATTGCACAACAAGTTAAGCAATCGCTTCTAACCTGCATATTAATTCCAACAGGAAAAACTCAGCTCAGACTTCAGTAACACGAATTTGGGCAATATATTTACTACAATGTCTGCAATATGATCTACATACCTGCCACATGATTAGCCTGGTATTGTATTGGCATACCTGGCAAATGGGGTGAGTTCCTGGGCCTTTAATATAAGTAGGTTGACATCTAGTGTGAACGTCTTGCATGTGAAGAGATTATCAGAGCATTTGAGGGTAAAACCTGGTAACAGTTCCTCTCCACAAAAGTCACACTATTGGAGCAGCCAATGTGTGTTTAGCAATGTAACAGATTCTTTCACATCAAAAATACAGACACACTGTTGGCCTCTTTATGAGTCCAGCGGTAACCCTGCCGGTGCTACTGGTGGGTTGTCATCAGACTTGTAATATTTTATTGACACCTAGCTTCCAGGTGCCACTAGGACCTTACAGGTCCAGGCAGACCGGGAAGCTGGGGGCTGGTAAAAGTTAGTCCCCATTTCCATGGGAATGGGTTTACAGAGGCATCGGCACCGTTACTAACAGTACCAATGCTTCCGTGATGAGTTTGCCTACCGGGGCCGCTGTGCCCGGCAGGGTCAGACCTGTCGGCGCAGTGGCCCCTTCAGTCAAACTTGTAATTTGCCGGTCCGGAAACAAGGGTGCTGGTAAGCTTACCGGCACCCTTGTTTCCAGCCCGGCAAGGTCGTAATGTGGCACACTGTATAGTTGCTTAGTAAATATGGATATACATTTTAATCAGTGAGAATTCAGTGAAAACGCAAGTAGAAGCAAGACCATATGAATGCATAACTTAGTTTGAGGGCCTTGTAGGCAATCATATTCTTCTAGTAACGCATTGTATTCAAATGAAAGACCCAGTGGAAATAAACAGATTCAATTCAAAGAAAGTGTTTACGAATGATTAGGTTACACTAGTGTTTAGAAATATGAAAATATTTCAATCGATTCCAGCACATTCTACCTTGAATGCACGCCACAAACCATGTTTGCATACTTTATAAAATGGCTGTAATGACTTGTAAGTAGAAGGAGCAGGGAACAAAAGGTTTGCATAGTGGTCCAACCCATGGAGGGAGTTACAGAAAAGTAGAGAAAACCAACATGAAAGACAAGCCAAGCTACACCATGAATTTCTTTTTGAATATACAGAGTAGCAGTTGCCCTCATGCGTACATTGGCCTAGCACTGCGTATACCAAGCAAACCTGCACTAAACACACCTACTGCATGCACACTATGGCTTCACAACCTACGTCTCTCTTATATTTTGAACTCCCAATGGCGTTGATAAGGTAGGGCCTGAGTGGGCACGGCCCACCCAAAATCTGTAAATGTCCACATAGTAGCGCTGTGTGGGCATTTACAGATGTTAATGTCACTGTGTTTTGACCAACTACATTAGCTTCAGGCCCCACTTGTTAGACACTCATGGCTACGCCTCTGATTCCCATGATCCCTCGCCATTGACCATGCTGGCTACGGCTGATTGAGTTTGAAGTCCAAAACAACTGGAGAGCCAAACCTCTGTTATACACACATACTAAACAGACACACACACAAAATACACATACACACACACACACACACACACACAAAACACATATAAACACGCTGCATATATAGACACCTCACAAGCACATGCATGCAACACGCAAGCAAACACAGACACATACAATGTACACTAAAAACCTTGCTATTTTTGAACGTTCAATTTGAATTGTATTGATGTATGTATACATTGGAATAATAAAGCAATGGGGCACAGTACACAGGGGAGACATCTTGGAGGTTGCACGTAATGCCCAGGAGTTGCACAGGCTGCAGGGATGTCTAAGGCAAGCAGGGAAGTAGGGTGGGTAGGCTGCAAAGAGGAGAAATGAGAATTGATGTCCAGTGGCGTGAGATGTTCTTTGAAGAGTAGGATTTCCAAGGAAGGAGGGAACCAGGCTGATCTGCAGTGGTATCTTGATCCAAAGACAGGCTGCATAGCAGGAAAATCTGTTTTCCAGATATGTCCCTCTTGCCATTCTTTATTTCCCGACTGACCATCAAACCGTTGACCTCCAGGGATAGTGAGTTTCTGAGCCAGGTAGAATAGTGTTTTATATTGTGACTACTTTGAAGTGGATGCAGTGTAGGCTGTTTTGAAAGTGATTTGTGCTTTGAGATACAGCTCCCTGGGAATTGGGGTGAACTGTAGAATATGTGTTTTTTGCGATGAGGCATGCTCTGAATGCCTCAAGATTTCAGAGTGGTCAAGAGGGCATCTGGGGTACCTGCAAGTAGGGCCTGCCATTATCAAAGTGGGAGATGACTACAGCTTGAAAAATGTTCTGAAATGTGGAGCAGGCATGAAGGCTTGAATTTGCAGAGGGGTATCAGCTATTTGCAGAGGGGTACCAGCTGTACCATGATTTTCAGGTTTTCTTGGTGATGAATGTTTTGAATGAAAGGTCAGAGTAGATGGGAAAGGCAGGAAGAGAACCTGAATTGCTATAGCTCATGTGCTGTTTTGGTTAATATTCAAAAGCACCATCTGTTCTGAATGTTTTATGTATTGTTGCTTTTTTATTTCAAAAGGGTGTTTAGATAAATAGTGTTTTGTATGTTACAGGACCTTTTTATTTTTTGCTCATATTGAGGCAAAGATAATGCCATGGTAGTGCGGGATGGCAGAGAACGGAATTTCAGGTGGGATACATAGCCTTCAGATAATCTTTGACAATGTGATAGCCCAATTAACATCCATGGCATGCTAAAACCTATGTGAGTACCCATGCAGTTGCTACCCATCGAACAGGTTTTATTCTCATTTGTCATCTAAACTGCAGGCACTGTCATAGATCTTTGGACAATGAAGAGGTGACCCACTAAAAGTGGGTCTGGGGAAGACCATCTGCTATGCGATGACAACCGACAGGTGGTTTTTGGAGGATATCTCAGGGCTTCTTCCGGCTTCCCTACCTCCTACTTTTTGGCACATAATGGGGCTCTCCTCTCCCCTCAAAAGCGCTGTGCACACAGCGAACACTGACAGCCCCCACCTTTTTCATCCTGTGCCTCCCAAGTCCCTTTCTCACAGATGCTCTGAGACAAGATGTTGCAAACAAACACTATATTCTTTGCACTCTTCCTCTGAGATCACTGTCCTGTGTGTGACCGAGTGGAACCATGACTTGTAGTTCATCCATCTCAACAAACCTGTTCCTGCACCTCTCACCCCCCGTTGTTGGAAAATGACTGCTTGTTCAACCTTGTACCCCTCCAAACAAAAATATTCTTTTGATGTACCAGAAGTGTAACCCTTCATTGCTGACCACCCTAGAGTGCCCCTCATAAAGCCAGACCCCTGTCAAAATATATTCCGTCCTAAACTAACATATGTCACTCCACCCCCTACGTGCTCTGATGTGCCAGACCTGACGGCTATCAATCCAGGCCCCCACAGGTTACCTCAGAGACAAGACTCCCATATACTTCACCTCGCCACTGACGCAAAGTCGGATAATGCAAACACACGTGTACAATTTATAGGCCTCTAACATATACTTAAAAGGTATAGTGATGATCATTATTTACTGCATGTCTAGGATAAGTGTGTAGATCAGTTTATCTGGAACCAGACCTGACCCAACCTTCACCATGCACGGCCCTGCCCCACTGAACCACGTGATGTCCACCCTCCAGCCAAGTCATCAGCCAATCTCGTGGAGCCGGCCCTTTCAGAACTATATGTGCACCCCCTCCCTAGCCAATGAACAGTAACTTGTAGTCTGTATAGAAATCGTCACTGATGAAACTGTAACACTTTAAAACCTATTGTTTCTGTATTGTTTGCCAGAGCACTCTCAAGGCAGCAGAAATCTCGGGATGCTGAATCTTATATAAAATCTTTGCAGAATTTCCATACCAATCTCTTGGTCTCATTCCCTACTGGGGTGTGTCCTTAATTCTGAGTTGTAAGTGATTTCAATCAGGCACACACCCAAGTCTCGCCTAGCATGTGGTGTGCAACTGAAACCCTTATTTATTTTTATCTATAAGTTCAATATTCTGAATGATATACTACTCATATCACACCCTTCTCAAAATACCTCCAGGTTACACTGAACCAGGAATCAGGCTAGTTTGCAAAGATAAATATTTATTTATTTAGAATTTAAAATCACAATATATTTTTAATAGGTAACAACAATCACCAATGGGTGACTAGAACAATGAATAATATATTTAATGCACTGGGAATCAGGTAAGGAACACAAAAGGAATGCAGCACAGAAAAGAATACTTTTGGGTTGGTTTGGAACAGATAGAACTGTGGTTAGAAGTTCCCCCTACAACACCCCTTGACCCACCAATAGGCAATTTAAATAGATGTAAGGAGAGAACAGGTACTCTGGAATAATACAGAACAAACAGAATATCACTGCCACCTTTCCCCCTTAAACACAAGAGAAAAATGAATTTGACGTTTCAATTGTCAGAATGGCTTTGAAACCGGCTGAGCAAAAACACTAAATTTGGTAAAACATGCTTAAATTATTATACATTTCTGCTGGAGCCGCTTTGAACAGATGTAAATAATCAAAAGCAATCATTTAATCAAAAGAAAACATTTGGAATCGCAAAGGCAAAGTGGGAAATGATTTAAAGGCAATTCACACGTGTAAAACATTTGCAAATGAAAATCTGCAGCAAACTTTTACTATGCGATTTTTGATTAAAACGGGTGAAGCACACTGTTTCGCACTTTAGGTTGTGGATGTAGCTAGGAATGTTAGGTATCAGTGGGAATTGAAATCTCGTTTCTATCGTTAAAACTGAGGGAGTTATAGAGGTTTTAGTGAGAGTTGTTATTTGGAAATAAAGACACGAATTTGGACAAAAACTTCAGTTCAAAACCAGAAAATATGGATTATGCTTCTACTCAAGACTAGAGCATGCAGTCTAGACAACAAGGTTGGGCCACAGTAAGCTCTGAGACTTATTCATGACTTCAGTAACAGATCCCCAGCACCTTCCCCGGCGGAACCAGTCCACACACTCGAAGTGGGATTTTTGGATTAGAGTTACACAAATAAAAATGACTATGAAAATGACACTTTAGCAAATAGACAGAATACGATAGCACTAAAGATTTTGACACTGTTACTGGTTATCGAGGTAAGGGTAGTTCAGAGATTGGAGTGGAACAAGATCAGGCAAGGTATACAATAATTCTCTAGTGTCTTATTAATACTCACAATCCACTGGGATTTAAGATTTTAGGCACGTCAAGATTCTGGTCCACGGATCGGGTCTAACAGGGAAAGACAGCACATCAGGCGCAGGACTGGATCAGCTAGGCCCGTCACCGGAACTGCACAGGATCTGCCCTTCTTGTTTCTGGATATTTCAATTCAGTGGGATTGCGAGTCCATCAGGCAAGCATTTATGGCAGCAAGCCAGATAGTTTCAGTATGCTTACCTACACCACAGCGCTCCACTGGGTTGTAAGGATTAGTTCAGGATTAAGTGAGGCCTAGCTGAAAACGGTTCAGCTACTGCTTGGCCTGGTGATTGGCATCTGGAATGATGTTGAAAACTGGATGTTGAATGCTGGATCAGAGTGCTTCGCTGGAATCAGAAGAGAGAGTCGATATGTGTTGTCAGCTGTCTCTAATTATCCTTTCCAATGACATTACAAAAATGGGTGTATGGGCCGGCTTACTAAGGGTGCCCCTGTGAACTGGGATTGGATCAGAGACTCATCTCCGAGTGATTGGATCAAGGACAGAGGATGTTAACAGTCCTTAGAAACCTCCCCTAATCAGTACTATCAAAATCAAATTTTTTCCTAAATACATATTTACACATTTGTAACCTCTATGAATCACATACATGGATTACATATATTATGGAGTACCTGTTCCTCAAAATCCCACAGCTGTGAGACCCTGTATCACCTTTTTGCAGCATTTTGTCCATTTCGCCATGAACACATTTTCCAAACTTTCTCCAAATTTACACAAATATGCGTGTTTACCATTGGAATGTGTGCGCAAAGTTTAATAATTCTAGCCTAAATACATTTCCCATAAAATCACATATATTGTCATTCCTGTTCAGAATATGTTACACAGTGCCACCATGTTTTGAAATGTAGGGCCAAAACTTAGAGTAACAAATCTGCCCGTTTTATATTCTTCACCATTTCTGATAGCGAGTTATAAGCCTCTAAAAATTGTTCATTACAGATTCTTAGCAGCAAATGGTCTGCCTTTTGTCAGTCTCTGGAGACAAGGAGCATCCCCCCACCTTTGGGATTTCCTTCTGCAAGCTTAGTTTACAATCTTTTCACACGTACGTTTGCTGGCCTGGAGGATCTGCCATTGTTCAGTCCCAGGCAGCAGACAAAGGTCTGTCCTACCCCACAGTTATCACATGTCAGTCAGCATCTGCTGAGAGGAATGCCCTCCCCTTTGGTTTAAACCTGTTTTTCAACTTCTTGCAGGCCCAGCCAGCCTAAGTTACATTTTAATTTCTTGACTTAAAATCAGCACAAAAAAACGTAATGCATCAAATGACATAGATAAATTACATTCTTAGATTTAAACCTGTGGGATCAAAACAACTGAGATCCATGTTCCTTTCAGCAACAGTCCTTTTATATTTGCTAATCCGGCAGATCTTTAGTTTTAGACAACTTTAAGTTTAATCAGGAGAGCCCATTTGACAGGCGCTGTCACTCACAGGTAGCCCACTGTGGCTGCACGCAGATTTCTGACAGGCACTGTCATTCACAGTCAATCCAGTTTTGCTGAGAAAATGTTTTGCCTGTAACATTTTAGGACTTTGTAAATTCACAGTGCTTCATTAGATTAAATGAATTTTAGCACCAAGCAAGATTTTGAGTGTTGGACAGTGTTTTGTACAGGCATTTTGATGTTTCAGCAGCACAGTAAATGTCATTTACAGGTGAATTTTGGAGTTTCACTGGCAAAGCGCTGCTGTGCCTTGGTACCCCATGTTTACTTGTCATGGAGCCAACTGGCACTTTTTCTGCAGCGTGTGCTCTGTTCCACCACACATGCACCATGGGTGGCAGGTTGTGCAGCCATCTTTTTGTGTGTTGAAAAACGCGGTTTTGGAGGTTTTGACGCACACAAGGGTTTTGCCGCAATTTTGCTGTTTCTCGCACCATAAATAGAAGAGTGAGGCCACATAGTATAGCAGAGTGGGTCAATACATCCCACAGAGTTTTTGTTGGTGATGTGTGGAGTGAGCGCCTTCACATCCATTGGACAACAAAACATACAAATATTCACAAGTAGAAGGAAGGCAGTTTGATCACTACCTAGACATTCATAAGGTCTGGACCATTATACCACTCGGGCGCTCCCGTTTTCCCAATTAAGGATCTAATTATTGGAAGGGAAGTGATATAATAGGTGAAAGAACAAGGGCACATTGCAGTAGTTTGGAGGTGGATGCAAGAGCTAGAAAAGACAGCGAGAGGAGCAAGAAACAAATAGAGGAGTGATGATGAGAGCAAGAGCAGGAAGAAGGAGAGTCAAGGAGAAGGACAAGAAATAAAGGACATAAGAGCATCAGGATGAGGTTCTCTGGGAGCAGCGAGAGATCAGAAGGAGGCAACAGCAAGAACATCTGGTGAGGTGAAGAGAGGAGAAAAACTAAAAGAGAACCATCTGCCAGAAGTAGAAAGGACTAGAGACAATTATGGGTGAAGAGATTGGAAGGAGAAATGGAAGGAAGAGGGAAGCAGGAGTGGGAATAAACCAGCCAGGAAGAGGTAAAGAAAGAAATAGCATGACCTGGAAAACCCAACAAATGGCTGAGACAGAAGAAACGGATACAAGTGGAATTGATTGGATGTAGTAGGTAGCGTCAGAGGGGAGAACAAGTGGCGGAATGCCAAGGTAACTGGCCGAGACTGTTGGCAGCCTCATTTTCCAGGGTCTATGAGTTGGTGTGGCTCCAGCTCAGACACCCATAAACTAGAGATCATGAGTGAGGTTAGCCAGTAGCCAAAAAGAGCATGAGCTGGTGGAAGTTGCAAGACCAGCAATTACAATAAAGAACATTTTTACTCTGAAATTAGAGAGATTACAAGAAAATAAACTGACGATCAACAAGCAAGAGTGAGGCTAGCAGGCGGCACAAAGACCAGATCTGGTTTAATGGGCAAGTCCACCAACGATCGTGAAACACTTGCCCAGCAGTCTGGAACATTTAATGCTGACAGACAGGATGTGTTCTATGGGTTGAGCCTGGTTGTGAACTACAGGAGACAGGTCCAGCGAGATGGTGCCCCTGGTGGTGCCCCTGGTGGTGTGTGATAATGATTACAGTGTGAAAGTCCAGCCAAAAGCAACATGGAAGAAATTGTTCACCTGAAAATCATCTGCATAATTTATCACAACTGTAGCTCTGCAATGTGGAGGACAATCCAGGAACTCTGACTGGCTTTGACTTATGGACCTTGATTTTGTTCCGGGACACTTGTTGACAGTTCTTGAACGTGTTATGTTATGTAATGTAATGTGGGCTTTTGTTAAGTGCACTAACATCCTCACTAGGTACAGAGGTCACAATGTGTGCAACCAGCTTCTGAAGCGGAGAACGGTATGCCACGTAGGAAACTACCTTTTTGAATAGGCAAGAATGTTTGAAGCTCTTTTACAATTTTCCTCATTTGAGGGTGATTTCTTCCAAAGATAGTGCTCGAGTAGTACAGCCCGAATCACGCTCTGACATTAATTGGTCATTTATGTATTTGTGCAGCAAAATGACAGTGGAATTTATAATAGCAATGTCGGCTACCTTTCTGAAAATGGGTTATTTGTTCAAAGTGGGAGCCCCATACATTGAAAAAGCAGGAGTGCCATTAAACAGAAAGCAACCGGGAGGGGAGGCTATGCCCAGATCCCTTCGTATTATGAGTTGGCACACCAGAGGGCATTTGCATTTCATTTATGAGAAAACGTGTCTGCACAAATTTGAAGCTTTTAATGTCTTCATGGTGCAGGAAACATGATTGAGCTCCATTCTTACCCGTGATGGGTTTCAGAGTTTTAATAGGCGGTCCAATGAACACTGGGTGGGAAGACCTAGTGGGGGTCTTAATCATTGGTATAAAGAATGTTTTACAAACATGTGAATTCAATGTGGGCGAGCCCTCTGAGTAAGTTTTGGTTGTTATCTAAAGGGGCAGGGATAAATGATAGGAGACAACTCTTGCTAATTAACCTTTGTGATTCCCCCAGGGGGGGCAGCAACACGGGGCATTATGGATTTTTTGTTTGGAGTTTTAGCAGAGTGATTCTGGAATTCCCCTAATGGGGATGTCCTTGTAGCTAGTGATTTTGATGCCCACTGTGATCTAGTAAAACTTGATAAAGAGGGGCCATTAGATTGGGTTTTGTCTGCGGGAGTCTCAGTGCCCAGAAATCATGGAAGAAGATGGCTGGATTTTATGTATGTGTATGGTTTAATATACTTAAACCCGAGTGATTTGGTAAATGCTGATGACAACCAGACATGATCAAATGGAGTGGTTACACCTAGATTGGATTACATCTTTTTAGGGGGTACTGTGAGGTTTTCGGTGGGGTTCTTTAATCAGACTTTGACAGAGTCTAGCAACCACAACATTTTACAAGGCGAGATCATTGAGATGCAGGCGCCTGCCCAGAATTGCTTGGAGTGCTCCAACCAAGTTTATTCCCAGGGTAACAGGATGACTTTTTCGCAGAATAGAACTTTCTCTATAAACAAAATTCCCGCCAATGATGAAATCCCAGGGATGCTGGACTTTATTCTTAAGGTAAAGAAATCAATAGAAATCCTTTCCTCTTACGTATATTGTATTAGTGCTGCCCTGGTTAAATTTAGTTTAGATAACATAGGTCATACAGGGAAGGTCTACAATCCGACGATTGCGGCAAAGTAACAAATGGTCTCCTGCAATATTCAGTTTCTGGAAAAATTGGGGAAAAGGGGTACTATCGCACACCCTCGCTGTAAACAGTTTGTTTCCAATACTCATACAAAATAAAACACCTGGGTAAACATATACAAAAACATGACCAGAACGGCAAGCTGATAGATCATGTTAAATCTGCTGAAGACCAACAATAGCATGCGATTTTGGTGGGTGGCAAAAAGCTTTCTCTACCCGAATCGCACTAAAGAAATGAACCCCAAATCAGAGGCTAATTGAGAATGTCATATTGGACGAGCTCTATGGCTCTACTTAAGTTCTCTGGAAGGACCTTTCTATTGCTCCTGATGCCACTATTCCTACGGCATTGAATTGGAGTGTGTAGAATTCTAGAGGGGTGATTATGCAAATGAAACCCTCTAGAGCCCTGGGACCTGATTTCCTTTCAAATTTAGTAATAAGAGGAGGTCTGGATCTGTGGTCCAAACTTCCTTGGGGAATATTGGGGATTGGGCTAAGACATCAAACTGTATACAGAGTAAAGGCAACTCTCCTGCTGATTATTTAGACAGATTTAAGGTGGTGTTCTCTCACCAATCCAAATGAGACAGCTGAGGAGGCCGCAGCATTTTCAGCCTCTCACTGAATGTCCAAGAACAGCTAACAAAACATGTGTATAGGCTGGAAAAACAATCCATTGCAGATTTGTTGACAGTTGTCAACCAGAGATGAAAGAGACTCTGGAAGCTCCCAGCATACCAGTAGATCAGGAAGATCAGTATGTGCAATGCCATGTACAAGGGAAATCAGTAGCTTGCTTAGTGGGCACTCGGGCATATAGATCTGCCTTGCGGATTAATGGTTTTCTACATATTCCTTTATCCAGAGAGTCAGGATGGTGGGCATCTGAAATACAATTGTCCACCCACGGACCAGCATTCCTTTCTCTTAAGTCTCATGCCACCTGAAATCATTAAGGGAGAGATTTGTTATGCACAATGAGGTGCACCATATATTTCACAACTAATGGGGTATTTTTGACCATGACCTCAGACAATACAGAAGTGGGCATAGCAATGTCATGTGCCACAAGAGGGAGAGCCCCATGACTCTACCCCGTTGATTGTGTGTCTGTCACTGATTGTATGGTGATGCCCAGGACATAACTCTGATGTGCCACCGCCAGATTATGACCTTGAGTATTCTGTGGACAGATCTTGTTTTATAGATCAAAGTGGGCAGGTGGTCATGGGGAACACAGTATGTGCTACGGGGTAGTTGCGGGAGAGTGGAAAATTACCTCAAGTGTTGCCAGCACAAAATAACCAAGCTGGTGTCTCCCTCTAGGGTCTGCCGGCTCATTAATATGTTAATAATTACACAGATTTGTGTTACACGTTTGGCTTAGCCCATGACTTTGGACAACTCTTTAAGGAAAGAGGCTTCATGACCTCAACCAGAATGCCCATAAAAAATTGTCAATATGTAATAGCACTGTGAGATGCTATAATGTTGCCTGAATGGCTTGAGATTATCAAATGTGCAGCACACTAATCCCTGGATGATCCCATTGGTGTCATGATGCCTATGCCCAGGGAACCAGACCAGGTCCAGCAACCCCGGAAGCAGGCATCAAGGTGTTTTGAGCAAGCCCAAAAGCCCCTGTTAGGGGCTGTTTGGGTGCGGTCCTGGCACCTATGGCACCAGGCTCGTATGGAGAGTCAGTCCTGGCGCCATAGGCGCCAGGCTCACAGAGTAAACTTACCTGATGCAGAACATGCTGCAAGCTTACCTGGTGCTGACCATGCTGCAGAGCTCCAAGCCAAATGAGGCTTGGAAGGGACTATTTTACCTAGGGACTATTTTTTTAATCGGGTGGGGCTAGGGAAGAATACTCACCTGGGACTACTTTGGAGGCTATTTAAACCACACCCGAAGAGCAGCACATGCTTCACGTTATTCTTCATCCAGCAGGGTAACGCTCACTGTGTCTGCAAGCCTGCATCCAGTCTTCTGCCACGCCCGCCTCGAGTCTGCAGCTCCTAGAAAAAAGGAGGAGCAGAAGGAGAAAGGTTAGAATAAGAGCAAACCTTTGATCCTTACCTGGATTCCGGATCCACCGCACCTTCGAACTGGAAGAAAGTAGCATTTACGCGCCGCCTCTCCTGCTGCAGCACCGCGCTGAACTCACCGGCCCTCGCAGCATCCTTACGATCCACTGCATCCTTCTGCACGTTCCCCCGCATTCTGGCACCTAAGGGGAGCACAAGAACAGCAAAGGTGAGCCAAGGAAATAAACAGAGGCAATAGTAACTACCCCCATAGACTTACCTGATTACCGCCGGGGGTACTATTCCTCTTAACGGGTCGGCGTAGTCTCCATTGCATCCTCGCCGCACCCCGGCCCCTAAGGGGAACAAAAGGACGACAAGGTGAGACAACGGGACAATAAGGGGAATTCTCCTCACCGCAATAGACTTACCTAATTTTACCGCCGAAGGCATAATTCCTCGAACTTCATATTTTCTCGCCACACCTGAATAAGGGAACAGGCAGCTTACATTCTGGCCTTATTTTATTGAACTGTGTAGGATAAGCCAAATCCTTACCTGAACTTCGTTAGCTACCACGAGGAACTCTTCGCTGGGGTCAAGCTGCAAACTGCAAGGAATCGGACAAGAGTGAAAGTCAGACATGTGAACTCTTACGAACTACATATTTTTCGGAGTCATTATTGTGCTGGAACTCATCGATTCCTTTGAGCCAGTGAAGCAACTGGTTATCAACGCGCCCCTGCGCTCAATGCAGGATGGAGAGGTCATCTTTTCAAACCATCAGGTGAGACTATAGGCGGGGACATCAAAGGTGATCTGTGGGGAGAACAGCAGGTGTGGTGGGAATTTACACTCGACTCCACGGGTGGTTAATTCCCTTCCTCCATTTGCAGAAGGATATTCCTACGGGCCAAGCAAACGAAGCAAGGTGGGCCAGTCCAGTCCGTCATCTCGGCCCTACGCGTCACATTGGTGGAGACCGCAGCTGTCCAGTTCAGATCGACGCCTCTGTGGGAGCCAGGCGAGCGTAACAATTGGTTGTGGGAATGATTTTGCACGTAGAACAGCTTATCTGGTGACCCCCTCGTAAATGTTGATGTATATATTCTTCCTGTTAAATCTGGCCTGGATGAAACCCCACATAGGACCATGGACGACCTAGCTTATATGCAAGAAAATATTCTCTCTGGTGAAAAGGATAAATGGATTAAAAGGGGCTGCCGTTTGCATTAGGACTCTCTGTGGAGAGATGGGCAGGGTCAGTTAGTGGCTCTAAAAATATTACTGTCACACCATATTAAGGTGTATAATGGGCAGGCGCATGTGGGAAGAGGTGAAGACCAGGGATGACCAGGAAGAAAATCAGAGGGAAGAGGAAAGACAGTGGTCGGGCACACTGCAGGTTTTTATTGATTTGTTGCCTGATTCTTTCTGGGCCACCGACGATCATGAAGTGGGATATGTACATACATGTCAGGCAGTACGGATAAAGGTAGATGCTTTCAACAAGTTTCCCTGCACTCCCCAACAACCCCTGAGACCCAAAGCTGAGGCAGGTATCACACCAGTCATTGAATGGCTCTTAGTCCAAGATATTATATTCCCTACTAGCAATCCAGGTAAGACTCAGATTTTTCCAGTGAAAAATCTGGGGAATGAAGTTCATTGTTTTGTTCAGGACTTAAGGGCTGTGAATGCTGTGGTGATACCTTCCTTGCCAGTGGTGCTGAACCCAGCTACCATATTGTCTTGCACACAACACAGTATTTGACCTCTTCAGCAATTTTCTCAGACCCATACACAAAGATAGTCAGTAGTCACATTGAGGAGTCCAGTACACTTGGACCCATTTGCCTCAGGAGTATACAGAGACATCCACCCTCTTTTCACAACAGCTAAATGAAGAACTTGATGATATAATGCCAACAGAGAAATCAGTGCTGGTGAAATATGTTTAGGATTTATTGATTGCCTCACCATCATATGAGGCTTGCAAGGAAGATAATAAAGTACTATTGACAGGGGTAGAAGAGAAGGGACACAAAGTTTCCAAAGAAAAGTTCCTGTTGTACACCCATACCATGCATTATTTGGGCCAACATGTTATGAAGGGATTTTGCCTTATATCCTTCTCCGGGCTGCATCACCCACTCTGGGCTTGCCAGATTTTTAAAAAAGGAATTCACTCTGTACTGCCATGAGAGGAATGGTTTTGCTCTAGCTGTCCTCGCTGAAAAGCACAGGATCCATCACACACTAAGGGTTTGCCCAAGGGATTTAATATATAGGTTGAAGTTCAGTGGAGACAGTGAGGAGCCATGTGCGGCCTTGCACATGACAGGGGTGGGATTTGATCAATAAGGAGACATGGAAAGTGTGTCCTGTCAGTGAGAAAAGAGATGAACAAGGCAAGTATGGTGCTGGAGAGGTACATCCTATGGGCAATGATATCTAGTAGAATGGTGCGGTTGATTGTGTCGAAAGGCTGCAGAGAGGTTCAGCAGTATGGGCACTTATTTGTGTCCTTTTTAGTACACAGATAGATAGGAAAGGCATATAAGGAGGAACACAAAGCTTGGAGGTGTTGTTTGGTTATTTACCCACCCATTAACCGCCTATGGTTATGCTAATCTCTATGGCCATTCCACCCAATTCCTGCTTCTGGTGGCCCAAAACACTGACTCAGAGAACTCTTTGAGCTTGCATTAATCAATTCTCATCACCAAACTTTGCAATCGACGAGCCTGGCAGTGTTTATTTTAAAGCAGTCTTCTGAGAGTTAATGACTTAATTGGAGTTTTAAAAATACTACAGGTATAATAAGAATGTCTTAACCTGGTCTGCCTTCAGCGATGCGATTTTTAAGCACTATGTGTGTCCTTCAATGAAGTCTTTTAAAAACAAATATTGGCAATTCTAACCATTGTGGCTTGTGTATACTTATTAGGCATGTAGAATCCCAGATACTTGCACATTTTCTCGCCTGCTAACGCCTATGGCCAGTTAAAACCAGGATGGCAGCATCTGGCAAGTGCCTTTCCCACATCTTTTCAAAAACCCAAACAATTGGCATTGCCAATGCTGTTGCAGTCATTGAGGATGTGAAGAGTAGCGGTTTCATCGGAAGCTAGACTAGAAGGGACTGAGTAGGTTGTTTGTGGTCATGTGTTGTTGCAGTTGGGGAGTGACAAAGATCTCCATGATTCTGGTGAGGTATGGTAGAATAGTAATGGGGTAGTCATTTTCTGGGAGCATTGGGATGGAAGGTGTTTTTTGGCGAGGGGTGAGATTTGTCCAGTTTTTGGTGCAGAGGGGATGGTACTGTGTGAGAGATGGGAGTTGATGTTGTTGAGCCAGTGGGGAGCTAGGATGCAGCTTGAGGTGGGATTATCGAGGAAATGTGCAAGTTTTCTTTTGGCAGCGAGGTAGATGAAGGTATCTGTGTCGATGGGTGGAAGGAGTCCCATGCATGGAATGTTTGGGAGTGTGGTGTGTGAATGGGAGAGCAGAGGGAAGGGCTGTCCTGATGTAGTGTATTTTGGAGTTGAAGTAGTCCTTGAGGAAGTTGCATACCGCAATGGACTATGCTGCAGAAAACGTGCACAGAAGTGGAAAAAGAAATTCTGGTCACCCCTACAATTGATAACAGAGCAGATTCTAGGGAAAGTAAACATTCGGGAGATGATTACAACCCTGAACCACCTGTAGTTGAACCACGTGTAGTTGATCCACAGCCGGGTTATTCACAGAGAGGGATTAGATGCTCAGTATGGTGGTTTGAGGAGATGGAGCGAGGTGGTATGTTATCAGTTGGGTCGTGGGATGATGTCACTTCCTACTCCACTCCACATCGTTATGTGAGAGTGGATGAGAAGCGAACAAAATGTTCCAGAACAAGAAATACATCAGGAGCCGGGCACAGAGAAAGTTAGTATTGTGAGCCCCCGAAATAACCAAAATATACGCACATCTATCATTGGTTTAGTGAAAACTCCCAACGTGTGGCGCTTAATTATGTCAGAAAACATCTTGGTTGTTTGTTGTGTGCCTGAGAGACTATAGTAACATCAAACCTGCGAAAGACATGGTGATACAGTTGAGAGAGTATGACTGCCCGCCCCACAGAGTTTGTGCCTTAGATGCTATATTCCTGAACTTCCAAACGTGACTGCATGCTGTGCCAACTGGCATGTGAGAGGCGTGCCGTGAGTGTTCTGGTTCATTTATGAGTCTGTGGTAGGTGCAGACAAAAAAACTTTGTGGCACTCTTCTGAAGTTACATGAACTTGAGAGGAGGACAGAAGGTGTGCGCTGGTGCACTTTGAGAGGAATGAAAAGTGTGAAGAGTTTAAGTGAAAATGACAGTCTCCTCGAAACGCATGAAAAAAGCGGAAGAGCCACTGCGACCCGACAGGACAGAATTCAAGCGCTAAGCCATTAAATCTTAAAAGGAGACTCTTGGAACTAAGAAACATGATTACGTTCAATAGCAACCAAATCATGGAAACAACTATCTTAACAACTGTACCCACCAGGAGGGCTTTAACGCAGAAGTATCCAGGACAAGCACACAGCCCCTGACTTGTCTTCCCAGAAGTTCATAAATATGAGTACATTTTTGCCAAAAACAACAGGATGTATTTTGGAATAACGCAGTATACGCTTAGATGTGAATGGGATTGCTTTTGGAATACCTAACCACGCATTTGCAGTTGGAATGTTAGCTGGAAACATTCAAAATGAAAGGTGTCTCTTGTTTACATTTCATATCACAAAATACAGACTGCATGGACTGCAAAAAGACACAGTGGCATTTACCTAAACTCAGTACCAGCATTGGAAGGATTGGCATGAGTTCACAAACAATATTGAACATGTTTGCCAGGGAAGACATGGGAATCTGTCACCCATTTAGAAAATGCTCTATATTTATCCTTAAAACCAAACACTAATGTATGGAAGGTTTTGAATTAATCATGGCCACTGGCATTGGCCTAGTCAACTCGCCATTAAATTGGCCTAAATCGCAAAACGTCACAAAAGTGAATAGGAGAGCAGGAGAGGGTCTTTATTTACTTGACTTGCACAGGCGACCTTGCTCATAAAGGTGACATGCACATCTGGGGGCTGTGCATAGGCTCGAATTATGGACTGGCTGGGCCCCTTGCATAAATTAGTGTTGCAAGCACGCTCAGGATACTAATGTACAACAGTCTTTCAGTACGCAGGTGTGTGCTGGGAGTGCAGTGATGGGACCTTGAATGGCCTGTCATCCATCCAGAAAAGTGAGCAAAGAACAAAACCACATTTCTTTCCCAATTTGGGGAATGCAAATGCAGATGGGACAACAGCGGTTCATACTGCTGCACGCCTGCATCCAAAAATGCATCAAAGGGTCAGATATTTCACAGTCCGCTGTGGCTGTTCAGACAGGTGCAGGAGAATGTTTCTGTTTTCTATGTGCAGCCCCTCTATGAATTTACAATGGGCTTTAAAAGCCCATAATGCCCTATTGTGTATGCAATGGCACCAAGGGGACTGGTTAGGTCATCAGAATGAGCCACGCATTTTGGGGAGCAATTGAAGGAGACGTGCTAGCTAAATCAAAATGCTGAATCAGTCCGCTTATGTTTTAGTCCATCCGTGCCATTACATTAGGGGACCTGCCATCTACCAATCAGTCTGGGTCCTGCCATCAATGGGAGCGCAGTACAGCACAAGATACTAGGCTACTTCTTTTCAGTGGGGCAACCCAAGCAACTCCTGAAATGTTTCGGCCATTTTAGAGCACAGCTTTGGTCCCTGTGGCCCAGCTAGCATTGAGAGTGACATCGGGGAATATCCTTTTTCAGAAGGGGTTACCAATTCTGGCATGTTGCCCAGAACAATGCAAGTGTTGATGATTTCTTCAAATCCATCAGTCATTATCTTTTGGTTTGTTATTCATTCTCGGTATGCCTTTCAGGATAACGTGTGAATGCTGCTTTGCCAGAGAGAATGTGCCAGCTTGCACCCCCGATCCCCCACACCCGAACACAGTTTATTCTCGAACAGAGAAGTACCAAGTCTGCTTCAGATGCTTGGTTAAGGCCTGAAATCTATTGGATGGTGCAGCGGTTGCAAGATTCAATATAGGACGCATGAGAACTGTCAAAGATCAAATAGCAAGGCACTTGAATACTTTCTTCAAGTGACTGGAAGGTGGCAGCATTTTTTATTAGATTGAATTTTCTTCCCCCTATATCTCTGGGAAGTTTTGTATATTTGAGGCAGGTTCCTCAGAGTAATTTGAACCTTTAACGAACGCTGGGCCACGATTAGCAATGAATGTGCCATCCATGGAGCACACATCTGTACCACTCTGTAACACCTGGTGTATCCCTAGTCCCTGTCAAGCTACGACGATTCCAGACAAAATAGGGATGTTGCTAGGTCTGGAAAAGATCAGGGCCTGATCTAATCTCGGGACTGGCGGGACCCAGGGCTAGCTATCCTTTTGGTTGTAGCTCCTGAGCTTCTATCCGGGGCTACAACCAAAAGTCCCGGGGCTATTGCCGCCCACTTCCTCCCCCCTAGCAACGCCTCCACAAGTGGGATCAAAAATAAACAAACGGCCTTGAGAATTGTTTTAAAGCCCTATAAGATTGATGTATTCTAAGCGCCTGTTAACATCACCGAACAGCGGAAAAGGGTCTGAAAAATAGCTAAGTGTGTGTTGGAGTCTTAGCAGGGACAAGGCACCGGGGATGACGTGGGGATGTGTGCGACCCAATATGCCAGAAGCAGTGGCGGCTGCTTTAATAGGGCGGAGGGGCGCCGCCCCCCCACCCATAGCCCCCACAACACCAAGGAAGTGTGCAGAATCTGCAGAGAAGAGAACAGTGTTCACACAAGTTCTCTGATCTTCGCTTTCTGCTCTGCATAATTTTTGCACAGCGTGGCAGCAAATTAAATGATTAAATAATGAATCTGCCAGCCGGTCTAATGTTGATGTGCTGTCTTCATGGCTGCTGGGCCTGCCACACTGACAGAGCAGGGGCGCGTCCCATTTTCCGCAGCTTTTTTCAATGTAAAATGCGTGGAGCTCGTAGCTCCACGTATTTTACGTAGCTTCATGGAATATAAGATGCTGGCGGGGCGCTAGAGAGGTGGCCCCGCCAGTATTGATCTGTGCGCAAACAGCGCACCACTGTCAGGATCTGACACCCACTGTAACTTGGCATAGCAACAAGGAATTTATTGGAATGTCATTGGCTGTTTGTCAGCCAATGACATTCATGTTTGTGGGTGGGATGATGGGCGCACGCTTGTATCCGGGGGGCCCCCTTCTCAGTTCCTGCTGAGTTGTTGTTGACTGTAGAAGTAGAAGACTTCTGAGCTGCACAGAGAACAGCAGAGGGCCCCCATCTCGTACACAGCCAGGCTGGTAAGCGTGTGTGTGTTAGTGAGAAGGACACTTCCGTACGGTGCTCCCAGGACTGTCCAAGCCATGCACTGGGAATGCAGGGCCTAGTTGTGATAAGTGTGTCGCCGATGCTGGTAAGGCCAGGTAGGCCCTGCATCAACGCTCGGCTCTCACTGCCAGCGTGACAGATGTGGCATACGGTTTGGCACAATGTGCCCAGTCTGTACTGTAGTGCCTCTAATTTTTGGCAAAGTTTATACGCGCGCACTTTGAAAATGTGGCATTTTTAAAGTCAGCAAGTAAAAAGTATATTTATGAGCGTTCGCATTACGAGCACAATTAAAATTTGGCATTGCTTAATGAGCAAGGCACCTCAGCTAGCATCATGTAGTTAGCATATACGCACGTATTTATTGAGGGGAAACAGTAAAGCACGCTTTTGTCTTTATTCCCCAAGTATTGGAGTCATATACCTAATTACATTCGCCTCCAATTTGTGGCACTTGTCAAAATCAATAATACACAGGCGGTATTTTATATACAATCTGTTTGTAAACAGTTGACGCGCATTTTTGAATGTTCCACTTTTCATGAGACTGCTCACTTATTAATATTAGCAAATGCAGACATGTGAATTTGGAAAGGAAACGAATGATCGAAGATTCACTGCACTTAATTCAAATGTATGTTCTATTCAGGGATCTAACCCGGTTAATACTTTTGCAACAAACCGCGTTAAATCAGACAAGGTTAACATACAACACAGGTAAAACCATTTTTCAAAATTCTTTCATGTTGTATTGCAAAAGTTGCAAAAATTGCATTGTTTAAGGAAGGTCAAGCAGAGAGTTAGCAGGCTTCAAAAGGAGCATGTTTATAGCACCTCTTAGCATGCCACTCACTACGCGTTGCACGCTAAGATCACTGCTCTGCTGCTGGTTTAAGGATATGATAATCCGCCTCACTGATGTATTTGCCCCTCATCTCATTTCTCACTTTTACTTCCCTTTTTTTGCACGCATGCTGTGTATGGCCATCTTATCACCTTTCAGGCCTCCTGCCACCAAGTCCCCTTTAATAGTCAGCCCACACCCAACTGCAGCTGCGCAGTGCCTCTTGCCACCCGCTGGATTCTGCCTTTATAAGTTATGGGTTAAGTTACGAAGGTGCAAAGCACAGCAACCCGTAAGGAATGGCAACTACTGTGCCTAGATACCACTTAATGAATGCCACAGATGAACCTGCTCTAGTAAGAGGGTAAAGAGGGTAAAGAGTTAACCCTGTATTTTGACCCTGACCTCTCTTCCTTCCATTATTATTGCATTTAAGAGTGGTAGTTGTCTGTGTATTATTGGGTGATGGGGTTTTCTGCCTTTAAGGAGCTGTAATGCATCCCCTCTCACCAACGTATTGTGGTTAAACCACTGTAAAATAGCTATTGGGGGACTTTTGGTTCTGGTCACATGCAATGTATTTTAGACACTGATGGGGGCTGGGGGTGTTTTTATAGTATTTTTTAATTGTTAAGACGAGCTGGCCGCCCTTCAGAATTACCTCACGTTTTATTCTGTTACATAATTTATGCAACTTCTAATTTTTCCTCATTTAATGCACACTTCCAAACATGGCCAGACCTTTGGGGTTTTGCTAATTTACCACGGTTACTGGAGTGGAAATCCATTGAAAACACAATTTCACTCTCCCGGAATATGCTTCCTGTGCATGTATGCTCATTGAGGGTAAATCACTGACCCATTCTGGAGGGAACACTGGTCACCTGCTGGGTTTATCACAGCTGTGTTAAACCGAAGCAGCCAATTTCAAGTGTTAGACCCCCCGCCCCCACACGATAGCAGTAACAAGGGGACACACTGGTGCTTGGGATGAAGCCCAGTACCTCAAGGATGAATGACACCTCCTTGTCCCACTGGGGCCTAACATGTCGAGGACAGCAAGCCATGGGACCAGGCTGGTCATTGGTCATTAGTCAAGGTGAGAAAACCCTCCTACAAACAGGACAGACAACACCAGATGCTGAGAATATTCTGCTGCCCAGGCCTCCTTCCTGCATCCTGTAGTGCTTTAATTGGGCTGTTTTACCTAATTGCATTTCAACATCAAAGGCAGTTTTATTTTAAACCTCACCACTTTTGTCATTTGACACTGGGAGGCATGGTGGAACAGAACAGCCTTTGGTAACAGGGACTATGTTTTTTTTTTAATATATAAGGCAACACATTTCGGTGGGCAGGGGGCTAATCCTTCAAATGTAGGGAGAGGAGGTAACTTCAGAGAGTTTGGGAGAAGGGCAAACTTACTTGTGTGGGAGCATCTAACTTCTTAATACATTCTAATGAGACTATTCTGGTGCACCTTCAATGTTACAAGCAGTTAACTCTCTCCTTCACGTCTGAAACCAGACACTTAAGGACTGCTGTGAGAATTAACTGTCTCCTGTTCCCCAACATTTCAAGGTGGGGACACTAAAGCCCAATCTGCCCAATGGTCGCTACACCACTGTGTAGGGGGGGGGGGGTTATCTGTGTCTTAGTATGGCCCTGATGAAAAATCTGTGTTCTCAATATAAGACATTAGAGAATTAAGTTTGGCCAGCACAGCAGATCTGGATGAAGGCATATGAATGCCAGTAACAGCATGACAAAATTATATTTTTCCATCATTACTGGATATCTATATAATGAATGTCTTTATACATACACCATAGTACCAGGTATTCTCAATGCAAACTGCTGTAAAATACACCATCACACCTGCACACGAAAGAATAATGTACCACCATTAGTATATAAAACCTAATGATTTTATGTCATATTTCTGTGGGTTTGGATAGTAAATTGCACACTTTAGAAGCCAATTTACATTGATGTGGGTTGGCCTCGCTCGCTCACTTCAAAATTCTCCCGGAGAAATGTACGCCCCACCAGCTTTCAAAGTCACCAGCCGCCACTGGCCAGAAGCAGAGGCTACTTTCACCTAACAAATATGCCTGGGGATTTATGACCTGGCTTGTGTTTCCATCCACAGCTCAATATGAAAACGTGTCTCAGATTTCCAGGCGACCTGCAACTGCACAGCATGTGTAGTTGCAGATTTCACATAACTGTAGGCATGCAGGTAGCTGTGCCCAGAGGTGAGCCATGTCAGGGAAGTCTCCGGGAAAGATAACGGGAGTGCAATGGAAATGAGGGGCAACACCAACCAAGCAGCAAATGCAACCATCAATTGCACCCACTTGATTAGGGATGCGTCTGCCTCACCTCACACTCGCACCTACCCAAAATAGCAACAACGCTGAAAAAGTGCAACAAAATGGCTGCTTCAAACTTTAGTCGCAAACGAGGACAATGATGTAGACAATCTTTCACCAGGTGGCCACATACTTGGTAGACCTGGCAAGGAAATGATGGGGAGGGATCACCCTCTGCCATCTGTGATAATGCACATCATTTGCCTTATCCTCTTCCACAGTCACCAATGCACATGTGAAAGTGCTCCCCATGCTTCAGTTCCTGGCAACTGGATGGATCCAGTCGGCCACTATTCTATCAGGAAGCATGTTGGCAAACGAATCACATAGGCCCTCATTACGACCCTGGCGTTGGACCATGGTGCTAATAGCACCATGGTCCATGCCGGTAACTTACCGACTCCGCCATGGCGGAATGGGGAATTACCGCCCCATTCCGGGGTTGGCGGGGCGGTAATTCCCCATGCCGCCATGGCGCTTCCCCATTCCCATTTTTGCCCCATAGGGCTCAATGGAAATGGGGAAGGCGCTAAGTACGGTGCCGCAAATTGCGGCACCGTACTTAGCAACAAGGTCCCTTTGCGGGTTGGTTTTTAACGCCTGCAAAAAGCAGGCGTTAAAGTCCCCAACCTGCAAAGGGACCTCGTAATCAGGCGTTAAGGGTTTAACGGCGCCGCCACCTTTTACGGCGTCGTTAACCCCTTAACACCTGGGTTGTAATGAGGGCCATAGTCAGCACCAGGAGCAGCGTGCCATGATCGGGTGCATGGAGCAGTGCTTCCACGTGCCCCACATGTGCCAGAGAGACAATGGATAGCACGGAACGTCTATGCCCTTGCTCATTTTCCCATGTTCTAGGGGCACTAGACTGCACTCATGTACAATTGCAGTCACAACCCCGACTGAACGAGCCCAGGTTTCATAATCAGACGCTTGGGCATTCCTTTATTGAACAAGTCTTCAGCTCTGCCAGGGGCACAGCATCACGTTGCTAATGTTTTCTGTTCAACAATCTGCAGCTGCATTTTGCAGCACTAATTTCTGTAAAGTTACAGAGCATAAATCACACCATTATGAGTCTGTTATTGAGTGCATATCACTATGTTATGTAATGTTATTGTATTGTATGGGATTGTATGTCTTTCATAACATGTCATGGTATGTTTATAAATAGCATTGCTGGCGCACATTTGAGGTTGCTGTAAATTACTATTACAGTTTTATTTGTTGGGTGCATTGTAGTGAATTTGCCACAGAAACCACTAACTAATGTGTGATGTTGCAATAATAGGTGGAGCAAGCTGCTTAATCAACATGACTGTCGTTCCCTAGAGCACCTGACTGCAGTCAAGACCCAGTGATCACATGTTAGGGAGTACTTTATATTACATGCATATTTCTTATCATTACATGCTAAACTGTACATTGCATTGCATGCATTTGGCATGGCGTGGCCTAGTCTTACAATGTACAGCAGGAAATAACTTTACATAATAAGTGTACATTATAGTCTCTGAAAAAAGAAAACTGCCTGACAGAGACACGTCATGTCAGTATTCACGTGTAGCACCTGGGCTTCTAACTCAAGGGGCCTGTGATCCCAGCAAAAGTCAAATTAGACTCTGTGGGCTTCTGAACATGCTTGTGACCACATGTTCTCCTGATTTCTACATTTCTAAAAGGTTCCTCTTATTGCAGGTTTTTAAGCCTACTTCCAGAATTGCCTAAGCAAGCTTGTTGGACCCTCAAACACCCCAAAATACCCAATCTCTACCTATAACTCATCCACAACTGCTTTGCAATCCCATTGTGTATAT
This sequence comes from Ambystoma mexicanum, assembly GCF_040938575.1. Taxonomy (NCBI): domain Eukaryota; kingdom Metazoa; phylum Chordata; class Amphibia; order Caudata; family Ambystomatidae; genus Ambystoma; species Ambystoma mexicanum. The sequence goes on along the minus strand of NC_090928.1, from coordinate 930,113,609 downwards.
TAACCCAACATATATTTTGTGTTCTCACATCTCCCTATAAGATAGCCAATATGTATAGTGGACACTGCACTTCCATCTGCCTGACTCCCTCCCTGTGCCTGCAACCTCCTTCCTCCATTTCCAGCCCACCTATTTCACTTTTGCTCTTACTCTCATTTCCAGCAGACTGGTTTCCCCAAGTGGGGGCACTCTATGCTGTGGAAAGGGATTGGTGTGCTGCCACAGCCAGTGACACGTGGAGTCCCAAATGACGACCAGTTTAGGATTTTGTATTCTGAATGTTTTTTCACAGAGATTTATTTTATGGTGTGCACAACTCCTGGAACCTGATAGGATATACAGACGGGAATCCACTCCAATGAATCTGTAAAACATACAGAAAAGTTAAAAAGAGGGTCGGACTGGGGAATAAAACTTGAATAAAACTTGCTCGGGCACTAATTGAAATAAGCCCAGAGAGGCTAATGGCAATTCATAACCTTTGTGGCAGGATGTTTGAGTACGAGCCAACCGGGCGATTCTTGGTAAATTGTGCTGTCATTTAGGCATTTTAAACAATATGTGTTCAGCGAGACCAGTCAAAACTAATAGCTGCACAGTGGGGTAACTCATCAAACTTGCCCTCTTTGGCCAACCACCTGGCCCACATTGACCAAAATAACATGCCCACACTATATGTTGGGCCCCCACTTCAGGCATTGCCCTATTGCTCTATAGAACAATCCAACCCTGGTTAACACATGCATATCTGTACACTTCCCAGTCACAATGCTATTGCATCTCTCCTAGTTGACCAATGAGAGCTGTGGGACAGGAGAAGTCCGGCAATATAGTGTCTCCAGCGATCAAAACGGTCCTTTGCAATTGTGCAGCTTTGTCTCTATGCGCAAAATAAATAATGATTATTCTTTATATTTGGGCCATGGCATTTTACTGGGTCATGTAGAGAAATGACCCACCTGGAAGACTGACCTTCTCAGTGAACCTCACCCCACCCAACAGTTATCAATAAATAGAGGACAGCACATAAATGTATGGAGACATATTTGTTCTCTTCCTAAAAGGCCTTGCAAGAATCCAGCACAGACTACCAGACCCAACCATTCATTCAGGATAATATCCCAGACCATAAATCTACACCACCAATCCATCTCATCCCCACTCCTTTCATAAAACGTATAGAATTAGGGATTTAGAGATACAAGTTTTAGAAAACAGAACAACACACTCAATCCAAATGAGCATTCTAAGACAGCAGGCAGATTGAAAGCTTGTCGGAATGACATCACTACGCCCATACATACATGAGGGATAAGTATGTTAAATGAGTAAAATGTAAACTACATATTAACAACTACTGTGCCCAGAATAAGAGGGACATGGGGGAATAACCAGAAAAGGCCTGCATGCTGTACTTACTCAGTGACACATGATGCAAAAGACTCATGTTCATAGCACACTGTATACCTACCATTGACACTTTTCCGGTTTTATACACTAAAGAGTGAGACCAGACACAGACATGGCAGTGATGAGACGATGGGAGGAGAAAGGAATATATGCGTGGGGTGATGTATACGAAGAGGAGGCCTTCAGGGAGTCTGACTCAAGGCAAGAAAAAGAAGGGGTGCTGAGTGGGCAGTATCTCTGGTACCGAAGAGTCCATGAGGTGGCCAAAAAAAGGTGTGAGGGTTGGGCAGAAGAACTACAGGCGGAACCACTACTCACCCTGATGTATAATTTGAGCGATGGCTGGTGGCAAGTTTCCAGGCTGTACAGTATGCTAATAGACACACCCAACCCCAAGAGCACAACATTGAAAGAGCAATGGGAGACAGACTTGGGTACAGATATAACAGAGAAAGAATGGGAGAGAATACTGGGCTACACCAAAGCTGTATCTCGGAACCACTGCTTCAAAATAATACAGCTAAATGTGCTGTATCGCACATACATGACTGCGCACAGGATAGCCACGTTCAATAATAATGCTAGTTCACAATGCCCATGGTGCGGAGGCGAGGGACCTGA